>NC_043976.1:6404267-7004267 GCF_902148855.1 Sphaeramia orbicularis
TATCTAAAATAAATCCCAACTTCTTAATGTTTTCTGTGGATTCTCCCATTGTATATACATTATAATAAGAAAATCAAAGCCAATAGTCGGTGTTGAAAAAAAAAAAAAAAAAAGAATCTTTGAGATAACATTTTGCAATCTATTTTTAAATTTTAATTTCTTGTTTAGTGCACAACCTAGTCACCATTGCACTTTTCATCCATCAAAAATCACACTTTACATCGACACTGCTGGACGTAAACATAAATTGTTCATATATTTTATTTTGTTTTCTGCCAAATCAATGTACAATATCAGTTAACTTTGGAACCAGCAGTTTTAAACAGAAAAAGGGCATAAGGATGTGTTACAAAATGACTCACAATGTGTTTATTAATAGTGAACCCAAATCATGAGCTCGTATTTAAACCATGCAGCTTTTTCTTCCACTTAAAAGTTAGAGCAAATTTATATCCAACCCATCCAACTTTTGAGGAAATGCCAAAAATAGGAGATATTTCAATAGAGGGTATGCACATGACGTCACCACTAGCAGAAGTCACTGCGGTTACGTCCACTGAGTGGCAGAAAGAGGTAGACGAGTAGTGGCTTTGGCTTGAATACTGTGAAAACTTTAGAACAATGTAAAAAATGGGGAAGAGCCGCTGTGCCATTGATTGCACAAATAGGTTTAAAAAGCACTCGGAGCTATCATTTTAGCAGTGACCTAAAGCCAAAGACAGAAGAAGCAGATGGATCGCTGCAATTTGTAGAAATAACTGGAATCCAGGCAACGAAACCTGGATTTGTGGTTGCCATTTTGTGTCAGGTAACGTTAATTTATGCTGTATTCTTGTGTAAAATCATACCTTAAATTACATATCGTTTTGGCTAACGTTACTTCTTAGTAAAGCTCTTAATGTTAGCATCTGTCATTTAATTCTATATTTCATAACTGAAACGTTTTTGTCTTCAACTGTGTGATTATGAACCTTGTGCTCTACATAATTTGTGAACTAGCTTAAACTGAGGCTAACCTAGTTTTCCAAATAAGGGGGTACTCTAGCACAAAGCTGTTGTAGCTGTGTTGTATCAAGTATTTGATGTGAACTCTGCTTAAATATCAAAAGTACACTCACTTGGGTCAATACTAAGGGTTAAACTCCAGTAAATCAGTAGTGAACTGTGAGCACTACTGCTGGCCCTTTGCCTTGGCAATCACCGCCAAGAAAATACGTCTTCACTGACATAAACCTCAAAAACAATAGTATTTTGAATTGAAAGCACTCACCAGCTGGAATCCTCCAATTAACGATGACGAGGATGTCAACTACTCTTTGGCTTTTGTATGCTTTCAGCCTTTGCAATGTGTATTTTCCCGGCGTTGAAATCAGGTTCATATAAATGTCAGGATACTTGATTTCTGTCCACATATCAATGTTCGTAGACCACTTGTTGTTTGGTAGCTTGTATGGATCCATGTCCAGTCCAGTTGCCTTTAATTTCATGTTATATTCCACATTTTTCCCAGTCTCGCTGTAGTTACTGCTGTGCTCCGCCATGTAGAGCCAGTTCATTTTTGCCACTCAGTCTGACTTAGTGGGGCGTGGCCCAGGGGGGAAGTGACGTATGTGCATTCCCTCTATACCATAAACATTCATATTATACACATTGTGTTTTTGCAGAAACAGACATTGTCAACTTTTTTGTGCCAATTAGTTTGTGCTAACTGTATGTGGACAAAAAGAATCAGTACTATTTTAAATTCTGTCCTGCATTAGGCTGAAAACCTACAATCCATCCTTTAAGCTTATTTTAACCCTGTAATTTTACCTCCGCTGAGGTGTACTGTTAGCAGCGTTCACATGCTCTTTACCACAGCAGGCCGGGTATCTGGTACTCTTTACTTTGGGGAAGCAGTGACAGGGGGAGAGGGATGTGGGCACAGGATGGTGGTGGTGAGGGGGAGGAGTAGGGTTAGTGTGGCAGTCTGGGACAGACAGACATAATTTAGACCAGAGGTGGAACCTGAGAGCCCTGCAGTCTGACAGGAAGCACTGGCTTAACTCCTGTCCCGTTCAGATGACAGGAGGTCTGGCTTGAAATGGGTTGGCTTTGTGGTAGATGAGACCCCACTGGACTGGAAAAATAACAAAAATACCAAAACTATGTAGATATAAGTCTATTTTAGTCTGTTTCACTTCATAACAGGGTAAATTATTAAAATTTTAATGTGCCAGTTTAGCCACTTAGCAAATTTTGATGTTTAATGTTTGAATATGATTTCTAAAATGTTTTTTTTTTTCTTGCTGTTGTTACTTTATGCTGTAACTTTATTCTGTTAGGTGGTTTAAGTTTAGTTTTATTTATTTGTTTCTGCAGCCCTTTGTTGTTTATAATTCTGTTCTTATTATATATATTTTTTACTATGTTCCTTCATGCATCTTGATGCATTTTGACAAATAACAACCACCAAATACAAAAAATACGTTAAAACAGAAACAATGCTGCACATGACAGGGCACACTTAATAAACTATGTTAAATGTTCATTATGTAAGATTTGCATGTACTTATGTGAGGTTTGTGTTGGAGTGTCTGTTATGTTATGAGCTGGTGTTTTTTTCATTAGCTGACTACATTTCTAAGATAATGTTGGTTAGTGTCACACAGTGTGGATGAGCAGAAGAGAAGTTTCTATGAACTCAGAAGCAAGTATTTTCAAGGAAAAACTTATCTATGTCCTCTACATAGAAATCACTGTGGAGGCTGTTATCATGCATGTAGGAAATTGAAGGTTCTTAGCTTACAAAAGGAATTAACAACATTAATAAACAAACAAACAAACAAATAAATAAATAACTAGCTTCCAGCATAAAACAGATTCTAACACAAACTTCACTCTAGTACCCAAACACATGCAGGTTTTCCATATTGAGCCTTAAACTGTTCATGTAGTTTTCTCAGTTACCAACAACCTACAGTTATTAACAGACTAGACTGGATTATCTACTTTAACTTCATTTAATTAGCAACCATGATGTTTGGACACAAAAAATGATTTTAGTTCATCCTTTAGTTTATTCATTTATTTCATTCATAAGATTAAAAACAAAAATCTGCTTTTACATGTCAGCAAGTTGACCACATTATGAGTGCAAAGGAGCAAAAACAAGAACAATCTTGTATTTTCTATCCCTCTTTAACAAGATACTACTGCCCTTCCCATAGTAATTTCAAACAGACTTGTGAAATCAGCATCTTAATACAATGTCTGCCATCACTTATTGCTGCAATTTATCATTTGCAGGAAAAAAAAAAAAACAGTTTATTCTTTAACTTCTCATTTTCTTTAACCTAAACCTAACAGCCAGTACTATAGAAAGAAAAAAATCTTTGAGTCCAAGTGAGTGTTTCTTCCCATTTTTAATCTGCCCTGTTAAACTGTTCCTGAAATACTGCATTTTAATTACAACGAAGACCAAATGACCAGCTGACCATTGGACAAACCTTACAGAGATATTCAGTGGATTCATCTAAAAAAGATTACAAGCACAAATAGAGAGATTAACATGAAACGTTAAATTCAATGATAAAGACACTGAATTGCAGCACACAATAAATTATACTTCATTTTATCTGTGAAGAACACAAGTCTGTGCCTCTATGAAGCAAAGAGTGATTGACATCATCACTGATGTTCTTGTTAATAAGTCCATAAACACTGGGAGCTGGATGACGACCAGACTGGTGCCGTGTTAGAGCCTCTGTCTGGCACTGTGGAAAAAAAACACAAAGCCTCTTTAACTACCTCTGCCTTTAATATGCTGTGGCAGGGAGAATCTGCTCCTATTAAAATAAAATGCTGCGTTCAAAGCTGAGTTGCACAGAAGAATCTGCAGTGTCGTCTGGCAGAGACACAGGAGTCGAATAAAAATCAGGTTTGTGAGTACAGCAAGAGCTTTGTGAGTGTTACAAGTTCATATACATGTCCCTTGTGTGTATATAAAAGCCTTCACTGTGCAGTGACGTTTCCTCCAGTCATGTTTCATCAAAGCACAGCATGGTGCTTGATTTTATGTTCCATCAAATAAACACACGAGGAATATTAAATGTTGAAATCATACAGAACCAAGTCGAAGAAGCACCTACACCACACACACAGACATGCAAATATCACTTTACTCAGCAGTGTCACATCACGACTTCCATTTTCTTTATTATTCTTGTGTAACATCAGAATGTGTGTGTTTTTTTTATGAACATTTGAAACACATTTTGTCACCGAGTAGGTCTGCTGTGCATGTGTGAATGAAAGTGCCCCTACCAGTAGATTAGTGTGTGTGAGAGCGACATATCCGCTGTTGGCAGGACCTTTCCGTTCTCACAGCGGCGTCCAGGAATAATTCATCGTCCATTTCCCTGTTTTCGTGACCAAGGCTGTATGATGTCATCTCCATGAATTTTAAGCAGTATGACAGTATTCTTTTGATTCTGTCATCCTTTTTTTTTCTTTTGCTAAGTACAAGTTTTCTAGTTTTGTAGCAACACAACTGGCAGGAGTTAATCGCTACTATCTCTTCAGCGTTAGCTGAGTAGGCCCTTTTTATGCAAGACTTTCATTTAGATCTTGTTTTATCTTTGCTGTGTTCAATTGCATGCAGCTGCAACCATCCAGAATCACCACATGGATCATTAAAGTTTCATCTAATCTCGTCAAAGCACAATGAAGACCATATTGTGTTTGTTTTGGCAGCAAAATGGTGCAAAGGTTTAACTCCACAGAACCACTGTTTTAGTGTCCTTGAGCAAAGTATACTTGAAAATGCAAGCAAAAGAGGCTGGAGGAGGAGTTGACAGGGGAACGGTGAATGAGCTGAGTAGGATATGGCAGCAGGCCTGTAAAACTGCAAACAGGAACCAGATGAGGTGTGATCAGTGCTGACAGACAGGCTTTCAACCGGCATTGCTGACGAAAGTGTGGTGCTATTTGAGTCCGACCACAGGCCCATAACTGTCACAGCAAGACAGTAACTTCACATCTCCTTTGTGAGTACATAGGTGGATTTCATAAACTGAATGTAAAAAGTGGATGTAACCACCTTGGCATCACCCACTGGTTTATCATATGACTGTTAACAGTGACTGTAGTTTGGAAGCCTCAGTGTTGGCATTGGTTGGTATCAGAGGTTGAAGCTGGAGACAATTTAAGGGTGAAATTTAGCTAGATAATGGGCTAACGCTAACTTTCTGAAGGGAGCAACTACACTGCAAATAAACACCATTATTTTACAGGCCAATATTTTATTTCAGCAACATAATAGCCTTTGTCAACTTATAAATTCACCTTATGAACAAACATTCAAACATTCCAGTTAACATCACAGGAGCTTCACGCATTGTCTTAAAATGTGACAGACACATTCACTTGGACTCAGGGATGATTTAATAACATTTTGATGGCCAAATGTCACTGCAACCTGTGGCTATAGCTCAAGACTTGATATTTGTGGACAAAAGTTTGCACAAATATGTAATATGATAATACAATGTTATCATGACATTTTACATCTAAAATGTCAAAGCTCAACTTCATGCTTAAGGGATTTTTTTCTGAACAAACACTTGCTGCAATTCAGGGGTGAACTGATAGAATTTTAGTGGCCAAAGGTCAACAAACCTATGACTTCACAAAATAAATTTTTGCAACACAGAGACGTGCATTGCAATGCAAGGACTCATTAGATTAAATTTACAATTCTTGTTTTCTAATAAGAAGAATGACCCTGTCAAACATACCTTTTGTAACAAGAGTACTCTAATTTCAAGAAAATACATCTAAATTTGCCTTGCTTAAACATTTAGTCAACATACTGCATTTGTTTCTGATATATATAAAAAACTGCACATTTTGGTACATTTGCACCAGTGTAATTTTGGTGGACTTTTAGGTTGATTGGTAAATGGCACTTTTCCACACCTTCACATGGGCCGCAAAATGCTTTACAAAACCTCACATTCACCAATCAATGTGGGTGTCTTGTCTTCTCCAACACCTCAACATGTGGACAGTCGGAGCCAGGATTCGAACCACCATCAATGGACATCCCACTCTATTAACTCAGCCACAGCCGCCACTGATTGACAGGTGACCTTTATCAAAGGTCTTGTCGATCTTATTTTAACGTCTTAAGCTGTAGGTCAGGATGTGAAACTGCACGAAGCACCGATAACATGTCATTAAATACTGCTGTTTTCCTCTCCAGCTGCCTTATGGATGGTAGAAACAGTCTGTCCTTCATTTGTGAGTTTTCCCTCCTGCTGCCTTCACTTGTACTGAGAACGTCAGCAAATCTCCCAAAATGAAACATGAATTCACAACCACATTTTGGATCTGTTTCCACATTTTCTTTGGGTTCCCATAGCCTTGTTGTGGCTAAGCCTTCTGAACTTGCTTACTGAGGAGTTCAGCAGTTGCACAATGAAGGGAGCTGCAGAGTGGTCCAAGACGCAGCGTCCGAGCCTGGAGCTTCAGCCAGAGCTCCCTCACAGTGAGTCTCTAATTAATTAGATTTGGGAGGCAGACACTGACACGACTAGGAGAGGAAGGTTCTCACGACCTGTGGGGGAACTTCTCAGCGACACAATCTGTTGGCGTATAATCAAATCTGGGATGTTATTACCTCTTCAGGAACAGAGGTTGTGATTGGCATTAGTTAGATGCAGAACATTTTCACTCTCAAGTATAACAGGATTGAATGAGAAAGTCAGCTTGGTCTGGCAAGTTGTTATGTTAAATAAAAGCACTTTAGCAGTCTATGAATAGTAATCACTACATTTACATGCACACAAGTAATCCCCTATTATCCCTATTATGAAAACACTACAAATTTGACACTATTTCACATGGTTGCAAGAGTAAAAAGGGAGGATGTGTTTATGCAGTTGAGTAAGTCTGCCACCAGTGGAAAACATTATTTTGGTGGAAAGAAACAAACTGGCACAAGTAGCTCCAGCTGTTCCATTTTTCCATATTTTGTCATAGTAAATGACATGCCAGGGCATCAATCACAGTTGGATGTAAACTGAAATATCAGTGGAACATTTGTTTTCATTAGCCATGTACACAGCTTAGTAGGGACTGTATTTTTCTGAATAATTTATGTACGAAAACATAGTCTTTCTTTTTGATTGACACTGAAACATAACATAGTTCGCATTGAAACGTATTTGGGTTGGGGGGTATATAGTACAACATATTATATACTTAACTCTGGTGATCACTTATATTCAATATAGTGCCATCATTTGAATTAAATTTCACTTACTCCAGCACTGAATGGGTGAGTGTGAAATTGTACAGACTGAATTTCTGTTTCACCTCATACTGACCCATTGTATTACTTTGTTATGTGACCACTTCAGATGTGTCCTTAGATTATCTGGCTGATGTGTAGTAGTCTCATGTCTTTTACATTGTGTATTCTTATCAGTGTAACCCTGTTTCCATTCTCAAGTTTCTGTTTTCATGAGCTATGAATATTAGTTTCATAACTGTAGAGAAAACCCTGAATGATGATGTTTGATATGTATTTAATATCCTTGAGCTTGCTTTGTGCTTTTAGATTTCCTGATAGTGGACTGTTTGAGGCCATTCTGTTCCTGCAGCAGGGTGAGTGATGGTGCCTGCTGAGCGCTTTGTTAATGAAACTCATTGCCTCACATGTCTCTCTGCACGGTAGCTTTACCCCAGAAACCCAGCCCCCCATTTCTGCTGCACATCACAAATCAGCTCCTTACACATGACATCCTGACATGTTGTTTGATCAAGTGCTGCACTGTCAGTTCTAACATTTCTTAAAATGTACAAGATGGATGGGAATATAAATGCTTGCTTATTTTTAGTTCAAGTGTCTATTTTGTTGGTAAACAAGCAGAGAGTGCCCATACAGCATGTTCACAAGTACATCATGGTCTCTCTCTTCTCTGTTGTTTCTGTGTGTCCTCTGAAACTGCCTAAAATTAATTATGCATGAATGATGAGGAGAACATGTCTGGATGTGAAGCAAGGTCACTGGTGTGTTGCAAACAGAGAGAGCTTATCTGTGATTTCAGCAGTAAGAGGTAACCAGTTAAGACATAGTAAAGGAAGTGTATTTCAGGACCTCGTGCAGAAGTTGACAAAAGGCATGACTAGGCTCTGAGCTACCTATTGAGACAATACATGAGTGAAAACAGAGTTTTTACCAAAGACAGAAGTGCATTCTGGGTTAGTGCTGGGTTATATGATCCTGAAGTCCCTTTAAAATGATCAGTGGAACTCAAACCTTATCAGATATCACTCATGCATTTTTACTGTGAAGTTATCATTATAACAGTTTTCCCTAGTGTCATACTGATAACTAGGTGAACAGTAAGAAATGTGGAGTTCATGTTATATAATGCAGAGATATGTATTTGACATGAATTTGATTGGACAACATATTCACACTATGTCCATTATGCTTTTAAGTTGCACTCAGGTCCGAAAGATGACATTCTGCTGACATGTGACAGTGTTAACATTTCACCATAAACCTATTGATTGCCAAGTGAAAGGCAATGCATTGTGAAATTCCAGAGGGGACGGACTATATTTCAAAGAAAAACAATACACATTGTTGCCCATAAAGTTGGAATAAAATAGTTTTACCTCTCATGAAATAATTTTGACAATGTTATTTCTTGTTTATATATAAAGTATAATGGGGACTCAGCATGTAACCATTACTGTCATGTCAGCTTCCAGACGGCGTCTGGATTTTGTCTGTCTTGTCTGTCTTTTCTGTTTTGTCTGTCATTTCCTGTTTTATTTTGTTAAGTTTCCCTCATGTGTCGCGTCTGCTGTCTTTACTTCCCCTCCTTGATTGTTCCACCTGTGCCGGATTACCTGCCTCCGCCCTGATGTGTTCCACCTGTGTCAAATTGTCTTCCCGCCCTCTTGTATATTTAAACCCTGTGTCTTGCCCTTTTTCTTTGCCAGTTTGTTTGCTCCCTCGTGTGCTTACTTACCAGCGTTTCTTGGATCCTGTCAGTCTGTCTGCCTTTTGTGACCCGTCTTGTTCACCGACCACCTGTTCCTGTTCTGCCTGCTCGTCTGTTGTGACCTGGTTTGTTTATCCGACTTCCGATTCTGCCTAACCCCTGTGTACCTCAGCCTCCAACGTTTACCTGTGTGTTCGACCCATCGCCTGGATTACTGACCGTGAGTTTAGCCTGTCCCTCATGTCCCGTTGCCTTCTGTATTGCCTTTCCGTGTATGACCTGGTCTGTTTTTTGACATCCCTCTGTTTTTTCCTAGTCGGGTTGCCGTTGGGATTTCTCCGGCTCGGCCACGCTGGCCGCCCGCTGACCCCGCTCATGGCCCAGACGCCTAATCCTGAACTCAGCGTCTTCACAGATTTATTAATTATTCTGTGTTGTGCTTTTAATCTTTGTGATTGTGTTCAATAAAACACACTCGACTTAACGTCAGTCTTCTGGTCTTGCATTTGGGTTCAACCTCTGTACTAGACCTGTTTACAATTACACTTGGTCAGAAAGATTACTGATGTGTACAAATAAGAATAAAAGAGGGTGTGTCTGAAAACGCAATTCTTCCAACTTTATGGGTAACAGTGCATTTGATACCCTATTTACCTTGAGACAATGGTTAATGTTAGCATTCAACATTTTTGAGTAGTAGTGTTGAGAGAGATATAAGAAAGGCATAAATAAAATCTAAATCTTACTGTCATTTCATGTGATTAAGTTCTTAGAACACACTTTGGTATTTGTACTCTGTTTGGACACTGTTAGCTTGGACATTTCCTAGGGTAAATACCTGGCTAATGTCACATTACATATTGAAGTCACATCTAATGAATTTTACTTTCAGGTTTCAATAAATATACGCTGTCATTTTAAAATAATTTACACCTTTAAGTCCTATTTCTATTTTTCATGCAATGCTGTCATACGTTTATGCTAATCTACCTGTTGTCTAAAGTATCCTATGGTGTAAGTATTTTGGTGTGAATATACAGGGGTTGGACAAAATAATGGAAACACCTTCACCTCAAGATGATAATGCCCCAATCCATACAGCTAGAATTGTTAAAGAATGGCATGAGGAACATTCTAATGAAGTTGAGCATCTCGTATGGCCCCAGACCTCAACATTATTGACCATTTATGGTCAGTTGTAGAGATTCAAGTAAGACGTCGATTTCCACCGCCATCGTCTCTAAAAGAGTTGGAGGGTATTCTAACTGAAGAATGGCTTAAAATTCCTTTGGAAACAATTAACAAGTTGTATGAATCAATACCTCGGAGAACTGAGGTTGTAATTGCCGCAAAAGGCGGACCTACACCATATTAAATTATATTTTGTTGATTTTTTAAGGTGTTTCCATTATTTTGTCCAACCCCTGTAGTCCATTGCTTACTTTACTGGTGGAAGAAAACAGAATGCTTTTATACTAGTCCTGTACAAAAGTACAAATCTGAGGTATTTGAACTTGAGTACTGCCATTTGGTGCCTCTACATCAGTATATCTCATAGGTAAGTACTGTACTTTTACTCCAAAACATTTCTCTGACAGTTTTTGCTAGGTTTTCAAATGACAAATGTCCATCCTGTGTGTTGATATTGAATATTTGTGATAAACTGAAGGATGAAGTGTTGAGTTTCTAATTCTCCTCCCTCTTAAATCCTCTTCAAA
The DNA here is from genome assembly GCF_902148855.1 of Sphaeramia orbicularis. Classification (NCBI taxonomy): domain Eukaryota; kingdom Metazoa; phylum Chordata; class Actinopteri; order Kurtiformes; family Apogonidae; genus Sphaeramia; species Sphaeramia orbicularis. The sequence goes on from NC_043976.1 coordinate 6,414,988, forward strand.
ACCCTCTTGAATTCAACATTTACATCAGTATAATGTAATATACATATTAATGCAGCAGTAACTTGAATCCAAAAACATCTTATGATGGTAAAACTCTGTCAGGGCCATGTTACTGCACGACTCCCACTGCTGTAGCAATGTGAGTAATGGCTGCACTTATATAGCGCATTTTAAACACCTTCATGGTGCCCAAAGTGCTTTACAAGGCCTGACATTCACACACCACACACCACCACACACACACACACACACACACACACACACACACACACACACACACACACACACACACACACCACACCAGTATGAGTTTAGGTTTCTTCTCTGATTTCTAATGTTAGGCTGATTGAGGCCTCTTGTAAAGTATCATAGAGAGAACATGGACACTAGCAGAAACTTTTAGACAGTTATAATGAATCTGCTTATAAGACAGATGCTACAGACAATGTGAAAACAACCCAAAAGATGACAGCAAGATTGCATAAAATTGAACAAAATAAAGGAAAAACTCAAAACAAACTAAAGCAAACACTTGAAGAAAATGAGCATCCAGTAGTGTGTTTTGCTTCAGGTAGACTGTCTCAGGCAGAGCAGAGACAGGAAGAAATGCCCAGCAGGAGGGCCAGCTCATTATGATATCCTATTACAGCTGGAGCAGCCCGACCAACTACAGTTTAGAAAAGTTTAGACTCCCCCTCTCCCCATCTCTCCCCTCTGTCCCTCTACATGGGACATATGCAGGCACACACACACACATATATAAATATATAAATATATATATATATTGTATGCACAGAGCAGAGTGATGCCAGAAGGCTATTTTAAGACATTATTTTTCATGACATGTTTTTTTTTTGTCCTTTTCATCCTTTTCACCATACTGCAAAGTGCTCATCTCTCACTTTAAATCCCCCTCCCCTTCCTGACTTTGTTCCCTCTCAGTTTTTATTGCACACAATGATTATACGTCATTGCGGCTGCCCATACCTTTTCATTTTCATGGAACGAACTCCCAATTATGCTCATTAAAAGGGGGGAGCGCAGGTTTGGGTACAGTTTCGAATGCCACTAGACTTCCTGTTGCTAGGAGCTGGAGGGATGTTTTTTTTCTTAGAAAGATAAAAGTCAATGTTTCCAGACATGACACACATCTCCAAAATGGCTGTTTTAAGAATGTAGTAAAGTCTAAAACAGATGCATCACAGTATGTTGGGTTGTTTACACAGAGACACATCGAGGCCGGTGAGGTGAGGTGAAAAACAGGCATTGTGACATCACAGACATTGGTTGTCTCAGAAAAAAATCAAAAGTTACGCATGTAACTACAGTTCTATGAATCCCAGATGACCGCCAGAGGGCAGTGCTGAAAGCACTGAATGTTCCCTTTGTGTCTGCGCAGTCTGAGTGGTAGTACCGAAACAGTCACACCTGTGACCCCAGATGACGCCCTGGAAGTAATATATTCCTCCGTCATCGGTGACTCCTTTCCTACAGAACCTTCTCGTGGAAATGCAAGGATTCTGAGTAACAGAGAATCTTCACCCGGGATTCATAAAATTGTAGGTACATACATAACTTTCATTCTATTTCATCCCTTCTGACGGCTAAAAGCACTGAATGACTACTTCTGATTATGTCTCAAAGAATCTTGACTACATACCTCACTGAGAAGACCAAGAAGATCCTTGTAGAAGAGCTTGGCCAAGAGGATGAGTGGCCATATTGATGTTGTAGAATCTAGTGAATATGCTGGTGAACCCCATGATGCAGCAGCATATATAGTTTCCTAAGGAACCCCTCTCATAGCGGCCCACTCCTAGTTGAATGGACCATAAACTGGATGGCAGAGCACGACTCCTGAAACTGTAGGCGTGGCGGATGACCTCTATAATCCAATAAGAGAGACAATGTTTGGTAAGAGGTCTACCCATCTTAGGACCACCATAACATAAAAAGAGCTGGTCTGAGCATCACACACCTGCTGCAACATATGCATACAACGCCCGTACAGGACACAACTCCTGCCTTTCCCCACTCTCTCCTGGATGGGGGTGAAATAGTGCAAATCTTAATGGCTGGTTACAATGAGAATGGGACAACACTTTAGGCACAACCGCTGTGTTAGGCCACAAAGTGACACAAAAGCCATCCGGACTTGCTTTCTGTCATGAGGGATTGACAGAAAGGGAATGTAACTCATTAACCCTTTTGTTGAGACAATAGCCAACAAAAAACAGTCTTACACGAAAGCCACTTGAGTTCTGCTTGCGCCAAAGGCTCAAAAGGAAAGTGGGACAGGGCATCAAGAACCGAAGACCCACACTGGAGCTTGTGGTTTGTGGACGCAACCGACGAGTGCCCCGCAAAAAAAAAAGAAGATAAACCAAGGTATGGCTTCCGACCAAACCAATTTCCAACATACCATGATGATATGATATAACAGCAACATACACTTACAGAGTGGTCGGAAAAACGACCATCATCCAGGAGAGACTGAAGGAACTACAGAATAATGGGAATCGAACAGGATACTGGATCCTCACTGCAGGCAGAGCACTACTGGGAAAAACAGCTCCACTTATTCCCATACTGCCGTTGAGTAGAGACCGCCCTGGCATCCAAGATGGTTTGTCTAACAGGATCAGTCAGCTGCAGTGTGGGCCTTCCTACGGCCAGAGCCACAGCTGGAGTCGGTAGGGATTGGGGTGCCATATCTGACCCCTCAATTGAGACAGTAGATCTCTCCTGTCCAGAGCCACCCACAACATGCCACGTGAGAGACTGCAGCAATGGGGAACCACAGCTGTGCTGGCCAGTACAGGGTCACCAACAACAACGGTGACCCTCCTTGGAACAATTTGTAGAGTCGGCCAAACCAGAGGAAGGGGGGGAAGACATACAAGAGGCACTGAGGCCACAGATGTGTCAGCGCATCTTGCCCCATGGAACCCGGTATCTCCTTGTTGGAGTACCACACAGGACAATGAGTCGCCTCCTCTGAGGCAAACAAATCTACAACCGCCTGCCCAAAAAGACTCCAAATCCTGTGCACCACATCTAGGAGGTGGAAACCACTCTCCTGGAGGGGGCCTCAGGCAGGAAAAGGAGTCTTGATTGTCATCTCCTGGCAGGGTAGACAGACTAAGATTTCGGGACACCTGCAGAAGCAGTGCTGACCTGATGCCCCCCTGATGATTGATGTGGTTGAGGTGAGGTGGAGGGGTTGTCTGACAGTGTGAGAATGTGCTTACCTCTCAGATGAGGCAGAAAATGCTTGAGAGCCAAATGAACAGCACACAGCTCCAGTGCTCATATGCTCAACGCGATCCCTCAGTGACCTGCTCCCCTGAACTGTGCTGCCCATCCGCAGGCATCTGTGGTGACTATCTCCCTGTGACAAACCACCAACCCCATGGGAACCCCGCTGGACAAATAAGCCCTGTCCCTCTATGCGGCCAGCGCATGGAGACATTGGTGGGAGCTGTTCAGCCACTTCTGAATAGGGCCATGTTAGGTTTGGTGTCAAGGACATTTCAACATGTTGACAGTCAGAGTCAGGATTCGAACCCCCGACCCTTCGGTTCTTGGAGGACCCACTCTACCAACCGAGCCACAGCCACCCCTAATGGCAGACACAGAGATGCTCGAAGAATCTTGGCGGGGGCAACGAAACCTGCCCCAAAGGTGGGAGGTCAGCCACACCTGCTGGGGACAACTGTGCCATCCTCGCCACTGGCACGTAACTGCACTTCATGCATGGGTTGTTCGACAGCACCTCCCTCAGATGGTTGGGGCTGAGGCAGGGCACAGGTCATGCCCATCATCGGCTTGAAGCGCAGCCCCACAATCCACACAGTGGGAGTCACCCATGTCACTCATGCAGAACTGGAACCACTGATAATAGCACACACACTGCAAGCTAGAGAGCAGCAGCAGACCAGTGGCACGTCCAAGCGGGTGTGTGAATGCTGCCTTCACCAACTAGGACCCAAACACATGAAAGCTAACAGGCACTGTCAGTAGAATATGTTATTTATATGGACTTGATACCTGTAGTATAATGCTAAAATTGGGAGTGGGTGCTAACACCTTTAGCAAAAATATTATACAAAAGTAGTAGGAAACAAACTCAGAAACTGGTAGCGGGGGCGTGAATGCTGCCCTCGCCAGAGAAAACACAACAGAAAAAGATAGCACAGCTAGCAGTTAGCAAAAATAACTAACAATAAGAAAATTACCATGGTGCAGACAATGTAGTCACTCACACTTAAAAACCGAGAGTCAGGAGAGGGGACACGATCACTACTGTCACCAACAAAAGGGTGAAGTCTGGTTAAATACCTTCAAGAAAGTCCTCCAACAAAGAGTAGCCCATTGCAGCCCTTGGAGGGTAAAATCCACTGCTCCGACCAATACGGTGAACAGGCGTCCAGTGATGGAAAGCAATCCAAGTTAGCAATGGCTCATGCCATGCAGATCGAACCGCATGTGAGAAGAAAAAAAGGAGTCACAGATAATGGAGGAATATATTACCTCCAGGGCGTCATCTGGGGTGACAGATGCGACTCTTTTGGTATTACTACTCAGACTGTGCATGTGCGAAAAGAACATTCAGTGCTTTCAGCACTGCCCTTGTGCAGTTAAGAGGGATGAAATAGAACTACCTCCATTTGCACTTAGGAGACTTATGTTCTTACTTCTTGCTCTGGTATAAAATTAAAAGCGATGTTCACACACCAATTTGGCTTAATTGTGATAGTTCATCATCCATGCAAATCAACAGCGATGACTCATCAGTACTGAAGCATTGCTGCTCTCTTCATTCTTAAGTCATGAATCCCATTGGCAGCTACTTCTGCCCCACCAGAAACGATTGCAATTTTATGTTTGCCATTAGCAGAGGTGCTGAGAGACTCAAAAATATAATGAGTTTTTCAACAAAGCCGCAACTTTATGAGTTTTCAGGAGAAGACGTGCCACACAGTGAGACGGTAGCTGGGAGTTTTACTTCGTGTGTGTGTTTCTGTGTGTACCTCTGTCCATTTACTGAATTCTTTTAATTCCCACTCCCCCTGCCCTGATTTGTTACCACAGACGCCAAACCAAAGTGTAATTGCTTGCAAGTTTATGAGATCCATTTGGCAAAGTGGGTGATTTGGCAATCACATGTATGTGTGTGCGCATTTGTGTGTGTGAAGGTGAGTATTGCATCAATATACTGTATATATAGATGTATACAGACACTCCCACACAGATGACACATAGACATTACATGAAAGGTGGGTTAGGGTTAGGCTTAGAGTGTCTGTCTTCAGAGGTAATTTAGTGAACGTTATGTGGGAGGCATCAGAGCAGAGCCAGATTATGTCTGCCCTGTCTGTGTTTGCCCTAATTTACCACCAAATTATGTGTAATAGTTCAAGGTTTAATTAAATCAAGTCATTACTTGGTTTTGACTAAATGCCATCCAACAGTCAGTAGATGAAAAGTAGGAAAAAGGAGACCACCGGCTACTTAACACCTTTATGTGAATACGTATTTGCTTTTAATGACCTCAATGACTCAGATATTGGACACTAGTAGATGTGAAATGATAGGCGCTGGCCTGTGGTGCTCATCCAGCTGAGACATCATATGAATCAGGGTGGAGCTAGTGCTTTACTCATCAAAGTGGGAACTTCGGGCACCTCGATGCATTTTCAGAAGAACACTGCTGTGCTAAATCAGATAGCTATAGTAAATATATATAAATTATGGTCAGACACGAGGCTTGTGTTGACCCGTTAGCAGTGTTCAGTATTCCAAATGCCAACTGGGTCAATCAGACAGTACTCTAATGCTGCTAATATCTTCAGAGACTGAGAAAAGATGATCTAGATGTGAATGCCGGTTCCTTACTGGAAACATGTAAATCCTAATTTTCTGAAAATGCTCTCCAGGCTCCAAGAAAAGTACTTAAAGCTGCCGTATTTGATTTTGTTTTTTTAAGCATCATTGGGGAAAACTTCCAGAATTCCCTTTCAACATATTGTAATTTGAGTGGGTGGCACGGATTAATGCACATGCTGACCTAGGCTGCAGCCTAGGGGCCCCACGTGTGCAGTTGCCCTGGATTGGCCAGACTATTTCAAATTTTCCTACACAGAAATGACAAAAATTACCTCCATTGGCCCCTAAAACATATAAACAATTGGTTGGATAGATGTGATCCACATGTCAAATCTATCTAATCTGTTGCATTGGTCACTTCATGTGACATGTCAGTTATTTTTGATTGACGCTGGGGTATGAGTGGTCTGAGAGCACATGAGATTTCTGCATCTACTCCTTCCTTGAGCTGCACAATAATCTACCCTTTGATGCAGATTTTGGCCAATCAAAGGCATTTTCAGACATACAGGGGTTGGACAAAATAATGGAAACACCTTCACCTCAAGATGATAATGCCCCAATCCATACAGCTAGAATTGTTAAAGAATGGCATGAGGAACATTCTAATGAAGTTGAGCATCTCGTATGGCCGGCACAGTCCCCAGACCTCAACATTATTGAGCATTTACGGTCAGTTTTAGAGATTCAAGTAAGACGTCGATTTCCACCGCCATCGTCTCTAAAAGAGTTGGAGGGTATTCTAACTGAAGAATGGCTTAAAATTCCTTTGGAAACAATTCACAAGTTGTATGAGTCAATACCTCGGAGAATTGAGGCTGTAATTGCTGCAAAAGGCAGACCTACACCATATTAAATTATATTTTGTTGATTTTTTAAGGTGTTTCCATTATTTTGTCCAACCCCTGTATAGAGGAGCTGAATACACAATAGACATCTGTACTACCACTACTGCTACTCTAGTAGTATTAGATCACTACTTCTGCTCTAGTGTAAAGTGAATGCCAGGCTGCACTTTTCCTGGAAGAAACAGCATCTGGTTCATCTGCCTTTATGTGTTTTTCATTTGGACTGAGAGGAGAGAGTTACAGTAGGTGGTGTTCCCCTCAATTTCTGTTCCTGCAGCTTTAACCCCATAGTACGTAGACTAAAATACCTGAGAACAGCTAAGCCTGTGTAATGATATTTTCCTGACTTTTGAACTTGTTTTGTCGAATGTCAGTGCTGTCAGTGGTGACATTACCGTTGAATGTTACTTGTGTGTATTCACTTACAATGAAATAACATTGTGAATACCCAACTCTAAATATAATGTAGATAAAGGGTAGCATGGTGGCATAGTGGTTAGCACTGCCGCCTCACAGCAAGTTCATTTCAGGTTGAATTCTCAGTAAACCAAAGCCTTTGTGTGTTGAGTTTATCCACTCTCTCCACACCACACAGTTTTCCTCTTTAGGTTAATTCTCCTGTCGGTGCCAGTGACCATGATGCTGATGAAGAGCCGGAGTTGGTCCCAGAGCGCCTTCAATGCCAGCTTACTGCCTCTAATGTGGTACATGCTGATGGTAATGCTAATGCTAATACTAATGCTAGGTACTTTGTGTGTAATGAAATGGGAAAAAGCACACACTGAATTTTACGGGGGGGGGGGAATGGTGGAGTCCAGGGGCAGGACATTGGGGGGATTTCGCACCTTAAAACCCCAAGCAAAATTAACATTATAAATGCTTCAAATCACAAACTGTATTGTCATACATTAATAAAAATGAATACAATTCAACCCTTTTGGAACCAAAGCAAAGAATTTAATTTAATAAGGTTGTCCTCAGTTATGGCATTGAATTCTATTGCATTCCAAATAATGCAATAGAATAACAATAGGTTTCAGGTTTCAAAAAACATAGAAAGGAAATCTTTTACATGTACAGATAAGTGTGATTTCAAACAGTGAAAACAAACCTCAAACACCATTACACCATGTATAATAACTACAATTATTATAATATAATGTGTATTTATTATCATTCAAAATATTCATTAACACACTTGTAGAAAACATTACTTTAACTAGAAGCACTCGGAGAGCGCAGACCTCCGCCAAGGCTGATCAGTGGCCCCCCCCGTGGGCCCCCCCACCCCCGATCACCACCAAAATTTAATCATTTCTTCCTTATCCCATTTCCAACAAACCCTGAAAATTTCATCCAAATCTGTCCATAACTTTTTGAGTTATGTTGCACACTAACGGACAGACAAACAAACAAACAGACCAACAAACAAACAAACAAACCCTGGCAAAAACATAACCTCCTTGGCGGAGGAAATTAAAACAAACAAGTGGTGCCAGACACAACAAACCTCACCCCTCACACGTACTGTAGCTTTTTTTGTCAACGATCCAGTTGATGTCATCATGTCTATGCATGTGCTGATCTCAGCATAAACATAGACAGCATAGACAAATTTAGGCAATTATCAGTAAATGAAAAAGAAAAAAAAAAAGATTTTAAAAATTCATAAAAAATTTGAACTTTGACCTACTTTTCCCAAAATGTAATCACATCTACTCTGGGTCACTGGCAATCTATAAACCAAATTTGGTATGAATTCAACCAATAGTTTTGCTGCTAAAGTGTTAACAAACAAACAAACAAACCAAATGGGGGCAGGGTGCCAAGGGTGTGTGTGAATCCACTATTGGTCATGTAAGAATTTGATTGTTATAGGTACTAGAGGTAGGATGGATCTGCAACATGTGGCAAATTACATTTGCTATGATACAATGCAAAATACTTTATTTTCTCCATAGGAAGGCTTGTATTGGACTCAACTGGTTTAGTTACAGTTTTTCTCGGTCGCTTTGGTACTTTCTGGATTTCTCAGATCAGAACTGAAATGCAGTTTCTCATTTTTTTAACAAGTTGCAAATGCTTTGGTGCATCCATGCAAATGATTATGTACAATTCTCTGCTGTTTCATACTTTATCAATTGCTTTTGTCATGTTGATCAAAATGTAATGGGTTTCTGTTAAGTAGTCTCACCATCTACTACATTTAGGCATTAGTTCATCGCATAAGTCTTAACATGCAAAATGGTCGAACAAGTTGTCATAATATGTCAAGCTTATTTCTATACATTAAAAAAAAAAACACACTGTTTTAAAGGCTGAAGAAGAGCTGTGCTGCTCCATGAATTTGAGCCTAATTCTAGTTCTGGGCTGGTGTTAGTGCTGGTTTGGAGTTACTTCAACATTTGTTCTGAACCAGCCACTGAACGATCTTCATGGAAAAGGAATATGTGTGTAATGTTGCAGCATATACTTACAATATAAAGACAATTTGATTGGTTCACAATTGTACCTGGTGCTTGGTACTCAGTGGTTTTGGACCCTGCATCCTGTGACACGACTCTGACTTCTTTAAGCTTCCCATTCACTTTCTGGAAACACTACAATGTCCGTGTTACATTATTGTCAGTAAAAAGCCCAGTCAAACATCTTGCATTTTCTATCACCTCTGTTTGGACTCGTTCCTTTCCCTAGTGTTGTTTTCTGTGGTGTACTGCTAGAGGCCCTTGTTGTCATGATAATGTGTACCTCACTCCGGCCTAGGAATTGTTTACCAGGATAATTAGAGTTTGTAAGCTGCTGAAGAAACAAGTATAAGCACCTGGTGACAGGCCTGTATTCACACACACACACACACACACACACACACACACACACACACACACACACACATACACACACACCTGGAAGCAGAGGGAGGGAGGAACAGCTGGTTTTCAGGGTTGAGTTCAAAGTTTTGGCTGCATTTTTCCTCTTCTCACAAACACTCAGGCGTGAGAACACAAACATGGGTGACCACTGCCTTGTTTGTGATGTTCCCTCTGGATAGTAAACTGCAATGAGAAAAACCCGAAGAAACTGTCCCTCTGCATGCCTGACACACCTTCCAAAACATGGAGACTGAACAAAGACACCTCATTTCTGCCATAATTTCCCTGCAACAGCAGCTCTCTACCAAACTGTAATTCCAGCAGCTCCAGGCCTGTTATTTAAGCCCTGAAACTGGTTTCAACCAGATCAACGGGACTTTCTGACTACTCTTACAGACAGCAAAGAAACACTGGTTAAAAGCATACAAACTCCCCAGCACTGCTCCTTTGTGGTTTTGAGGTTGAATTGGATTAGTTGTCAAACATTAAATAAACACAAATATCTTGGGGTTAGTGATATCAAGAGGACTGATATCAAAGCTTTGAGGACACATAACAGTGGAAAGGAAACTCCGGATGATGAGGAGAGATTCCCATCGTTCTTTCATGTCCAACATTACCACACAAGCCTTTTAACATCCACCAGGTCAGCGGTGAAGTATTTGAGGGTTAGGGTTACATTACAGACATGTTTGAACTGATGTAATTTAGGTTGTGTTTTAACCACACACTAAACGCAGAAATGGGATGATGTGCCCCTTTAACCCTGAGTTGTCCCTGAGACCCTCGCCCTGGTACACAAATCATGTAACTGATTTAATATGATATATCAGCAGACAGAAACTCACTGAGTCTTCTTATAAACTTGTGTGGAGAGTGCAGAAAGTAATACTGTGTCAGTTGTGTAGAAAGGCCAAGTAAAACTAGACTTATGATACACAATAAAGACAGAATTTTTTGGGAAATTCAAAATATGGTCACCACTCCACAGAAACAGTCACAACCACAGCAACAATAAGTAGAGAGTGTAACAATAAGTTACAACAGTAAGTTACATTAAAATAAAAAAAAAAACAAAAAACATGTCATCGCATTTCCTACTGGTGGAAAAGTGCATCACATCAACCATCTTGCGGCACCAGATTGTTACCTCCGCCAGGAGGTATTGTGATCACTTTGCTTTGTGTGTTTGCATGCGTGTTTGTTTGTTAGCAAGATAACTCAAAAAGCTATGGACGGATTTTCATGAAATTTTCAGGAAATGTTCATACTGGCACAAGGAAGAACTGATTAAATTTTGGTGGTGATTGGGAGGGGGGGGTCCGTCTTGGTGGAGGTCTGCGCTCTCTGAGTGCTTTTCTTGTTTAATAAATGGTTATATACAGTTTTACCTAAAAAAAAATACCTTAGGCCAGTGGTTCCCAACTGTTTTTGGCTTGTGACCCCATTTTAACATCACAAATTTCTGGTGACCCCAGACATTCAAAACAGAGACATTTTTTTTGCTACATTTAATTTGTTTTTGATCATGTAATATTTTGCTATACTATGTTGCAAATAAATGTTAATTTTAGATGACATTTAGTCTATACAATGTATATTATTGTGGACGGAGGCAGAAAAGCCAGGTGTAGATTACTGCACAAAGTGAGAATTTTATTTTCCCTGGTCAGGATATGTACAGTCAGTCCAGCTTGGATTTAGAAGGCTGACAAATAATACTGAACTAACAATAACTCAAACTATGAATTATGAAAGAGCTGCAGCATCTGAAACTGACCAAAATGAACATTTGACAGATAAACAGAACCACAGTGCTTCAGTTTCAGCTTCACATTTTGTCATGTCTTTTACGTATTGTGATTGTCTCTTTCATTTTTTTTTTTATTTTATTTTTTAGCAATTTCTAGAAATGTCAGGCGACCCCATTTGAATTCACCACTTGGGGTCCCGACCCCAAGGTTGAAAAACACTGCCTTAGGCATTGCCTGCATTTTCATGTAAATAGTTATATATTAATTTGTTATTTGCTAAATCTGTAATTTATTTTGAAGCTTTCAATTTATACGTTCATTCTAAGATGCAAAAATTGTAAATTCAACATGTTTTTGGTGAAAAACAGTAGAGAATATAACTTTAATTTACTTGGATTTCATGTATTTTGTGTGATTTTAGGTTGGTGTTACAGTTGCTTTAGTACATTTTTTGAATCATCCTCGACATTTGTAGAACAGTAAGTGCATTTTTCAAAACAATTCGTACAAATAGCAAAACACCATGGATTACCTGCAAAAGCCAGTCTCTTGCTCAAAATCCATAGTTCATCTCTCAAAAGTAAATATGTGTCAACGAACATGTCACTGCCATCAGAATGACAAATCCTTGTGTCACTGTGTACGGATAAGACAGTCAAATTGCTTAGTCATTTTGTCAATATAACAGTGTACTCTGGAGGGATGTTCTGAAGTAAATTATGGCTAAAGTTCTGATGAACCTGATGTTTTGATGTGTATGTGGTAAATTGATTGCAAGAGACTGGACAAGATTCACATTTAGGCTCATACTGTTTTTACTGTAATTTGTTGACAGATCATGCCATTGCGATACAGAAAGGAAACAACAGCACTGCATAGCATGACCCCCCCCCCCCCCACACACACACACACACACTGTAGGAATTACAGTGCAGTTTTCCTACACCTCCTGATGTTCCTGTCTGTTGGGTCACAAATTGAAGACTCTAGTGCAAGAAGTACTGAAGTCACATTTTTGGACAATTCAAGTTGACCATACAAACATATTGTAATTGTTTAGCTAAGTCCAACCTATAAATATTTCTAACACTTTTTTTTTTTTTCTGTGACTTCAGTACTTTCAGCACCAGGGTCTTCAATTTTCATCCAATCACAATGAATATCTTCTCTTGCTTGACATATTATGACAACTTGTTCAACCATTTTGCATGTAAAGACTTATAGAACACATTAATGCCTAAATATTATGGATGGTGAGACTGTTCAGCAGAGACCCATTATAATACATTTTGATCATGACATAAGCAATTGATAATGTAGGAAAGAGCAGAGAATTCTACATAATCATTGGCATGGATGTACCAAAGCATTTGCAACTTGTTAAAAGAAAGGAGAAACTTCTTGCTTTTTTGATGTGCACATGTGACACAATGTAAAGAATGAACAAGTAGTGTGGAGAATTTCAATACTGATCTGAGAAATGTACCAAAGTGACTGAGGAAAACTGTAATACAACATGTTAAATGAAATAAATAACTTTAAAGTCACACAGGTGAGGTTGTGCTGAAGAAATGGTTCCAAACAAGGCAAGATAAACAGTTTTTTGATGAGGAATATTAAGGCAAAATCAAAAATATAAAAAAAACAAACAAAAAACAACAAAATACTCTCCGACTTCTCAGGGTTAAATGAGGTGGCCTCGTGCTTCTTCTGTTACAATCCTAGCCTTCACTGAATTATTGTTAGGGTTAGAATTCAGTGAAAAGGATGGATGATAAGAGGCTATATGCCAACTCTGGACAAACCTTTAGAGTGTCTGGCCATTTGAGCTCACCATCAAAAATCCCTCATCTTTCCACAGTTCCTCTGTACAGTTCATCCTCAGGGCTGTCTTCCAGCACTAGCGTCTAATGACTGCACCTCTAAACATAGATTCCTGGGGCCTCATGTATAAAGACTTGCGTGGATTTCATACTGAAACCTGGTGTACGCCCAAATTCAGAAAAGTCCGAATGCACAAAAAAATCCAGACGTATAAAACTGAGTGTACGCCCGAATCCAAGTACACTTCCTTTATTCATCCCAGTCAGCATGGAATTGAGCGCATATGTTGGAGTACCTGACTCCTCCCTCTCCACGCCCACATTTAAATATGCAAATTAGTATAAACAGGGTCTACAGGTGGGATTCCCTCTGGGATTCCCCTGTCTGTATGATCAGATGATGACGTCAAGGTGGACACGAAGCAGAGGCCGAAACAGGCGGAAGAAGAAAAGAGACGAACTGAGACTGTTTGAGCGGAAAGTTGACGATATTGTGGGTGACTCTTTTCTCACAGGGCTGACATGGATCACCCCCAAGGTAAATATATATTTAGTGTTTGTGTAAGTCACACATTAGTTTATTCTACGGGTCATACAATAGTCTGATCACAGCCAAACAAGATAAAGGTTCATACATAATCATGTCAGGATATCAAAGAGGAAATCAAAGATTTGGATTCCTGTTTAATCACTCAAATTATTATTTTCCAACAATGAGACAGAAGACGGTCAGACCCAGTATCATCCTCCTGTCACAGAGGCTTCCTGTTGCCTCCCTGGCGTTAGCCGGTCCTCCGGTCTGCCACAGCCCACTGCTGATGCCCGTCCAACTGGTGTCCAGAACACCGGCATGGGTCCGTGCCGACCCGAGTCACCAGAGGACATCATGAGGATAATCGGCGGAGTCAATGAGCGACTGGACCGACTAATAAATGTTCTCACAGACATGAACATTACATTAAATGCATTTATCAACCAATGAATTTTGGGTCCTTGTCTCTTTATGTGGTTGTTGCTTAATGTCCACCCGGGCAGGATTGGCACTGATGGATACAGGGTCTAATTGGTTCTGGTTCTGGTGGGGGGATGTGCTGCTCTGACAGTAGGATGACGTGCCGGTGTGTTCATTGTTCTTCTGTGTATCTCCGATGTGCACATCAATCGGAGGAATGACCTTTTTCACATTATTAACAGTTTCTCAGTGTCACCTCTAAGTGTCGCCAAAGGTTCCACAGCACTAGAAACGTGCGTACGCCAGCTGTGGAGTTGGGGTGAAGGACCGCACATTTCCACGATCATTTCAGTCTTTATACATCTGAACGTGAGCGTGGAAAAGGGTGTACGCCAGGTTTTTGTGCATACGCACGCTTTATACATGAGGCCCCTGATGTTTACAGACAGAGACAGAGGTGAACATTTGTATGTGGCATGGAGTGACTAGTTTAAGGAGGTAAAGTTCAACAGTATCTTGAAGGCTCTTTGGATGTAAAAGAAAAATGCACTGGACTGTTTGATTTGTCAAGGCCTTATTAAGGTTTAAGAAGTGTCATTACTTGACATTATAAATCATTATGGGATTTGGCAACCCTTGTCAGCTAGGCTCTACAGATAAGAGAAATTCTTCAGGCCTGTGCTCTCAAAGGACTCTGTTAATCTCATGCTGTAATGTACAGACAGTATTGGCACTGCTTTCAGCTCAGTGCTCTTATTAACCCCTACCGCAAACAGACTCTGGCATGTTCTACATACGAGTATTAGTTTTAGAGAATGAAACACTGTACATGGATGCTATTCCATAGGAAGCTGCAGCGTGTAGTGGGTAGTGACACTAGGGCTCATAAACTCAGTTTTTCCATTGCAGCAGAGGACGATGATGTCAAAGGTTGAGGCGCCAAATGCAAACATTAAAGGCTGTAAATTATTCTACAGTGAAGCAGCTGTTGGCTTAAACACTTGAACATACAGTCATATTAGCTCAGTCAGGTTCCTGATGACTGAACTCAACTTGTGACAAGCACACTTTTTTTTTTATTACTCTAATATTTCCATTTTCATTTAAGGTTGGACAGTTGTGTGGTAGCATTTGTCGACAGCATGCATAGGATCACAATTTCCAGTGTTCAAACTATAATTTTTATTATTATTATTTTTAAAATTTAATAGCATTGAGAGACAAATCATGTGTGTTGTCTGTGAAACAGTTACATATACATGCTTGGGAATAAGTCTTAAATATTTTCTTCATTGTTAGACCTCCGTTACTTGTTTTCTCACCTCTTTCTGGAGGCTTAGGCTGCGTGTGATGACTTCTTGCTGTTGTTTTTATCTGACCACAAATGTTATTTTTGCACCTGTTTGGACTGACATTACAACTAAACTGTATATAGACATACTATGTAGATAAATTAAACCTTAGTCATGACTTTCCTGTATGTATAGCTTCAGCATTTCCCTTTATTACTTGGACTGGAGAAGTAATTTAACCTTATATTAAATAAAAAATGTTTTCACACTAGGATAACGTTAAAGCATCTATGTGAATCAGACTCACTGCACATTAGAGTTCAGACACCAGACCTGCAGCTGGTGGACGTAGGGTAATTTTTCATCATTATTTCTTCATTGACTGAAAAATAATATTTTACTCATTTTACTCATACTGAAATAAAGTCACTATCCTATAGTAACATGTTGCCAGCAACATTAATGCTAATATATATATATACACACACATATATGGGTCTGTCAGACCCAAAGCCACAACAGAATCAGAAGACAAGTTTCTGAGAGTCAACAGCTTGCGTGATACGCGATACAGCTTCCAGCACAGCTCAATAGTGGTCGTAGTAAGCAAGCCTCAGTTTCAACTGTGAAGAGACTTCCAGTTGCAGGTTTGATCAGTCCATAACACCTTCTTCCAGTCTTCAGTAGCCCACTGGCGGTGTTTCATGGCTCAGGCAAGCCTCTTTTTCTTATTCTGAAGTCTCAGCAATGGCTTTCTTGCTGCAACTCGACCCATCAAACCTGCAAGCTGTTCATATATATATATATATATATGTGTGTGTGTGTGTGTGTATATAATGTGTGTGTGTGTGTATGTGTGAGGGTGTGTGTGTGTGTGTGTGTGTGTGTGTGTGCGCATGGTAGACATTTGTCTCTGACCTCTTGTTTTGAAGCCAGTTTTATGTGATTCTGCCATCACCATGTTGGCTTTTTGGAACTAGATGTGACCATATTTGGACAAAAGGGGAGGGATTATGGGAGCTTTAGGGGTCAGAGGTGTGCTAAAGCTAATTGCCAGCTTACTGACTCAGTGAAAACAGTAAATATCATGAAGTATTGTGTAGCAAAGTTGTTTAACGGTTATGTTAGTGGTTACAAACCCACAAACTAGTGCAATGGTGTTTGTAAAGTACTGTAGTAGACAAAAATCACAAACTTAGACTGATCACAATCTAAAATGAAGCCCTGAAATATTTTGTGGAATATTGTTTTGTTTTTTCCAATATCAACAAAAGGTGGTGCATAAATAAGTAACAACTGACCACACCTAGTTACCAGAGTATAGTCCTTTACTTCTTCACACAACTGTACTGTATTACTACTGCCTGACTGCAGTATTTGATTTAATAGACTTTAGTTGACACTGAAGGATTATGTTTTTATAACCAGTCAAAAAGTCAACTCTCTCCATCGTGATAATAAATGAGCATAGTAAAAAGTTTTATAGAAAGTTTAATTGGATCCAGGCAGGAGGATTCACATGACTAAAGAAATCTCCCAGATGAAATTCTTTTATGTATCTCTTCAAAATATTCCTATTCTGATAAAGAAAACTTTTTTCAATTCACTGGAGAGGAGCATTTTATTATTTATCTGGAATGGTGGTCCACACAGAATTCAAAAAAGAGCACTTCAAAGACCCAAAAAACTTGCTGGACTTACCCTCCCCAAATTTCATCTATTATTATTGGGCATGTAATATTAAAGCAATGCTGCATTGGATTGAGAAAGACTTACCGGGTAAATGTGAGAGCTGGGTGCAAATGGAACGCTCTTGTAGTCCATATAATTTGGGTTCTGTACTTGGAGCCTCATCCGCCACCCCTCAAGTACAGTTTTGTTCCAATCCAGTGGTCAATCATTCTATCAGAATCTGGTCGCAATTTAGGAGACATTTCAAGTTACAAAAAACATCAGTGCACTCCCTCATTAACAATTATAATTTTCCACCCTCTCTTTCTAACTCTACCTTTGGAATTTGGTTTTCAAAGGGCATTTGCTCTGTTTCTAACCTTTATGTAGATGGAAGATTTGGATCCTTTGCTCAGCTTTCCCAGATATTTGATTTAACGAAAACTCAATTTTTTCGATATCTCCAAGTCAGGCATTTTGTACAGAAAAATATTCCCTCCTTCCCTAATTTTCCATCATACAATGAACTTGACCATATTCTCTCACTTTCTCCGTATTGCAGAGGTTTAATTTCTACTCTCTATAACACAATATGTGATATTGCCCCTCACACACCCCAAGAAGATAGGAGACTTTGGGAGAATGATCTAGGTGTGGAGATGACAGATGACCAGTGGGAAGTAACTCTTACTTTAATTAACACCTCTTCCCCTTGTGCCAGGCACAGCTTGATACAACTCAAAATTGTCTTAAGGGTACACTTGACTAAGGCAAGGCTGGCAAAAACGTTCTCAAATGTAGACCCATCTTGCCCTCGCTGTAAAGGACAACCAGCTGATTATTTACATATGTTCTGGTCTTGTCCTAAACTCAGTACTTTTTGGGCCAACATTTTTAGTGTTTATTCAACAATGTTTTAAAAAAAGCATGTTGCCTAATCCCATGACTGCTTTATTCGGACTCAGACCTGAAACCTGCCCTCTTGAGAAAAAAGCTGCTGTGATCATAGCATTTTCCTCCTTAACTGCCAGACGTCTCATTCTCCTCTCCTGGAAGAAACAAGCACCTCCAAACTTTACTAGATGGATGCACTTCCTTAAACTTGAGAAAATTAGATACACTCTTAAAGGTTCCTTGCAAAAATTTAGAAAGACCTGGACTCCCTTTTTAGAATATTATGAGAGTTTACAAGAACCACTGAATAATGATGAATAACTGAATGGCGAGGCATTCCCCCACCCCCCACCCCTTTTTTTTTGTTTTTGTTTTGTTTAATTTTGAATTTTGAAACTTTTATGTCTTCTTTTTTTTTTCTTTCTTTCTTCTCTTTTCTCCTTTCTTATTAGGGTTGCCCTTCTATTTTCTTATCTGTGATTATTATGTCATATTTTGTGCACCTCTTTTGTAATCCCTTCATAATTAAGAGATTTAAGTCCTCCTTGTAGATTCGAACTCGGTAGTACTAGTGGGATAATTGGGAGGGTAAGACGGGGTGGTTGGGTGGGTAGGAAAAGGGCATATTCTCCTTATAGTTGTCCTCATTTAAACAATGTATGGATCCTATTTTTTACAGAAACATTGTTTGTTACTGTATGTGTGCATTGAAAACTTTAATAAAAACTGTTAAAAAAAAAAAAAAAAGAAATCTCTGAAGTTGCAGAAATAAATCAGTGTCTACATGATGTTAATAAGTGTAGTGTGCGTTTTTTTGTGCAGCTGCTGTGCCCATAATGCCCTCTGGTGTGTGTGTCACTGACGGCTCATCAGTGTGTGTTACGTGTTTAAGCTTACCGAGCAGCTCTTTGAATGTTTACCCTTTGCACTTTGTTTGTCCTGCTGGCTGCAGCTTTCATTTTCTGTTTGCAAAAGAGAGGAAAAGAAAAGGAAGATGGATAATAAGAAAGGCACAGAGGGATGGAACTGAGAGTGTAATGGATGGGTGGGAGTTGAGGGTGGTGAGCATGTGCGCGTCAGGAAAGGAAGGGAGACAGATAGAGGGCAAATATTTACCATGCTGTCCGGTCAACTCCCCGGGAGGCCTCCTTAATGAAAGACAAGGGGTGTTTAGAACAGGGCGAGGCTGTTCAATTACCAGCTCCCACTGGCAGATAGTCGTTTGTGTACAAACACTCAGCTACTGTGGCTGTGGAGGAAGGAGTGGATGTTGTGTATGTGTGTTTTAGACGTGGCCTCGGTTTTAATCTGAGAGATACTTGCAAGGGGGGGCTTTGTAGGTGTGTGATGAAGTGTGTTTTTGTCCCTAATCATCTAATTGTCAGGAGAATTTGAAGGGAAGGAAATGACTCTATCCACTAGTTGACCTGTGTTGGCAGAAACTTGATGTAGAGGCTATTTCTGACATGTTCTCCTTTATTACTTTGTATATATCCTTTGTATCTTACATATATTTCTTCTATTTGTGATATAGATTTGGCCTTTTGTATATATTAAGTATTTCTTTGTAGTTTAGCAATTTTCAGCATTTTTTTAGTGTTTAATTTCAGTATATTTTCTATTGCTAAACAGAACAGAGCTGCTAAATTTTCATTGTTCCTGGAATAGTGACAGTAAAGATCTCTTCTCTTCTCTTCTCTTCTCTTCTCTTCTCTTCTCTTCTCTTCTCTTCTCTTCTCTTCTCTTCTCTTCTCCACTGTCTCACGAATCTGTGAGTCTTTCTGTGATAACTCACCTGAATCTCTTGCATCACATTGAACAATTTCGAAATGTCATCCACTATAAACAGTCGATGTGTTTACAAACTGAGCTGGGAGGCAACTTGGGCATCTTCAGAATTTTGTCGCAATGTGCATTGTGGGAAGCAAAGGCTCGCGCAGCTGCCTGGCAGACATGATACAGAAACGGCAGGAGCTCCCTTCCCTTTATGCATATTCTTCCACCATTTCCGCGTTTGTGTGTCGTGTTTATTTCATCCATATAATATCATAAGGCTGTATTGCTGCGGCAGCGCAAACCTCCCTTTCCCACAATGCACGTTGCGACAAAATTCCGAAGATGCCCGAGTTACCTCCCGGCTCTGTTTGTAAACACATCGACTGTTTACAGGGGATGAGACTTCGAAATTGTTCACCATAATGCAAGAGATTCAGGTGAGTAATCACAGAAAGACTTACAGATTCGTGATACTTAGACTATGACTGAGGTTTTACAGATTTGATGAAAAATTGGTCACAAAAGTCTCCCGCACCTTTAAAGAAGGGGGGGGGGGTGTGTGTCCGTGACTGTCAAACAGCATGTGTTCAGCTCTGGCATGCTGGACAGGGTATTTCACAGGGGGACAGTGTTATGTATTTTGGACATTACCGCTGGCTGTATGACAAGGGCAATGTATGATGGGAGAACCGGATGTTGTGATGCCTATTGTAACATGCCGAACGGCTAAAATAAACACACGTTGAAATGTAACTCAGGTTTGTAATTTCCTTATGCTTATACACTCGGCATATAGCGGTCAGATATAATAAGTGGCGACGAGGATGGGACGAGCTTCCGCGAGCACCGTGTGTGTGTAAATTGTGTATGTGTGAAATCAAGTTTAGTTCTGAGTGGCTGTGTTTCACGTTAGCAGTGATAAGCTAATGCTGCTAGCTGGCACTTGGTGTTGTGGCCGGTGTCTGCCATAAAAAAAACAAAAAACAAAAAACGAGTGGAATTACCATATGGGAGGATCTGGATGTCTGCTGAAGAGGAATTAACAGAGGATAATACTAATAACCAGGAGCGTGCACAGAAGATGGCTGGACTTACTGGTAATACTGGCCCTTTTGACGAGCACGTGGAACAATGGAGTGTATATTCAGAACGTTTTGATTATTTTGTATCAGCAAATGACATTCCTAATGATAAAGTGGTATCCACCTTTCTGTCAGTCATGGGTCGAAAGACTTAATTTGTTACGTGACCTCCTGCAGCCCACCAAGCTAGGGGCCAAAACTTATGCAGAAATAGTAGATGTTCTGACACAGCACTTTTCACCTAAGCCATTAATTATCGCAGAAAAATTTAGATTCCACCGACGCAATCAAGAGGAGGGTGAGTCTGTTACTATGTTTGTTGCAGCACTAAGGAAATTAGCAGAACATTGTGAATTTGGACAAGTACTAAATGACACCTTAAGAGACAAACTGGTCTGTGGACTACGAAATGAAGCTGCACAGAAGAAACTGCTGACTGAGAGTGACTTGACGTTACAGAAAGCCATTAACATCAGTGTTTCCATGGAAATGGCCTCAAAGGAGGCTCAACAGCTGAACGCAACAGGAAGAGTGCATACAGTCCAAACGAATAGGCAAAGTGGACAAGGAACGTGCTTTCGCTGTGGAAAAATGGGACATCTCGCCACGGCATGCTGGTGTAAAGAGATGGACTGTCACAGTTGTGGAAAAAGAGGCCACATAGAGTGTGTTTGTCAAAGCAAAAGAAACATAAAGAAAACAGCAACGTCTGCCAGCAGACAAGATCCTGGGAAATACAGAAAGAAAACACAGGTGCACACCGTGAGACAAAAAGAAACTATGTCCAGTGATTCTTCGGAGGGAGAACAAGAGGTGAGTGTTCATACACTGAAAATAATGAAGATTGATGAAGACTCAGAGGGTTATTGGGTTGAGCTCATGTTGGAGGGGCATCCGATGAGTATGCAAATTGACACTGGTTCAAAAGCATCCATCATCTCAGATGGGGTTTACAAACAAGTTTTAAGACACCTTCCACTACAACCTTCTGACACAAGGTTCAAAACCTATCTAGGAGAACCTGTGCCCATGGCAGGAATGATCAATGTCATGGTCCAGAGTGACAAGCAAGTGAGATAACTCCCCATCTACATCGTTAAAGGTGATTACCCAGCCATCCTGGGACGTGTATGGCTAGAGAAAATAAAGCTGAACTGGCACACTGTGAAAATGGTCACACAAACTGCCACCAACCTAGCTGATATTTTAAAGAAACATGATGAGGTGTTCCGGAACGAATTAGGCAGTATGAAAGACATCACTGTCAGACTAAGCCTTAACCTAGAAGCAACACCAAAGTTAATGAAGGCCAGGTCAGTACCATATGCAATCCGAACAAAAGTGGAAGATGAACTGAATGCCTTGGTTAGAAACAGTGTCTTGGAACCAGTGACTATCAGTGAGTGGGCCACACCCATAGTTCCTGTGCCGAAGAAGACTGAAGAAATACGCATCTGTGGAGATTTTAAAGTGACACTGAACCCTGTATTGTCAGCAGAACAGTATCCTCTTCCTCACATTGATGATTTGTTTGCAGGCCTAAGTAAGGGCCAAAAGTTTAGTAAAATAGACCTTAACCAGCCTACTTACAGATAGGCATGAGGATTCTAAGGAATTGTTCACAATCACCACACAAAAGGGGCTTTTCAGATACTGCCGGCTCCCTTTTGGAATCACATCAGCTCCTGCACATTTCCAACGGGCCATGGATCAGATCCTACATGTTCTCCCTGGTGTGCAGTGTTACCTGGATGATATCCTGTGCACAGGAGCTACGGATGAGGAACATCTTTGCAATTTGGATACCGCTTTTCAGAGGTTGCAAGACTATGGGCTTAGGGTTTGCAAAGACAAGTGCAAGTTCTTTCAACCATCTGTTGAATATTTGGGACATGTAATCGATGCTCAAGGATTACACACTGCACCATCCAAGATTCATGCCATAGTGGATGCTCCGCCCCCAGAGAATGTGAGCCAATTGCGTTCATTCTTGGGCTTACTAAATTATTATGGCTGTTTTGTTCCCAACTTATCATCCATGCTCAAACCACTGCATGACCTGCTTTGTCAAGGTAAGACATGGAGAGGGAGTGACGCCTGCCAGAAGGCGTTTTGGAGAGCAAAAGAGACATTAGTGACATCAGGGGTACTGACCCACTTCGACTCATCACTTCCCATTCAGTTGGCCTGCAATGCGTCCCCATATGGGGCGGGGGCTGTCATTTCTCACTTAATGCCAGACAGAGGAGAAAGGCCTATAGCATTTGCACCTTGAACAAAGCAGAGACTAATTATGCTCAGATACAACGTGAAGCATTGAGCATCATCTTTGGTGTTCGCAAGTTCCATCAATATCTCTATGGGAGGTGATTTACACTTCTGACTGACCACCGACCCCTCACAACCATCCTAGGGTCACACACTGGGATACCTTCACTCGCAGTGAGTCGTATGCAGCGGTGGGGATTACTATTATCAGCACACTCATATGATATCAAGTATCGAAAGGCTGACCTGCACTCCAATGCAGACACACTATCCAGGTTACCACTGCCTGTCACCAGACCTGAGCCATGGACCACTGAAATCTTTTACTTCAGCCAGGTGGATGATGCACCAGTTTCAGCTGCTCAGGTGAGAAGAGCCACCCGTACTGACCCTGTGCTATCAGTGGTAATGGACATTGTGATGACGAACAGATCAGGCGGTGACAACCCCAGTATTCAACCCTATCTCTCCAGGAGAGCAGAACTGTCGGTGCAAGCTGGTTGTTTACTATGGGGGAGGAGAGTGATTATTCCGTCATCTTTACACAAACTCATCCTGCAACAGCTCCACGCAGGTCACAGTGGAATTGTTCGAATGAAAGAGATAGCAAGAAGTTACTTCTGGTGGCCAGGAGTCGACAGGGAGATCGAGACTACTGTCAAAACCTGTTCCTCATGTCAGGAAGTTAGGAACACTCTACAACTAGCTCCTCTGCATCCCTGGGAGTTTCCCGAAGAACCATGGGAGCGTGTGCACATTGATTTTGCAGGACCAGTAGAGGGCCGAATGCTCCTGGTGTGTGTGTGGACGCACACAGTAAGTGGTCGGAAGTGGCCATAATGAAATCCACCACAACGGTTAAAACTATTGAGAAGCTGGGGGAGATCTTCAGTTTTTTTCTCCCCTTCAGCTGGTTTCTGATAATGGGCCACAGCTGGTGTCATAAGAAATGACTACCTTCCTGCAAGAAAATGGTATCAAACACATTCAGTCCACACCATTCCACCCTGCAGCGAATGGGTTGGCTGAAAGGTTTGTTCAAACCATGAAAAAGGCACTAAAGACATCTCAAGACCAAGGAACCTTTCAGCAGAGATTGCATAGATTCCTGTTGAGCTATCGTAACACACCACATACCACTATCAAAGTTTCACCCGCGGCCCTGTTGTTCAAAAGAGATCTATGAACCAACTTCGACCTCCTGAAACCGACAACAGTGAAGGATGCCGTTCAGCATCAACAGGAAAAACAGATACATCACAGGATGCAGCAGGCCAAAGAAAGAGTCTTCACTACAGATGACTCCGTTCTGGCAAGAAACTACAGTGCTGGACCCAAGTGGGTCCCTGCCACCATAGTCAAGCAGTCTGGTTCTGTCTCCTACACTGCGCGGACAGCTGCTGGGCTGGTGTGGAAAAGACACATTGATCAACTTCTACAGGCAGCAGCATCGATCACCAGACAGCCGTCGCTGAATGACTCGGGTGAACTAGAGTTCAGAACACCCCACCACCAGCTGTCACCATCCCGAGATACACCACCAGCTGTCACCATCCCGAGATACACCACCAGCTGTCACCATCCCGAGATACACCTGAATCTGAGGGTGAGACTTTTGTTCCCGACTCTCCGTCACGAGAGGCTGTGACAGATGTCCCTGCATCTACGGCTGTTCCAGAGTCACCCCACAGAGACAGTAAGACTGAGCATTGTGTTGAGCCACGTTATCTGGTAAGAAACCGCCGTCCTCCAGAATGCTTGAACTTATAGACTTTAAGTTTCAGCGACCAACCCAAAACAACTGGGGCAGAATAATCCCCATGGGTGTGGTCACGGGGTGAGGTAGTCTACCCTCACCTCGTTGTTATTTTTGATGTTGTGTAAACAGGCTGTTTGAAGATGTAAATTTACCTCGTAATGTTGTTCTACAAAATATTTTGCTTATGAGGAATTTTTTGTTATGATACCTTAAGACTTTGGTTTAAGCCCTTGCTCAGCTGTTTTTTTTTTTTTTTTGGGGGGGGGCTCTGTTCTAAGGGGGACGGAGATATTATGTATTTCGGACTTTACCACTGGCCGTACGACAAGGGCAATGTATGATGGGAGAACCGGATGTCGTGATGCCTGTTGTAACATGCTAAAATAAACACATGTTGAAACGTAACTCAGGTTTGTAAGTTCCTTATGCTTATACACTCGGCATATAGTGGTCAAATATAATAGACAGAGCTTGTCCCTGTGGGGGGCAGTTCTTGTCCTTGGGGGGGGGGGCACTGCCCCCCCTGGCCACACCACCGGTGCTGTTTGGTGCTAAATCTCCCAAAAGGTTGACATTTTGAAGGGTTTTCATGCAGGAGAAAAGACAACTGCAGTATACAGTGTTTGTAGAAGTCATTTGACTTGTTTGTTCTTCTATCAATAGATATTTTTATATATACTTTTATTTTATTGTAGTTGTTATTTTCATTATATTATATTATATTATATTATATTATATTATATTATATTACATTATTTTACTGTTAGACTTCTTGTGGTTGTTGTTTGAGCTGGTTCTGGAATAAAGGACAAGTTTGTTTTTTTGTCATTTTTAGACACGTCTTTTTCACATTTTACAGTTTTTTTTCACCTAATCAAATAATCACATCAGCAAATTAAAGAAAAAAATCAATTAAAAAAATATGCAAATGCAATTTTGCCAACCTGAACTCACTAGCCTCTTTTCAGATTTTTATTTGTCACCTTTTTGCTTCTTTGACTCCTCAATGGTTGATGGTGACCCTAAAAGTGATCATCATGATCCACTTGATGAATGTCTTGATTTCATTAAATGCACATCGAAGTCCAAGGATTGAGGATATAAAGAAGTCTGTTTAGCTTTTGTGATCTGCATAATAGGCATGACATATGTCTGTATGATACAAATCACACTAGAAGCAGGATGTAAAAAAAAAAAAAATCAAAGTTGTATATAGTTAGTTATAGTTAAAATGATCAGATGATAATCAAACATGTATGGGTTAAATAAACAAATACATAACACCCCTAAATCACCTACTGACACATTATGCCACATTGTGAATTGAATTAAAAGTTAATCCTAAATTTACGTTGATACTCATCTGACAGATCATAAAATACAGTGGTATATTACAACAACAGACAGCTGTTCCCCCGTCATATATAAGTGATGTCTTTTTAAGACGATGACTCCAAGATAAGGATGTTTCATGTTGTTAACAGTCTGTTTCCTCCAGTGCTGAACTAAACTTCCACCAAAGACCCAAGCGGCTATAACTTCGGAATTGTAAAAAGACAATTCTCACTCTCTGATGAGCATCAGACCTCAAGACATAACAATAAACCACAAACATAACCTTACCGTAACTCATAATAATCTAAAATTATAATCAACACATTGATAATGGTGGGTGAATGGGGCATACTTTAATGGGGAGTCCACACATTTCACACATGTCAGAAGTCACTGCCATGTGGTTAAAGCTAAAACATCTGCTTTACTCTAACACCAGACTGTTATAAACATTACAAGAATGTTAGCTGTCACTGGTGATCTGATCATATTATCTGACACATCTTAAATTAATTGCAGTTATAACCAAAACTGGTTAGAATAATGAAAACACAAACAAACTCAGCTGTTTGTCAAATGCCCCCCCAAAAAATCTGCAGAACAAAGAAACAAAACAAGTTGCTTTGGCTATTTATGATGAAAAAGTGTTGGATCACTTAAAGAGAATATCCAGGAGGTTTCTACAAATAGCTTCATCATATTTGCTTTCTTGGACAGGCTGATTAGTCAAATGTTTACATAACCCTTCTGCTGCCTTTGTGTTGTGTGTACTAGTCTGCCACCCATCCCTCTCTCCTGTGTCGTCAGGTTTTTTTTGGGTTGTTGTGGTCAAACTGTCCCCCCTACAATGAGTCAATAAATGCCTGGTCAGCACAAGTGGGGCAGTATGAACAAGCTTTGCAGTTGTATTTCTACATCAGTGGCATGCATGTTTTACAGTTCTTTTTTGAGGGACAGATCTTACACCTCTTCTGCTTGCTCACACTGTAAGACTGGATAAGTTGAGTTTACATAAAAAATCTCAGGTAACTCATTGCCTTAAAAAATTTAAGTAATGGGCAATGAAAACTTGAGTGTATTAAACTTAAAAGCTTGATTTGAATGGAAGTGCTATTTTAAGTACAACACACTAAATGCCAAGTTCATTTAACTTAAACTTTGTTGTAATGTTAATTACTTAGTATAGTCATTAGACCTAATATCATCAGTTAATTGTATTCAGTTCCAAGTTGATTTAAATTAAAATCTTTTGCAATATAAATGGCTTTGTATAATTATTCAACTTAATATATTGTGGTGTGGATAAAAGGTAGGCGGGAAATTAGCTCAATGTAATTTGCCAGTACAGGAAGTACTTCTGAAAAGCATTAAGATTTCCACTGTTCAAGAGCAATTATAGATGAACAGGAAAGCCATTGTTTGGCCTATAGCTCTCACTCACGGTGCAGCTCGACAAAAATACAAAAACAAACACAAAAAGGCCAATAAACATTGCCATACACACATTAAGTCCAAATTAACACTAACACCACAACCCCGCTGAACCCCTGCACAGAAAAAGAACACATTTTCAACAACATACCCAATACCCACAATGCAATGCACAAGTACGGTCATGACTAAAACTTAGTGATTAAAATCCATTCAACTTAAACTTTTTCGTACTTTCAACTATGTCTACAAATTAGTAGAGTATACTTAACATTTTATAGTAATGTCATTGGAATCCAATGACGGTTTCCAATGAGGTGCTTCGAGCCCGCACATGCCAGCCCAAAGCATCCAGCCTGGCCGCGCAACGTTGCACCCGCTGGTTCGGTCATGTCCTCCGCCTCCCTCCTGACCATCCAACAAGAGCCATCCTTCAGTTTGACCCAAAGGCCGTGGACTGGAAATGACCACGAGGCAAGCCCCACACCCAGTGGCTCGACGTCGTTGCGGGCGATCTCCAACAACATGGTTACCATGGAGGATGCAGAGCAGCTGGCACAAGACCGCCAGCGATGGACAACACTGGTTCACCTGGTCGGCTCAACGCACCGGGATGGGACACTCGGCCCATCACAGGAGCCCTAGTAAGTAAGTAAGTAGTAATGTCATAAAACTTCAATCATTTAAGTACATTGTAATTAAAGCATTTTAGTAAATACAAAGTCCGGGCTTACAGTGCAGCCCAGCCATTGCTACCACCACTGCCGAGGGCAGCGGGAGAGCAGTTTATATGCAAAAGTTAGAAGCCAGAGGGTCCCTTCGACCTGACGAGGGCAGTGGGGAGGGTGGTTTATATGCAAAAGTTGGGATCCTGAGGGTCCATCCCACCCGACAAGGACAGAGGGAGAGTGCATGAATATATGGAACCGTGGGTCATTTCTGCCCAACAAAGACTGTGGGAGGGTTAAGTCACAAGAATCAGGAAAGGTGTTGTTATCTCTCATTGCTCAGTTAACCACCTTTCTGGTAAAAGAAACACCTCAGGGAACATTTTAGGAAGGTGAATTTTTTTTTTTTTTTTTTAACTTTGCCATCACCATCAATCTTTTCCAATGCAGTCACTTAAAAATGCATCAATGGAAACACAGCTCTCGTGTGTTTGTGTGTTGAGGAGTGGAAGAGGATCTACCAGGTCTTCATTATCTAAACAGTGTTTGTGTTGTCCACCAAGAACCCCCAGAGGGATGTTTAGACAAAGGCCTTCATCAACTAATGCTGAAGTCATTAGCACCAGACGTACACAAACAGACTGCAAGCAAAACACATGAACTCAAAGAAAGAGCAAAGAGCAAAGTTTTTTTCCCCCCTATTCTGGTCTTCTTTCACTAACTTTATATGGGAGCAGCAGGAAGATAAAGAAAGGATCCTCGCTCTTTATCAGCCCAGACTTAACTTGACCACACGCACACACAACTCCAGATAACCCTCATATCTGTGTGGGTTGGACAAAAGGAGGTGTTAGTGCTACATACGCTTTACCTCATAGCATGTCCACAAAACAACTCTGTGGCATCCTGAAAAATAACCATAAGGCCCTGAGGCTTCCATCCAACAAACATAATACCATTCTCCCTATGTCACTTAGCGCTGTGCGTCAGCCTGTGTGTCAGCCTGTATCCAACTCTTATTTCCCTAAATGTAATCAACATCATCCTTGCACAAAACTCCACCAAACTCCTCAATGGACATCACAACTAACAAGCAGGAAAACACAGTGCTTATGTACAGCGGTTGCAATCAGATGAACACTGACAGCTAATTGTAACTGGCAGCAAATGAATTAAGACCAGCCAATGTTTGAGAAAATGGGAATAAAAGAGATTTAGAAAGGCACGTCATTGGCTCAGGGTGTATTCAGACATCAGAGTGGTTCTGTTCGATGTAGAGTTGTGGCTGATTGTCCTGTTGTTTCAACCAGGATTCAACCAGACAGAGATTAACACCAGTATGCAGGGCTGAAAAAACCTTGGGGTTTAGAGATTAGGTTAAGCTTTTGTTAGAAAAACAAATAACTTCAAAACAGTAAAAAGACAATATAGCAGTAAAAGTGGATTAATATGACTGGAAACATAACTCAAGGTACAGCAATTAGTCAGTATGATAACAACTGCAAATAAAGCCTGAGGATGTCTGTTACATTAGTGTGGAGCATGTGGAATACATGGAAAATGTATTTAAAGGTTCAATGTGTAACATGAAGGAGGGTGGGGCTACTGTGGTAATGTGCATGTAATTGTTATGAACAATGTAGGAGAGAGGAATAATACTGTGGAAGAGACAAAAAGTTGAATATAAAAAAATCATATGTTTAGAACTACAAATGAACTAATACCAGAACTAACACCAGAAAAAGGTGATTGATTAGTCATGAGTTGCTTTTTTGATAAAGAGTCTCTAAATCAGTAAATATACCAACATAGTGGTTACGTTGGAAACACTGACTTTTACAGCTGGGCAGACAGACTGTGTGTTTTTCTAACTGAGAGAAAATGATTTTGTGTCATTTAGAGGAAACGTGTGTTTCCTCTACTTTGAGTCAAATAATTAAAAGTTGCTTAATTTGTTGCCAGGGTAGTCTGAAAAGTTGCTAAATGTAGCTACAAAAGTGCTAAGTTGGCATCAATGCACAACATTTTTAAATTACTTAAAATTAATTAAATAAATTAGTAAATAATTGTAATGGATACCACCTGGTATAAACTAGAAAAAATGAGAAATTGAAGTCTATTTTGAGCTACTTCAGAAATATACCAGTACAACATGGTGGACTGAGGGTGACATTCTCTCTGTTTAGATATAAATAAAATTCACACAGATAGAAGGTGACAGTAAGATGTAGTAAAATGACGCACTCCATGGAAGTGAACATGAACAACACCAGGTGACAATAAAAAGTCTTATTTACCAATAAAAAAAATTTTGAATATTATATTCCATCTTAAATCGCCCTAAATCTTTCATACTAGATCTTTAATTTTGCCATGAATAACATCCGCTTCATGACCAGAGGACTGTTGCAGAGATCAGTTGTTCCCTCTGTTTGATTTGTCCTTTAAAACATGACAGTATGTATGTACAATAATATGACGCGGCTGTGGTTTCCCAACAGTTTTACTCAGCACTTATTTTTATGCAGCATCAATCTTAAAGCAGTGAATATAATTATATTATTATTTTAAATGTAATTTTAATGTATTTTATACATTTTGCTTGTTTGAAATCATTTGCATGTGTAGGTTTGAACTGTTTTTACTTTCTGAGACTTGTGCATAATTACAAGTTGTTTTCATTGTCTTTTCCAGTTTTCTCTTGACTATCTATAACTGAAAGCAGTTTCTGACTTTGTTTACTGTAAACTGTGGCCATCCACATCTTCCTGCAGCAGGAAACAATTTAAATCCTTGGGGAACCTTATTTTAACCAATGTGTTCCTCTACAACAATGCAGCTTTTTCATTCAATTTGTGGTATTTAGACATAAATATAAATATGTAATTTCTCCCATGACACAGCTTGACCTTCAGTGGTTTTACATATAAAGCTGGCAATACTGACATATTTATTAAGAGGAGTTTTTTTTTTTTACAGCCAACTTTGGATTATCATTATTTCAGCCATTACATTATTCATTTATACCAGTTGTATTCAGATATACTGTATAAAATGAATATCATGTTTTAATTTACTAACTCAAAAAACACTGAAATTCAGCAGGTAAAAGCTTGAGATGTAACATTATCATATTGCATTTTATCATATTGTAATGTATCATAACCTAACAAGGCCACAAATCACTGTGGCTCAGTTGGTGGAGGAGGTTGTCCACAACTCAAAACACTGGTAGATCGATCCCTGACCCCTGCCCACATGTCAAAGTATCCTTGAGCAAGACACTGGATCCCAAGTTGCCCCCACTGACTGTTTTACTGGTGTGTGAGTGTTTGTGAATGTGATGCAGTGTAAAAGTGTTATATAAGTGCATCTACCATTTACTCATAGGACTGCTACTGTGTTGGCTGAGGGTTGTGAACTCTGAAGTTCTTAAAGAACTGCTTGCAATAAGACCAATGTAGCTCAAAATTAAGATTTGCACTTCAGAAAATTTCAACATCTTAAACCCAAAGTTCAAGCTAAAAAACAAATTAACATTGACAACTTTTTAGGTCTAAACATAGAGAAATGTATGAAAAGTGATGTAGTGATGTAGACGTAAAATTGAAATAGAAAATAATTCATTCATTCATTCATTCATTATCTGAACCCGCTCTATCCTCATTTAGGGTTGTGGGGGTCACTGGAGCTAATCCCAGCTACTTATAGGCGAAGGTGGGGTACACCCTGGACATGTCGCCAGTTCATTGCAGGGCATATAGAGATAAACAGTCACTGTCACATTCACACCTACTGGCAATTTAGATTAACCGATTAACCTGCATGTCTTTGGATGTTCAGAGGAAGTGAGTACCCAGAGAGAACCCATGCAGACATGGGGAGAACAATAGAAAATTTTTATTAATTTTAGAAATAGAAAAAGAAGAAAAAATATCCATCCCACAGAGATGATGAAAATATGACACAATCCTGAATTGCTTTATGCTTGAGTAACTTTCTTTATGGATCTACTATATTGAATGTCCTTGTATTGCTATTTTTCATTGTTTTCCCTAGTTTTCTGTCTCAATTCCATCAGTTACTAAAGTTCTACTGAATTAATTGGTTTTATCACCACTGCTGACTGTAGTTTTTGATTATAGTGCAATCAAGATCTTGACATCACTTTTTTCCATTATTAAAATAAATCAATGATTGACCCTGCCTTTGCCCATAATTAGCCGGGATAGCCCCCTACCTGCACTGCCACAACCCTAATGAGGACAAAGTGGTTCGCTAAATGGATGGATGGGCCTGCACACCTTCCACTGATACCATGTGTTCAGGCTGCTGATGCACCAGTATGGACAATCTTTATACATGTATGAGGCTGTTTTATCAGCAGCCAGTTGCCATGACTATAAGATTAGGATGATTCATGCGATCACAAAGACAACTACAAAGCTTGTGTGACACAACATGGATTTTGCTTGCTAGCGGTACACATTCTGACTCACAAGCAGCACCTGTAGAGGAGAAGTGGATGTTAAAGAGGACAGAGGTGTTTTGAGTAGATGAGTTGTAACTGGAGGAACAAACCTACTCAAGCGCATTGGAACGTCTGTTCTTAGTAATGTTGTGGTTTCTGTTGCTGCTGGATCCTGTAAGGCCTTAAGGACATTTAGAGTGACTGGCTCTCCCTGGAAGTGTTTATCTTCCTCTTATCAGGGACTCTTCCTCTTCTTTTCCTCTAGTGTACCACTTGACATCGGATGCCCGCCACACTATGTTTAGAAAGGGGTCTTAGCGGAAAGCGGCTGACTCATCAGGCCACAGACTGGTTTACTCACACAGCACACACAAACTGATGAAGTGTGCAGTATGCAACCCTCAGGTACTCTAAACACACACGCCATGTTGCGTGCTCTCACTGTGTTTAGTCTTAAAAGGTCCAGGAAACGCCCCTCCTTTGAAGCTGCTAAGAAGTCCCAGCATGCCTTACAGCATCTCCCCTGCTCAGAGCTCTTGTGGCCTATATGGATCCAGTTAGGGCCTCACTATAGGAACGTTCATATTTTGCCTTTATGGGCATGTAAAACATTCTGTTTATATTATAATGCACCACAGAACGGTCTATTAGGCATAATAGGCTCCTTGGCAAACCTCCAGATAATGAATAAAATAAACAATGTGTGTATTCATCCTCGTCACAGCCAGCCCCACTAAGTGGAGAAACACTGAGACACGGGCGATAAAAGCGGTTTAAGAATAATTCAGTGTCTTGAATTGAATTAGGCGTGTAGCCCCAAGCAGTGCAGAGAAAGCACATAAAACATGAGAACTGTCAAATGCAGTTACTTGGCCGGGACCACTCGGGTTCCCTTAGTCACTTCTCCCTGAGATTTTAGAGGAATACAAAAGTAGCATTCTCTCTTTAACGTGACATCTAAATTGAGTTAGCGTAGTTTTCATGGCAGAGCTACTTGATTCGGAGAAAGACAGATTTATTCTGCTGTGACATCTAGAGGGTTACTCTTGGGTTGGCCTTTAAACATCCTAAAGACACTGATACGTATGTGTTTAGGGAAATGTGACTTTTGTCTTTTAACTTTATTCAAAGGGTGCTACCTGTGTACTAGTGCTACCTGTGAACTTCAGGTAATTTGTAATAATTAGTGCTGTCTTTGATCCTAATATCAAATTTTCCATGTCTCTAATTTAAGATAATATTAGACCTGAATGAATCTAATGGGCAGTGCAGTAATGCCTAGAGCATTCTGTACTGGATTCTCAGTTGGACTGAGGCCTTTCTGTGTTGAGTTTACCTGTTCTCTCTGGGCTGGTATGGATGAAGATCTGGAGTCAATCCCTGAGAGCTTTCACTGGCATCTTACTGCATCTTTAGCGCTTCATACGAATTACCATCACAATAAAGTGCTAAAATATATCACTTTATGCTAATCACCATAAGCATAAAGTTCTATATGCTAATGGTATTACCTACAGAAATAATGAAGTGGGTTAACTTTAACCTTAAACTGTGTAATTTGGTTGGATATTCAACATTTTTTTCCTTCACGCATTCAGGCTGTTTCTTGGTTGAATACAATGGAAGCTGTACTGGTGTTAAATGAGTGTTAATAAGTGTTTTGGATGCAAATTCAGGAGGTGCATAGTACAATATAACATGGATATTCACTGAAAGCAAAAAACTCTGTAAGAGCAACATCTCATCATAAGAGCAAGATGAAGAGGTGGATCGTATGCATAGCAGTTACAGCACAAAACATTTTTCTGTCTTTCAGCAGTTATACATTTTTTTCCTTAATTTCTTGAGGGCTCTATCCAAAGGGATCAAAAAAGTTCTATCTAATCTAATTTAAACCTGTACTTGACATCTGAACCATGGAATAATGTCAGTAAATATGAGTGAAACATGGAGGGTTACTTCCCACAGCTTATACCCATCCTGTATGAAATGGGCGTCAGATGTTAATTTTTATTAGCTTTTAGTTTAGTTTTGACACACTTGCAAAAATAAACTGTTGTTGTCTGATGTTCAGTGAAAGCTGTAATCAATTTACACCTATCCTCAATGTTTCTTTTTTTTTTTTTTTTTTGGAATTTATTTTTTATTGACATTCAGTATCAGACATTTACATATAGTATACCACATAAACATACTGCACATTTCTGTTGTCTGCTGTAAATGCCAGAACAATATATTTTTGTAACCAAAACAGGGAAAGAAATGAAAAAAACAAAAAAAAAAAAAAAAGGAACTACCAACAAGTAGGGAGTGATCTCTTCCATCCAATACAGTCACTAAGTTGTGAAAACAAAGTCAGGCCTATAGGGTGTGACATATTTGATCCATTTTGCCCAGTATAAAGTAAATTTCTGCAGTTTGTAATTAACAAATGCTGTTATTTTTTCCATTTTATAAATGTCCATTGTGATTTCCATCCATTCATTTAAAGTTGGGCTCTCCTGGGATAGCCATTTCCTGGTAATAGTCTTTTTACAGGCCACCAGCAAAATGTTCATTAAATGTTTATCTCTTTTTGGCCATTCCTGAGGTATGTGTCCGAAGAACAAAGTCTTACTCTCAAAGGGTATTTCACATTTGAGAATGTCTTGTAGGGCATTATGTATTTCTCTCCAATAATCCTTTGTGAGCGGACAATCCCAAAAAACATGATAATGATTTGCGCATTGATTACCACAGTTTCTCCAGCAGATAGGGGTGTCATAGTGAGACTTCTGGGAAGGTGTAATAAAGTATCTAATTAGGCATTTCCAGCCAAACTCCCTCCACTTCTGTGAGCTGGTACACATCCACTGATACCTCCATATTGTTGTCCATTCATCCTCAGATATCATTATCCCACCTTCCTTCTCCCATTTTATTTTAATATATAAAGCTGAGTGTGATTTCAGATTCATCAGACCCTTATACAGATGTGAAACTGTTCTATCAATAGTTATTGAATTATAGGCTTTTGTAAACAGTTCAATCAGACATGTGCTTGTCCTAATTACATATTTCACCTTCCTATCAACATAATGCCTTAATTGCAAATATCGATAGAAATCTTGTTTTTCTAATAAATGTGACCTTTAAAGCATTTCAAAACTGAGCAGTTTTCCATCTTTCATTATCCGACATAAGGCTCTTATACCCTTAGTTGTCCAGTCTTTGAATCTAGAGTCCAATTCATTAGGTGTAAACTCTGAGTCATAAGCACACCATTTAAGAGCTGTAATTTCACTCTCGAGTTTGTGTTCCGTTATGATAGTTTTCCATATCTTAAGGGTACATTTCACCAATGGGTTATCTATGTTATTGGTATGGGTTTGTAAGTTGCTATCTGCTAAGATTGCCTGTACTGGGATGGAGGGCATTCTCTCTTCCATGTTTTTCCGTTGAGCAGTATATGTCGGGTTACACCAGCATATCACTGCTCTTATCTGCGCTGCAAAATAATAATATCTAAGATGAGGAAGACCCCATCCTCCCTCTTGTTTGGCTAACTGTAGGGTTTTGAGCCGAACCCTTGGTCTTTTACCTTGCCATATATATCTAGACAGCATTTTGTCCCACTTGTTGAATTGATTTTTGTTGACCTCTATTGGTAGGGTTTGAAATAGGTATAACATTTTTGGCAGTGTATTCATTTTGATAGAGTCGATTCTTGAACTAAGGCTGAAGAAAGGAATTAAGTTCTATCTTGCTATGTCATCCTTTATTTTTTTTATTTATAGGTATATAATTGTATTCTGATAATTTTGTAAGATCTTTTGGTAGGTTGATACCTAAATATTTAAAAGATTCTGTTTGCCATGCCATGGGATACCTTCTTTTTATTTCTTCTGGTGGGCTATAATTATATGAAAGTAACTGGGTTTTACTTATATTAATTTTGTACCCCGACAATTGTCCATACTGTTCAAATGATTGCATCAGTTTAGGTAGAGTATGTTGGATCCCCAAGGTAGACCAATATGTCATCCGCATAGCAGGCCAATTTATATTCTGTCCCCTTAATAGTAATTCCCTTAATGTCTTTGTTTTGCCTAATGCACTGAGCTAGTGGCTCTAAATATAATGCAAAGAGTAGTGGTGACCATGTGCAGCCTTGTCTAGAGCCTCTCTCTAAGGTAAAGCTATTTGATAAATATCTGTTGATCTTAATCCTGGCAGTGGGATTGTCGTACAATGCCTGTATGGTTTTAATAATTTTATCATGGAAGCCAAATCTATGTAAAACTCTGTAAAGAAAACTCCAATTAACCGAATCGAAGGCCTTTTCAGCGTCTACACTTATTACAATTGCTTTAATTCTATTCTTTTGTATATAATCCATAATACGTAGTGTTTTTCGTATATTGTCTTGTGTTTGGCGTTGGTGTATAAAACCTGTTTGATCATTATGTATCAATATTGGTAAAAACTTTTCCAATCGTTTGGCCATGATGGACGTAAATAGTTTATAATCTACATTAAGAACAGATATTGGCCTAAAGGATCCACACTCCATTTTGTCCTTGCCTTCTTTTGGTATGGCTGAGATTATTGCTTCCTTCCAGCTGGGTGGCGTTTGAGCTTTTTCCAGAACCCAATTCAGGGTGGGGAGTAAGATGGGTATCAGTTTTGTTTTAAATTCCTTGTAACACTCTGCTGTATAACCATCAGATCCTGGGGATTTGCCTAATTTAAGCCTACTAATTGCAGCTTTTAATTCATCTTCAGTTATGACCGCTGTCATTTTTTCCATTTTGTTTTTCGTCTAAAGTAGGTAAATCTAGGGAATTCAGGAAGGTGTCGACTTGGGTTACACTCCTGTTGGGGACTTCAGAATAAAGGGTTTTATAGAACACCTCAAAAGCTTCCAGTATTTCATTTAATTTATTTCTTATTTCTTTTGTTCTTGGATCCCTAATTTTATGAACTGTGTTTTCTGCTATCTTTTTTTTCAATTTCCATGCTAATATTTTCATAGATTTAGAGCCACTTTCATAGTGTCTCTATTTCAGAAACATTAAGTTTTTCCTGATTTCTTGTGCAGCCAGATTATTAATTTCATTCCTAATATTCCTAATTTCTCTTAATGTGTTTTGTGCCAGGTCCAATTTATGTTTTTTTTCTAGTTCCTTTAGTTTACTTTTAAAGTCCTCTATTTTTTTATTCCTTTTTTTTTTTTTTTTCTTAAATGAAGATATTGCTGTAATTTTCCCCCTTCAAACAGCTTTCAAAGAATCCCATAGCATGGGGGGTAAGACTTCCCCTGTATCACTGAACTCTAAGAACAGGCTGATTTCTGATTTACTTTGTGCCTTAAAAGACAAATCATTCAGCAGACTTGAGTTTAGTTTCCATGTGTTATTTTTTGACTGCAAGTTAAGATCAACAGATAAGTATATTGGTGCATGGTCACTTAGATCTATTGTCCTGATTCCACAATCATGTATTTTATCTTTATCCTTCCCAAATGTTATGAAGTAATCTATTCTTGTGCATAAAGAATGAGAAGCAGAATAATGAGTGTAATCCTTTCTATTGGGGAAAAAATCTCGCCATATGTCAATTAAGCCCACCTCCTCAAAAAGTGTGTTTACTTTCTTATATAGGGACTTTGTATCATGAGTTTTCCT
Source organism: Sphaeramia orbicularis (assembly GCF_902148855.1). Taxonomy (NCBI): domain Eukaryota; kingdom Metazoa; phylum Chordata; class Actinopteri; order Kurtiformes; family Apogonidae; genus Sphaeramia; species Sphaeramia orbicularis. The sequence continues at coordinate 6,453,437 of NC_043976.1, forward strand.
ACTAGTTGAATCTAATTTTGGTTGTAAATTTATATTTAAATCCCCTTCATAGATCAAAAGACCTTCTGTTTCTGTAACCATTATGTTAGTGATTTTTTTGAAAGAAACTAAAATTACTTTCTGGAGGTGCATAGACATTCAATAAGGTTATTGGATTCCCATCTATTTTTCCCCTTACTAAAATAAATCTACCCTCCTTGTCCCCCATTTCAAATAATTTTTCAAAGTTTAACTTATTTGAAATCAGAGTACCAACTCCCCTCCTATGGCCTGATTTGTATGAAGAAAAAAACAGATTAGTGAAACCCATTCTTAATTTTGCATGCTCCTTATTAGTCAGGTGAGTCTCCTGCAGAAAAGCTATATGGGCTTGTTCTGTCCTCATTTTAGATAAGATTTTACTACGTTTAATTGGATTCAACAGCCCATTGACATTAAATGAAATGACTTTTACTTTATCCCTGGCCATGTATATTTACTTATAAATGTACCAACAGAATAAACAAAGTGAAACTTAACAGATCTACTCCCTGAACAAACCAGAACACAGAACGCACAAAAGAGATAAAGAGAAAAAAAATGTGATTCCAAGGTTGGGGTCTCTAGTAGATGACCCTGGGCTAAACTAGACGAACAGTCTAGCTGTGGGGGAAAGCCTCTTCCACCTGTGGGCTGAGGGCCCCCGTCATGGCACTCAGAAAAAGGGTAAAATTTGTCTCTGTTCATTACACAGAAGATGTGTCCTTTTGCATCCTTCATCTGTATGTATTCTCATCTAAACTGGGAAAAACGTATAAACTCAGGTGTCGAGAGGTAAGTATAGTACCGCATATTTTGAGCTCTGTTTAGCTTACCAACCCTTAGAAAGTCAGTCAGAGTTTATAGTTCTTCAGGAGAAGGTGGAGGCTGTCTTCTGAAGGCTCGTAGTCTCTCCCTGATGTGTTTCTCTGATCCTCACCTGTCCGCTGCTGGCTCCATCCTCCTACCGATTCCCATGCGGAGCAGGGCAGCTGGTCAGCCAGGCTTTCCTTCGGTGTAATCACGCTGACCGGCAGTCCTCTGTCCTTCATGTCTGTGGTCGCCTCCTCCGCTGTCTGTTACAGCTGTGTCCCGTCCTCATAAAACACTCATAGTTTAGCCGGGAACGGAGTTTGGAAGCGGATATTTCTCTGCTTTAACACTCGTTTGGCCTCTGTATACTCCTTCCTTTTCTGCAGAACTGCTGAGGGGTAATCCTGGTCAAAGTATATTTGCCTCCCGTTCAGAAAGACCTTCTTCTTTCCCCAAGCCTTGCGTAGAATGTCTTCTTTAACCCTGTAGCGAAGAAATTTGACAATTATTGACCGTGGCTTGTCTTCCTTGTCTCCAGCGGGTGTTGGCATCAGGGTGCGGTGCGCCCTCTCTATGTCGAGCTCCACTGTCGGGGGGATCTCCAAAGTGTCCCGCAGTAGTTTTTCCACAAACTCCGTCATAGATGGGCCCTCTGTTCCTTCGGGAGCGTTGTATATCCTTAAATTCTCCCGAGGGGATCTTCCTTCATGGTCCTGTAGCTTGTTTTCTTGCTGACGCATGATTTTTATCATCTTGTACAGCACCTGCTCCACATTTTGAACACGATCTTCCGTCTTTTCAATTCGCCCCTCTGCCTCTTCTATTTTTTGGTTAAGGTTGGTGAGCTCTGATTTAATATCATTCAGCTGTTCTTTTGTGTCTTTTCGGAAGTCCCTAATCTCCTCCAAAACTCTAGCTAAACTTGTATCATCAACTTCCTTTGAGCGGAGATTAGCATTAGCTCCGCCATCTTGTACATGTGTAAGAGAGCAAACGTCCGAGTTTTCTTCATTTGCAGGCTCTGCAGTGGTACTTTCTTTGTTTGCATACTTCTTCCCCATTCTTGCCCCTATTATCTGTTTATGTAAAGTCTGTAAGACAGGTATTTGATGGTCTAATGGGGTGAGATTCTTATTACCGTGAGGGAGCTCTTACTTTACGCTGCCATTCGAGATGATGACGTCCCGGAAGTCCCTCAATGTTTCTGAACCAAAAGTTTCATATCAACACTTCTTGACAAGTGTACATCCACCTTACAATCTTTTTACTGCTCATGGTGCTACAATAAGAGGAAAAAATAATATGGATCCAATGGATTGATCTCTCCACTTACACTGTCAGATATTTGACTTCATCAGAAACTGAAAACTGTTGTGAAAGTAGTAAATGCCTAACTAACTAAATCAAACTGGGTCACAAATCATCAAACCCAAAGTAATTGATCAATAAATCTGGAACTGAACAGTAAACTAGCCATAACAAATCCAGTCAGTTTTAGATGTGATTTTATTAGCGACTGGCCACTAATGGTTCTGCCAGTACCAATAATTGGTAAAACATCATATTGGCTTCAATTTAATCAGTCTATCTCTAATAACAACCATGTTTCTCAGAAATCATCTTCATATGTAGCTAATCTACAAATGGAAATAGACTTTGTTTTAAACTTAGAACTGCCTGTGTTATGTTTATCTCAATAAAGTAATTAATTGGTCATTCCCAAGCATCCTAAACACTAATTCTTAGCATAAATTATCCACAGACTATATTTTGCTTGCCATACCATCTGAAGAAGCATTGTTAAAAAATACCTATATTACAAAAAGTGTTTTATTACCTCAGTCTAAACTCCCATGGAAGTCAGGATGTGAACTTGTCTCAAACACAAATATGTGATAAGGTTTGGGAACTTTCAACCTATGTACTCATCTCACACTGTGTTTTAACAGTATTAGGAAGAGTATACATGATGTGATGTATTCTCTCTCAAACAGGATTCTGTAGAAACACTCCGAGGCTTGTGCAGGTGTAACCCTCCAACATTTTAGCTAAATTAAGCTGATAAAATAATTTTCAGACTATGGAAGAAAACCCTAATGTCATTTTTTATTTTTAGCTGTGATATTGTGTGAAAACAAGGACGAGAGGAAACTTGACCATATATCCTTTGACAGATTGCTGGCGATGTGATTTACGTGATTTAATATTCACCATGAATCAGTGGCGGCTGCTCGTCTTTCAGAGAGGGGAAACTCATTGTTGGCTTACATAAAAAAAAAAAAAAAAAAGTCAAGTTATTTAAACATAACTTTGGCCATCCGTTCCTTTTTAAGAAAATGGTCAGTGACCTTATCGTACCAAGTAAACAAGAAAACGTTGAATTTATGTTAAATTGAAACAAGGAAGTACAATGAGTGTGTTTTAGTTACAGTGCAAGAAATGAACAAGTAATTTCGTAGTGGTTTCTCTCTCGATTTCACAGCAGAATGCACGATGGTATTAAACTGAACTCTGTCAAGTGAAGGAGTAGATCTCAAAATAGCTGTCAATCAAACGGGATTTAGCCTTTCGACTGATCCTCCAATCAGCATGTGGAAACCCAGCGTCCAGCCCGGCTGAGGTCCGCGCACAGCTCCATTCACCCCCAGAGATGCTGAGCGTCCGGGGGCGGGACAACATCGTGGCATTTATCCAATTACCGTCCAGTTTTGAAGCAATGAAAAAAACTGTTCCATGAAGTCCCATTGAAGTGCATGGACGCTGAGTGTCTACAGGCAAATGCATTGACCATAGATCATAAGAGAAAACAGCGCAACAGGAATGTATGAGAAGTTAACAGCATCGAGTCCATTGATTTGTGATAAAGCTGATTCTGAACGAACTCATCTTTGAGATGAACGTGTTTTAACACATTTTTAGTCAGTGAAGTGTCAACGCAAACGTACATATTTGACCATTTAATTTTCGTAATTTTAGGGAAAGCGCTTGCAGTCTATGAAAAATCGCCACTGCCATGAATGTCAAGGAAAAAATTCATTCCAGATTTAACCAGAAACTAGCCATTTATTGAGGCAGTAAAGCTCAAAAATAGCCCTCTCCTACTGCTACAGAACCCTCCAGGAACTTTTGCTGATGCTGAGGAGCCTACTCTGCATGTCAACAGGATTAAACAGAGTCTAGATTTATTTGTGGCTCCCCAAAAGTCCCTGCTTGGTGGAAAGTTATTTCATGAATTGGCTTGCTGTGTTGAGTGTCCCTGACTGATCAAATGGAAGCCTCCATTTGGCACACACATCACCAGAACCGGTTATTTCATTATCTTCTAAGGCCCAAATAAATTGCCAGCAGGGACAAACAGATGATGCCCTTCAAGATATCACACTGCACCTTATCATGCATCATCAGATTTTAGATAAATGGGAGAAGCAATCAGAAAAGGCACATAGCTAAAATGTGAAAGATGCCCTCTCAAACATTATGTCACCTAGCTACAACATTTTCAAAGCAGACACACACACAGACAAACCTTACGCACTATTATCCCATAATTAGGGCCGGTATAAAGAGAAGCCCCACCCATTGATTCAGGGTGTGCACCACACCCATCAAACCTTTAGGTGTTTTCTGCTGGCTTAAGTCTTTGTCTCGATGTGTCACTCCTCTTCACAAAACAAAATGTAGACAATCTCACATACTACAGCAGCCTTGTAGGGGTCTGCATTAAGACAAAGATGACCACAAAGCTTTGTTTATCATGGCATTAGTACATATAGATAAAGACTTCCTGCACCAGCACAGACAAAGATATAAGAAGAGGATAAACCCTTGAGAGAGACACAGAAATAAAACAGAGGGAACACTTTGCACAATCAGATAAGCCCAAAACACATAAACAACAAAAAAATCCCCCCTGTGAATATACGTATGAAAGTCATCATGTGATCACACAAAAATACTCAATCCAGGATGCAAACATGGGTCATGTAGATATCTTTGGTCAGTGTATATGAGGCAGGCGGAAAGGAGTGTTTGAGGCTCGTCCCCAGGGAAGTGATCTGTTTGTCTGGTCTGCAGATAAGACTTTGAACACTCCTCTGAAAAGTCCCGTTTCTCCTCCTCTGTGTCAGCACTGCACTCATCTATTCCCATCTTAGACCCTGTTCTCTCAGAGGTTAAGGAAAATATAATTTCTTCTGCATAAATAACAACCACAGAAAGGCTTTAAGTGTCTGGAAATTTGGCTTGAAATGTAAAAATGCTTATATCACAAATGACCGCCATAATACCTTTAATATGTATGACATACGTATGACACTGCATTTGTTTCTGCAGTTTTCATCAAATCAGATTTTATTTCTGTAGCGCAAATCATAAGAAAAGTTATCTCGTGACATTTTAAGAGCTGGTCAAGACCAGACTCTTAAGCCAATTCACAGACATGAACAGAATCCATCAGGTGCAAGTACTTGGTGAGTGGCTAGGAAAAATAGTATGACTTAATTGTATCTATGGTTAGCAGCTTACATCAGTAGTTACTGTTTTTAGGATACCAGGTACATGTGATATGTCAGGGGGGACAGGCTGGTGTTGATATAACCATTCAGTTAAAATTCATCAGCTAGTTAAGATCTGATGATAGTTCCTGTTTGCTGATCTGTTTTTGTTGATTCCTCTGTATTCAATCTGCTGCAGTACAGTGTCCCTGAGTCCATAAAACACATACAGTTGTCATATTGTCACTTTACAAGAGATGATAAAGAGCTGAGGAAATGGATGAAGTGGATAAGTAAATTTAACTAAAAACAAAACAAAAATGGTTTAGTGCTAACTAACGTTAGGTCAATAAATAACTAATATTAGTTGTCGCTGCATCTGGTGAAGTGGATCTGTATAGATTCCTCTGATACAGAAAGAATCTTTCATAGTGTTTTATATCCTCACACTTTGCGTTTCATTTTTCAGCTTTTTATCTGTATTGCCCGGTTTAGGGAAAGATTAATAAAGAACATAATAAACACATTACAGTAACACCATTTAGAAAACAGACACAGCTGAACATTAAGTCATGCAATGCTTCAACAGCAATAATTACTTGCCTACTTACCTTGTGAGGTACATAAATGATTTTAGCTTTTGTCCACACAAAATAGTAGATGATCATACAGGCATTGCTATTGTTGATGCTTTGGCCCCAGAAATGAGATTTATGGTAACATGATGTCAGACTTCGCAAACAGATAGTTACTAGAATTAAATTATGCAACCTGTCCAGGGAAATAATAATAATACAGAATAGAGATCACCATCACTACATCATGCAATAAATTAATCAGAAAAATAAATTTTGGACTGAAACTAACAGTGTATGTTGATGTCTGTTGTTATGTACAAACACCCAAGATTGCATAGTTTAAAGGTTATTGTGGTTAATGAGGTTTCCAAATGCTTTAAATTAGCATCAGTGAGTCCTTCATACTTTTGGACTTTTACTGTGAATAATTAAAAGAAGCAATTACTTTCTTGTGTATAAAGTGGTCCAGTTTGACAGTTTATGCTCCGGGACCGTATGACAAATTCCTCCATGTTTTGTCAGTTACTGTGGGGGCCTTCAGAACGATGACCCGAGACTCACCTCTGGGCCCAGGGAGCCCACTCTGCCGCAATAATGAGATCATTACCAACAGTTAATTAAAAGCGATGCGTCTTCTAAAGCTTTGCCCCATATCGCATTGTGTCCAAACAATTGCATCCCTTGTGGATGTCCGAGGATGAAAGGGTGAGCCAAATGGAGGAGAACGCCCATTGTCCTTCTCCTGAGAATCTGTCTTTCCTCGCTTTTTGCCTTTCAATGAATTCTTTGTGTAAGCGTCAGGGTCCGGGGCTGTCCTCTTGGGTTCAGGGAGACGGGGCTGTGCTGAACTGAACTGTATGCGACCACAGTGTCAATGGAGTGGACAGTGTGGATGCAGAGAGGCCTTGACAGCGTGATACGAAGAGGAACCACCACAAACATTATACGGAAACTAGAGCAGTGAGTTTTATCAAAATACCAGTAAGTTAATTAAACCTAAGGCACAGATTTAATACATGGTAATTCAGACTATTCCATTTCAATATATCTATATATCACTTGGCCCATTTGAACAGAATTAACCTTCAGATTTTACACATGAATGTCATTTCTGTCATCCTGAAATATCTTCCTAAGCGGGAACAGGTTTTTGATACACTAAACTCAATAGTTCCCTTTCTACAAAGGTCTCCTTGCTTTGCAACATACAAAATTGAATGAGACTCTACTTCATAAGCTGAAAAAATCCAACTGTAGATCTGCCTACTTTTGTGTTCCATCCAGCTCATGTTCATTTGAAACTTTGCACATGAACCAGCTTGTAATTTTCCCAGTATTTAATGCTTTGAAGACCCACAGCTTCTCAATGAAAATTTCCTCAACAGTTAACCTTATCTAAGGAATTTATCACCATTTATTCTAATATTGATTCTAATATTATCCTCTGAATTTTGCATTTTTCAGTGAAAATCATGTATTTATGTATATATTTTATTCACAGATCATGTAGATGTTTACTGAAAACAGTAAATTCCCAGGTTATTATATCAAAACAGAGGAAACTGAAGAAAACATACTTTTTCAGCAAAATATATTGCTTATTGAACATAAAAAAAACACTGTTGTATGTCAAACTACATGAGTTTGATTGGTGAATCAGTGTTACCAAAGATGACAGTGCTTCCATGTTTACTATGAAGCCTCTGAACATATACATATTAACATATATCATATTTGATGATGATGAACAATGATGACAAACTGTATTTTACCTCAGTTATTTACATATATAAAAAAGAGTAGTGGTTCAACAATTATTGGACATTTTAAATCAGTAAATGCTTTAGGTTGACAGTGAATGTTTGGATCTTTAAGGGCTAATTAGGTACAAATTAATTTAGTATGATCTGATGCTGTGATGATTAAAACACACAAATATATTCTCTTATTAAAATATCTGAAGAAGGTTTTGCACTTGTTTTCTGCATATCCTTCTGTTTTTATCGAACTGATTGAACACTATATAGTCTCTGGATATCTGACTCCTCATATTACATTACAAAAATGCTATGTGAGAATATGACTCTCCAGACTCCCTTATAGGAAGAAAGAAAAAACACCACTTCCCATCCTCTGATAGTTTTCCCATCTCTCTGAATCTGTATAACACTGGCAGACACATCTTCTGGAGCCATTAATCGTCTTCTGTGGGAGGTGGCGTTCATCTAACTGCCTTGATTGAATGAGGACACTTCTAGACAAGTATGTCAAGGATGTTTTCAGGTCTGGTGTCATGCTTAGAACATGTCTGTGTGACCCTGAGAGAAAGGATAAGGTGTTTATGGCTGTGTGAGCTAGATGGATGCACCAGCTTAAGGGAAAAAAAAAAACAACAAACTGCTGAAACACACTGTAACTAAAAAAAAAAGAAGTCAGTATTTTGATGTAATAGCCCAAGTGCTTGAATAATAAAATCCAAAAAAGAAAGTAGTGTCTTGAAGAGAAGCAAACTGTAACCAGAAATGGAATTCAGTTATAATATTTATACATTTTTGTTGCTATAATGAATATAACTGTCCCTGTTAATAGTGAGGGAAACCTTCAGAGATAAGGCCAGAAGGGAACAGACAAAAACCCCACAAAGTTGCTGTGATGAAACACTGTTTTATTACTGAATAAATAGTGAAGTGACTCTTGATCAAAGACCTCACTGTGCAAGTCTGTTTGAAGCAGGCCAGGCTTTAAGACTTTATTTATACAAGATTAGGGTTTGTGGTATGTTACAACTCATATCACATAACCGTAACCCCTACCCACACACACACACACACACACACACACACACACACACACACACACACACACACACACACCCCACCCCCTCTCTGGCTTTTCACTCACTGCACATAAGGTCAGTGTCAAGATATGAATACTTCAGAGGGGGATGTGATTTGATAAAGGCATCAAACTCTGCAGAATTATCTTATTTTTTAGGCAGACATAGAAAACCCTGATATAGTCTGCAAATTACATACAAGTAGGAGAATGTGGAACAGTAGAGTCCATAGTTTGATTAGTGCTTAGGTGACAGCCACAAATAACACTTTAGCAGTGTTTTAGTGTCCAACAAAGATGTATCTGTCATTTCACACAGCCTGTTTCTGTGGCCTGTTTCCCGATTGAAAACAATGCATGGAATGGTGAGGATTATTCTTACCTGCCTCTTAACCTCTTCGAAAGGCTTCTGTTGGGCTCTTTCTGTTGCTGGTATTTTGTCATTCCTCACATTCTCCCCTGTTACATAAACAGGCTTGAAGCTCACCTCGGCGCCTCTTCACCTCCAGCCGCCCTGCAGGCGTGTAATTAGGCCTAACCTCTCCTGTTCAAACAGTGTAATGACATGATTTACATGTATTGGAGAGGCCCTGCCATGCTGCGGCATCACAACAATGTAATGTGTATTTCTAGGAGAGATAAGAAAAGATATTGAGGATATCACATGTTGCTTAATGTTGAATGAATATGTTGTTAAGAAATAAATAGTCAAAAATAAGTGATTAAAAAAACTAATTCTGATACTATTAAGAAACATAGAAAACATAAACCTATAACTTATAAAAGTCAGCTCTGGGTCATGTGGAAGCAGTGGAAGATAAGTACTAAGGCTACAAGTTAACCATCGAGAACTTTTATTCTAAAATGTACTCAGTGAAAGACCAGTTGAGGCCTATAAACAGTCTTACTTTATGTCTACGTAGTCTCTCTGTTCAAGAGGAGTAAGCCAACAGTGATCTTTCACAAATGCAGCCTAACCAAGGGGCAGGACCTTGGCTGTAAAAATAAATCCAATAAAATGCAGTATCTTCCAGTTGTAAAACAGCTGATGACCACTGGAGGGTGGCTCCAAATCTATCTATCAAACACTCACTTCAATTAATCAGTCAGTGAGATTTTTTCCTGGACTAGTCTGATCTTGTCTATTTTCTTTGTTACCTCTGAGAACTGTTCTGGTGTTTTGTCTGTTAACCAGTTCTCGGGTCAAGGCAGAGACAGTGTGACAGCTTGCTCACCTGCCGAATCTGACATTTGGAGTTTCGGTTTACTTAATGAAATACATATTTTGTTGACAGAAAGCTCCACTGCAGCTGAAGTTAACAGATTCCAATAACAAGACAGGAAAATTACTTTGTTACGCAGTGCTTTATGGAATTTTCTGTATTGCTGAGTCAGCAAGCTAGCACTTAGCATTAGCTCATCTCTGACCGCTTGGGCCCCTGTAGTTCCACCCCTTTAGCCTAAATATGGTCACCTCTGGGTCAAGTCTACATGCTAATGGTCAGATCCCAAACTACTGGATTCAAAACAACAGTTTGGAAACCAGTCATGAATTAAATGTTGGGTGTAAGCCTATAGCCAGACATCTACAGCACTGCTAAAAGAGAGGTTCTTATTACTTTCTGTAGGTTATTTTTTCTTTGTTGACATGGAATTCGCTGTGCCTTTAGTGTAACTCTAGCTTGTTCAACCCAAGCAACAACAGCTCTACAGCTGCTTAGCTTTTGTACTATCTAGCAGTTGTAGAACTAGCATAATGGATGACAGGTGAAATAGACCTAAAATAATGTTTAAACATTTTCAGAGGTGTAAATAGTTATCAGTTTTTGCTTTTACATAAGTATAGAGTAAGTGGAAAGTGAAGTAATTGTTGAAATGTTAGTTGTTTTTTTTTTTCATATTTTTTCGTTATATGCATAGGGCTTACTGGTGGTCCCTCAAATCTCCAAAAGTAGGATGGGGGCCAGAGCCTTCAGCTATCCAGCTCCACGATTGTGGAACCACCTCCCTGCCTCGGTCTGGGAGGCAGACACCCTCTCTATGTTTAAGAGTAGGTTAAAAACGTTCCTTTTTGATGAATCCTATTGTTAGGATGGCTCAGGCTGCTCTTAGTTTTGCTGCTACAGGCTTAGACTGCTGGGAGACTCATCTGGATACACTGAGCTCTGCTCTGCTCCTCCTCCTCTCTGACCTCCTCTCTGCGCCTCCATCTCCCTGACCTTTTTTCTTCTAATTTTCTCTTCTATTTATGCCCCGGAGAATACATGTTACTGCAGGGGTCACCAACACGGTGCCCGCGGGCACCAGGTCACCCGCAGGGACCACGCAAGTCGCCCGCAGGCCTGATCTAAAAATAGAACTAGTTCAGGGTTCTCCAACACGTTGCTCGGGATCTACCGATGGCTCTCCAAGGGTCACTAATATAAGAACACAAAGTTGATTAGTCATTTGGTAGAACAGGTCTAAATTTCCACCCAAACAGAATTACAAGTGTCCCCCTCCCGAGATGAAATGGTCAACTAGCTGTCAATCAAACTTTAGCACTGGTTTGCTGTCTGTCATTGGAGAAGGGCGGGGCCCAGGATGAGCCAGATGCCAGGCAGGTAGTGGGTTTTGCCCCACAACGATGTCAGCTGAATATAGTCAAGGAGTTATTTTCACCAACGATGAGGCACGGACTTCTGTTTGACAAATGTGAAAGACAAGTGTGTGTGTGTGTGTGTGTGATCTGTGGCACATTCTGGAAGTCAGCAAAAGATGCAACGTGGAGCGCAATTTCACCAAAGTTCACGGCAACTTTTCTGGAGATTCTCTAGTGGGAACGAGCCTCCATAAAGAGAAGGTAAAAGAGCTGAAAACTAAAGTCCAAAAACAACAGTCCATGTTCACTAAACTGACCAAGGCCAGCGCTTCAACAGAGGCATCAGTAAAGTGAAAGTGGTTCACATCCTGGACAAGCGCAAACATATGTACACTATCTGCGCATGCGCTCAGACAGCTGGAGTCGGACCTGAACAGGTGCCTTTGCGTTTGACTCCAGTGTGATGACTCTGTAGAAGTGACGGGGATGGTGGATTTATGTGCGCAAAGTTCTGGTTTTAATTAATATGTTTTGACAGCATACGTGAATTTAGAAAAGGTCAAATCCTTCAGAAAAACAGCAGCACATGCTAGTGAAGTTTTATTGTGTGAGTGACAACGTTCCTTTTCACAATTTCAGTGTTAAAAATGCAGATACAGGTGTGTATTATTTGTTTTTAGTAATTCTATAAAAATATGCAGGATTGTTCCATTTCATAATTTTTGACATAGTATTAAAATATTTAGGAATACAGCATGCAAATGCTTGTATTTGTTTTTTTCTACTTTTGATTTTCTTAATTAAAGTAAAATAATAGTTTCATATTAACACTTTTTAAGTATTGTAAATGTTAAAACAAAGATATATAAATAAATAAAATAAATGAAGAGCACAATGTTACAAACGTATGATACAAAATATGTGTATGTATGAAAAATAGCTATGTAAATAAATGTTGCTAAATTAGAGTAGCCCTCCGGCAACTTCATTAGGTAAAAGTAGCTCACAGAAGACAAAAGGTTGGTGACCCCTGTGTTACTGACTTGACTTCTTCTGCGCTTTATCGCCTCACAGGTTTTCCCAGGATCATCTCTAGACCTGCTGCTGTGGTCCTTCTTCTCTCCTGCCTTCCACTCACTTATCCATATAGTTATGATACTGTTTATTATATAGTTCCATAGATAGTAGAGGTTTCTATTATTTGTACTAACAGTTGTAGTAGTAGCATATCCACTGTTAGTACTTGTATTTATAGTAGTAGTATTAAGAGTCATGAACCTTTGTTCTGGTTTTTAGTGATTATACTAACACCAGCTGATCTACTTTTGACAGTTCTAGTTCAGTTATCTGTGCATCAACTGCATCAATGTGTCTCCCCCTACTTCCCCCCCTCTCCCCCAGTCTCTCTCTTTCTCTATTGCTCTCTCTATTTCTCCTCCTTTACCCTCTATCTCTAACCCCAACTGGTCAAGGCAGACAACCATCCTCCCGGAGTCAGGGTCTGCTGGAGGTTTCTGCCTGTTAAAAGGAAGTTTTTCCTTCCACTGTCACCAGTCACAAGTGTTTGCTCCTGGAGGATTCTGTTGGGTTTCTGTAAATTGGCTTAGAGTGTGGTTTCGACCAACTCGATATGTAAAGTGTTATGAGATAACTTTTGTTATGATTTGGCGCTATATAAATAAAATTTGATTGATTGATTGATTGATTAAAATGTGGCATTGTGTTCATATTGAAATAACAGTGAGTCATTTTAATTTGTTACTTTCATTCCTAATAAGTTGGAAATTTGACTATTTTACCGTACTGCACTTTTTTTTGGGTTTAGTATTAATCATATTCGGTAAAAGTACTTGGATGGTATTACTTACATGTTTCTTTCATTATGTCTTAGATGAGGACTTAACAACTCAGCTCTTTCAGATTTTACCTGCAGGCCTTTCACCTCTTTATCACCAGGCTAAGGCATGACGTAAACTACTGTGCATGTTATTCTGAGGTGGGGAGTGGCAGAAAGAAAAGTTCTTTCAGTGTGCCTCAAGCTAGTTGTTAGAAGCTGAGAAACTCCCAAACCCATATTTAGAGGAGGCCATAATTTTGATTTTTTAGGGGAGGAGTTTTTTTTTTTTTTTTTTTTTTGAGATTTAAAAACAAAACTTTGGTGTGGGTTTATGTGTATCAGAGTCCCAAAGTATCAGAAGGCAGTATTTTATGGCAAATCCATTATCTTCAAGAAAAACACTCTACCTAAAGGAGAATGGAAGAAAAATTAAGGAAATGTTATTGTTGCCTTTATAACCACTCCATGCTGGTTGGCATTTCAAAGGCATATCATTTCCTCTCCTTAAATGAAAATGTCTTCTTGAGACAGAGGCTTTGAAAAGCTTCCAGTGAATCCTATTAAAGAAATATCATAATTCAATTCAGTTACCAGAGGGGCCAGTGTATACAAAAAACATACCACACATCTTCGTGCAACATCTGTTTGTAATGTTGTCCAAATCTGGGCACTGGGCAGCCAAGAGGAGGAAAAAGGAAGACAGTGTTTTTTTGTCATCTAACACAACTTGATTTGCACACAACAAAGCAAGAGGACATCATTTTTCTTGATGTTAAGATATACTTGATGTCCATCAAGATGACACTACTGACATGCTCACTTCAGGGCACAGTTTTTGGGCCTTTTCAACAATGACTTAGTTGGAAACCAGAAAGTTTTCGTTTTGTTTTTGTATGGTTTCGTTTCACTCAATAGCATTCCTGGTCTCGATTGTATCCTCTCATCTCAAAGAAGCCACAGAGATTTACTGAAGTATTTTGTTTAACTTACCAATTACGGCCATTCCTTTTTGTTGTTTTTTTTTTTTTTTTATTATTTGTAAAGGACACATAAGTTTTCCATTACCTTACTCCATAACGTCCTAATTAGACAAAGGATGGTGTGCCCGTGGGTCAGGAATATGATGTCACATGGATCTATCAGGTCCTGAACATGGCTGTCTTTATTGGAACACATGTCTTTGAGGAACCCCTTCATTTGTTATGTCTTCGGCCAGTTTTCACAGCTCTAATCATTAAAAGGCATTAGAGATTAGCCATGTAAACAGACAGTGAGATCCTCTGTACATGTTATGCTCTCTGTGACTCACCTCACACCATGTGTTGTGTTATTAGATCTGAATTAATTATAGTAAGAGCTTGTGAAGCATAAACTGTCTTTGTTGTAATGACAGAGCAGTTTGTTTTCATTTGAACAGTGAGTTATCCCCCAGTAAGAAATGTTCAGTATTGGTTACAGTGCAGGGACTTTGAAGTTAAACTATAACCCTTTTCCCAGTATCTGGGAGTCCGCCTGCCTGTCTGCTGTTGGGAAAAATGATAAATAGAGGCAGACAGTTAGACTGCTGAGTGTACACTGTAACAGGGACAAACAGGTCTGAGAAGAAGGGTAGATGATGGGCTCAGTGCCGCAGGAGTGGGGTTGATAGGTGAACACACAACCTACTTTTACCTCTAGCCTCAAAAACCTTTAAGTTCCTTCTAATATGCAGTTAAAGCAAGATGGCTGACTACAGTACAGTATGACAGTACTGATGGCCAAACTAATCTCACGGCGGTGTGATTGATCTGGAGAGGCATGGCAGACAGCTCCAGCTGGAGATCAAAGAGAAGCCTCTCCTGGGCAGAAGACGCAGAAGAGGGGAGTGAGAAGAGGAGAGGGGAGTGGGGTAGGGGGCTGGAGGTGCGTCCCGCCCCCATTCACCAGTGCCAGATGTTCTCCTCTCTCCGTGTCCTATCATGCTTGATAATTGCATGCTGCACCGTAGGCTCCGTCCATGCTCCCTTGACATTAAAGTGCAGTGCCCGGCGGGGCGCTGGGCCCAGCAGAGCTTTGAATTAGGCCTGGATACAGCAGTTACATATGAAGGCTTCACAAGCACCAAACCTAATATACACATATCCACCTAACTCCATAACCCTCAAGAGGCCCTGAGTGGCCTACAGGTCCCCAGGCTGAGGGGCACAGCTGTGGGCCAGTTATAGATCTGCAGAGTGGTGGCCAGTGGGATGAGATCTGGATGCAGTGGTTTGGCTATTTGCTGATACACTGCATAAAAGAAGCGGATGTAACCACTGTGACGTCACTCACTGGTGTTTGGTGTACTATTGTGAAGCTATTAGCTTTTGAGAGGTGAACATATTTGGCAGTACTTTAATGCTGTGTTTCCACTATGTGGAACCGGCTTGACTCGACTCCGCTCGACTCGACTTGGGTACTGGGTACTACTCCTGGAGACCATTTCCATTACAAGATACTTCCGACTTTAGAGTACCTTGACGTCATAGCGATGCAGCGCTTTACTTCCGTGTCATCTGCTCAGAGAGTTGCTGATAAACTCACTCGTTGTGTGTTGTCCCGTTAAGCTCATGCTGAATTTTTACATTGGCCACCAAAGACTGAATCTCGACTGACTGTGGTGTAGTTTTGGGGGCTGTCATCATGTGGATTAACCTACCGCTATATTTACTGTCAACTTCCGCATCTGTTTTATGTAAAACAGAGGGTCACAGAGACAACTCTCTGACCAGTCAGTGGTCTGCAGTGTTTACACGTCATGTTGTATCTGTTCCTCAGTCTTGGAACTTCGGTGGAGGTGATACCAAAAAACAAGTACCGGGTACCAGATTCCAGGTCCTTTTTTTGTAATGGAAACGCAAAAGGCCGAGTTGAGTCGAGCCGGTTCCATGTAGTGGAAACGTGGCATAAGAAACGTGGGTGATGGGCGACACTCCTCAAACTAGCACCAGCTACCATACCGAGATGGCAAAATGGGGATCTTAATGAAACAATAATCAAAAAATAAAACAATTTGGTATCTTGTTAGTGTAACTACAACTTTACAGCATAACTGTGGAGAAAAAAACAAAGCCTGAAAGTCCAACACAGTAGGATTAAACTCCGCAAGCTAATGCTCCTGCTGACTTGGTGAAAACCTGATCACAATGCTAAGTAATAAATATTATGTTAAAGTCAGGGAATGCAGTAATAAAAAAATAATCTCAATCAGTGTATGTGGTGTATTTACCTGCAGAGAGTAATTGCATTTTCTATTTTTCACTATTTGCCACTTTCAATTTACCTATGTTTGGGATGTTTCTGTGTGTTGATGTTGTGGAAGAGGTGTTGGGGGGAAAACGTTTTATTCAACAAACAAAAGCTCCAGGTGAAAAAAAGGAAAGGAGAAAAAATGCATAATGACTCACCTCTATTTCTAGAGGAAGGTTTAGTGGAAGTACTGTATGTTGGAGGCTGGCATAGTAGAGCCAGGACACAACCACTGTTACTGATATTACACTTTAATATACTTCTGCACTAGCTGTAATTTCAACCTTCAGTTGTTACGCCATGCTATTAACATATTCCCATGTCTGCACATGCAACACCCCCCCCCCATTTCCTAGTACAACACTTAGTGCATCTAAAGGTCCAGCTAGGTTTGCGTGCTCATCCCTCCTTGTTAGTGTGAGTCACCACCGCTGGCCCCGGGGCTTGTTCCACTGGCACCAGTCCTCCTCTCTGCATTGCCATCATTATAGGTATGCTGTGTCCCAGGGAGCCATGGGGGCTGAAATTAGGGCATGCAGGGACAGATAATGACAAGGTAGGGAGGCTGCAGACATGACACTAGCTTTTAGTGAGGTAAACTGGCTCCATGTGTCCAGAGTCAGCCCCACTGTCTCCTTCCTGCAACCTCCATCTGGTGACCCCCCACCACCACTGGTCAGCACGCCCCAGTCAGAGGCTCCCCTCCCTTGGATGTCTGTGAGTCAGGTGCCTCCTCTGTCTGTCCTCTAAGGGCCAGATGGGAGATAAGTGGCTACAGGCTGCAGGTGGTGCAATGGCTGCACACACACTCAGCTATTTCTACCTCTATACACACACACACACACACACCCACACACACACACACACACACACACACACACACACACACACACACACACACACACAATCCTTCACAAGCTGTTCTGTCATCACTAGCCTTGGATAGCTCCAGACAGTCGTCCTATCTCCCTCCCCTCAGCCTTAACCTTGGTGCACCTGCACTGCCGAGGTGCACGCAGAAATAGACCTGGCCTTGGTTTTACTTGTTCACCCAGTCATTCATTAAAGCATTGGTTTGTCTCAGACAGGGAGGTACAATATATTGTGTGAACAGTAAGATCATTGAAAATGTTTTGTTGAACAGATCCAGATGTAAAAGACAACAGCTACTCAGGGTGCAGAAAAATGTGTTGTTTTTATGTAAAATAGTAACAGTTTGAAAGGTTTTTGTGTCACATTGCAATAAAAAGTGTTTTATTGGTGTTTATGGTGTTTATTACTTTTCACACTTTCTGTTCAATGTGCACTTTTTCTAAACCCATTCAACACATCAGTAAACTGTGCATGATCCCCTCTTACTCTGGTTCAATGCGTTCAATGATTGCTTCTTCCTAGATTTATTGTTACCTCTCTAAGTCATTGTTCACCACCAGTGGAATTCTGAGCAACTACCATAAATTTTGGAGACATTTACATACTACTCTGCATATGTTCAAGATTCAAGGCAATTGAGGATCGTATGATGACATGGCATACAACTAAACATTTGACTGATTTGACTGAATTGATTGCATAGTTGAATGTCATGTTGGACTTTCTGTGGTGCTTTAAATATTAAACATTTTGTTTTACTACAGGGTGGGGAAGCAAAATTTACAATGAACATTTAGTTGTTTTTTCTCAGCAGGCACTACGTCAATTGTTTTGAAACCAAACATATATTGATGTCATAATCATACCTAACACTATTATCCATACCTTTTCAGAAACTTTTGCCCATATGAGTAATCAGGAAAGCAAACGTCAAAGAGTGTGTGATTTGCTGAATGCACTCGTCACACCAAAGGAGATTTCAAAAATAGTTGGAGTGTCCATAAAGACTGTTTATAATGGAAAGAAGAGAATGACTATGAGCAAAACTATTACGAGAAAGTCTGAAAGATACTATTAAAGAAGAATGGGAGAAGTTGTCACCTGAATATTTGAGGAACACTTGCACAAGTTTCAGGAAGCGTGTGAAGGCAGTTATTGAGAAAGAAGGAGGACACATAGAATAAAAACATTTTCTATTATGTAAATTTTCTTGTGGCAAATAAATTCTCATGACTTTCAATAAACTAATTGGTCATACACTGTCTTTCAATCCCTGCCTCAAAATATTGTAAATTTTGCTTCCCCACCCTGTATAGTAGAATATTTAGCATACAACTGTTATACAATATACTTCATACTGCAGGGGGGGGCGCATACTTCTTCCTTAATGTATTAATTCAACAGGAAACTATGACGAATGCATCCCTTGTGTTTTGTAGTTTATTATATAATGAGTGATAAACTATGGGAGAGTGCAGATGCTATAGATTATCCAACATGATTGACTTTTGGGTGAAGTGTTTGTTTGATTGAAGTGTATTTTGCACCAGAGGTTTACTGATGTGATCAGGTGATCTGTAGAGGACACTGTGCTGACTGGGTCTCTGTGTAAAATTGTGTGCGCTTATGTGCTTGTGCAAAGTTTGTATTGGAGTATATGTTGGCAGCAGGATGTCTATTAAAGTTAGCTGTTTGCTAACAATCACTAGTGTTGGGCAATGTTTCCATGATAGTGGAGCAGAATAGAGGCACTGAAGAACTTGGAACTTAACATTAGACCTTTCACATTAATTTGACCCCAAATTTCTATGTAGTTTTAATGTACTGTGAATGCAGGCAACCAAGTCTGTTGTTAGTTTAGTTATAGAGTTAGTTAACATCAACAAACAATCACCTCCCAGTAGATACAAACTTCACGTAAATGCACAATCATCCATAGTGCATGTTTAAAGGTTACATTTGTGCATCTATACATGGAGTCTATATTGGACTGGGAGCAGGTTATTTATTTAAGGTCTTTAACTGTAGCCACTGCACAATGTTGAACTTGGGAGTGAGCATGAGGATATCAGTGGGGAAAAGAAATAAAGGTGTCTATAGAAATCAGTGTCCAAGCTGCTATTATGGATGTAAACTGTGGCTATTGTCAGTTGCACATAATGTATGTGATGTGTATAATAATAGCTGTAAGTAGTAAAAATACAGCACACTAAATATAAGCAGTATTCATAACCATTACTATGCCAACAGTGTGAGTGGGATGTGTTTACATAACCTACAGTGTTGCTCAACTGGAGTTATATTTTGATATTTCCCATATTGCCCCACATTGTTTCCAAACTCCAGTTTCCCCCAAGGTCATGTACCCTGTTAAATCACTAACAGAGGCCATAAACATCCAGAGAGGGAGAGGGAGGGAGGGTGCAGTGAATGGAAGTAAGTTGAGAGGTTTTTCTGCCAAGTCTTGGCATGCTCCTCCCTTCCAACTCATGAATGAATGCTAATATAATATAAAGACTGTGTAACACCCCCACCCACCTCCATTTCTGCCTCGCTACATGTGCTGTGTAGCTCCATTTGCCCTGCAGCCTGTTTGACACGCATAGGTGTGAGGGAGCTAAGCGGGGGCCGGCGGCTGGAGTTGGACCGTAAAGCCCCCGTCTCCTCAGAGATCCCTCTGAAGCTTTGATGGCATTTCAATGTTAATGCCCCTCTGCCCGGAGCACAGGGAGCAGGCAGGCACTGTAAATGGGGGTCATTGTGCAGGGATACTGTGCCTGTGTGTGTCTGCTGATGCAGGAAGGAGGTATATGATCAGCAGCGTGTCCCTGTGGTTAACACGGGAGATTGAATAATATATTGTCATGTGGAGTTGGTGAGGAAATCCTAAACATATGACATATGACATGGAATTATTTCACACCTATAACAGAGAGCATATTCTTAATGGCAAATTATGGTCCTAAAGCCCCAGTAGACATAAATGGAAAGTGTACATGTCACTCTCATGTGCTTAGAGAGACTGAGAGCCTTTTCACACCTGAAAACCCAAACCAAGGTTCATGTCTTTGTTGCATTGTAGATATTGGATCCATTTCATTTCATTTTGTTTTATGTTTCCATTTTTGTGAGCGCAATAAAGAACTTTTCATGGTGAGGTCCTGTTTTGATCACTTACGTGGGCTGCAGCTCTTTTTATTTTTCATTAGGGAATTTGCGCAGTAATGATTTTCAGGACTGGAAACAGATATGGGCTAATTTGTACATGCAACAACTTGTGGCGCACCTACTATATATATATATATATATATATATATATATATATATATATATATATATATATATATATATACATGTGTGTGTGTATATATATATATATATATATATATATATGTGTGTGTGTGTGTATATATATATATATATATATATATATATTTATTTATTTATTTATTTATGTGAATATATATATATATATATATATATATATATATATATATATATATATATATGTATATATATATGTGTGTGTGTGTGTGTGTGTGTGTGTGTGTGTGTGTGTGTGTGTGTGTTCACTGTCGGATATGTGTGACATTACTACTGGTAAGATCAACTTCAAGCACAATACTCATTGCTTTTCTTTTTAGTACTTTACTGCATTGTTTTCTCTGTTAAAATCTTCATGTCCATCTACTTTATTTTTTTCCCCTTTTCTCATTATTTTCCTCTACTTTTTCTGTCTTCCTCTTCTAACTTTTAAAGTCCAAACCATCAAAAAAATATTTTCACTCAAGAAACCAGACATTGTTTAAGATAATCAAGACTGAGACAAAAGTTAATCCTTTTGAATCAAACAAGGCAGATTGAAGAAAAAAAAACAATCATTTGATTAATCATCTAAAAAGAAATATCACCAATTTTAATTGGATGGATCAAGCGTTATAGTTGATAAAATCTCCAACATTACCTAAAAACTCTACATTTTACATGAAGTCTAGAGGCTGTTATGTGAAGCCACTCTTTTACATTACACTTAATCATGCGTCAGCCGCCTCCTTCTTGATCCAATCAGCACACACTGGCTCCCTTGTGAGGAGCCCATGCCGTACACCGCAGCGTCTACCACTCGGCTGTCATATGTGAGGGGTGGCGTGCAGAGTTTGTGGCGCGACTGTGTTTTTGAAGCGAGGGGAGCGATAGGATCAGCACTCTGATCTCCCCATAATCACATTAGTGCTGTTTGAACTTTGTTTTCCTTCCCTTCGCAGGGATTCGCTCTGTGCAAATAAACCTATATGAAATATATTTACAGAAGATCACAAACTGATGGACTGCAGATAGAAAACATGGAAGATTTGTTTCATGTCACCCACCCACCACCACCATCTTTGTCTTTCCTTCCTCTCTTTCATGTTAGTTCTCATCTAACTCATTCTCCCAACCTCCACCTCCACCATCTCCACACTGTCTACCTCTGTCTTTCCTCGCTTTGCTGTTTCCCCTCCCTCTTCTGTATCTGTCCTCTCTGCAGGTTATCAGGTCAAAATAAAGTGCATGCCAGTGAGTTCTCTGGCCTTTCACTGGGAGACAGAACAGATAATTCACCTAATGAGAAGTGGAAGAAAGAAGAAGCAGGACTAAGCATTTCTGTTTCACTTTACACAACTGTAAATGCACAATTCACTGAGTTAAATCACATTTATTAACTAATAGTCCCAAAGGCCTTCCGCAGAGCTTGTCCTCACTTCCTGATTGTTTGCGGAAAAACCATTTATACTCATAGACTTCATTCACTAACGTGTATAATACATGCAACATTGCAAAATTGGTCTTAACAAAATCCCTGTATGGCTGTGAATTTGGGTAGCTCTAAGCCCTCTGTTTGCAATCTTCCCTTTTTCCCCATATGAGGAAATAATATTTGTCTAGAACTTCAT
This sequence comes from Sphaeramia orbicularis, assembly GCF_902148855.1. NCBI lineage: Eukaryota > Metazoa > Chordata > Actinopteri > Kurtiformes > Apogonidae > Sphaeramia > Sphaeramia orbicularis. Next base: position 6,475,666 of record NC_043976.1, read on the forward strand.
CACTGGAGAAAGCAAGAAGTCTGTGTTCAAGTCCATTTCCATGTTCAGGAACGCAGACTTGGTCATACAGTCAGGTGAACATAGTTTGACATTCTGCTCTGCTTTGTGGTACTTTAATTATACTCAAAGTTTACTTGAAGATGCCTTAGATTTAAGTAATGGTAAGTAATGCAAGTAATGGTCCTGTGAAAAACTATAAAAACTGGACATTGTAAACCCCCTGTAACCCTGTCCCCTCAATACCTTTTAAAACAGGAAAATACCTACAATCAAAAATACCCCAGAATATGAAGGAATCCCTCATAGTAACAGCATTTATTAAACTTTTTAGTAACAGTTTTTTGTAGTTCAGCTATTTAATTATGTCAAAAATCGCTAAAGATTAAATGAGAATGTATATAGTTTTACAAAATCTAAAAGAACAAAGGATGCTACACAAATGCTACAACTTTTTTGAGACGTGTTGGTGTCATTTAATAGAAAAATAACCTTCTTTTTCCTCAGATTACACATCTGACATGTTTTCTATGTTCTGTTGTGGATTAAATTTACGAGTTTTGTGAGATTTATATTTTATACAGCATCCTAACTTTTTGGATATTGTAGTTGTAATAAGCTGAGTATTTGGTCAAAAATATGTGGTTGCATTTTCTAATAGCTAAGCATTTAACAACAATTTAATAGATCTAAATTTGTACATACAATGCATATACAATATTGATGTATCCTGGATTTGTCCATTAAATGTTCATACCTATGCTTTAAACACAGTTTTGTTTGCATACACAGTTAGTGAAGGAGATGCATAGTAAGAAACTGAAATTAAAGCACATTTAGCCTTAAAGTTCCCACTGTTTTTAAGTTCCAGTAAAAGAACACAATGTTTCCATATAAAACTGCCAAATTTAGCACAAAATTTTGCCTTAAAAAGTAACCAACCTCTGTCCAAGTAAGCCAACAGATTTCTCTCATCTGGTTACAGTACAAAGAGGAACTGCAGGTACCTAATGCAACAGGATTTTATACAGTAAACCACAATGTAATTTCGTTCAGATATTGTACATTTATTGACTCTAGGGCCAAAACATGATGGGAGCCAATGTGATAAAATCACAAAGTACTGTTTTGCCAGATGGAAGAATGTAAAACCACAGGAGTGTAAAAATTACCATAATATTTTTCCCAATTTGGGCAGAGTTTAACCATCAAGACACACAAATGTGGCTGAGCATTGTGCCATAAACACGGTCCTAATATCTCTAAAACACTGACGTTATCAGTTTATCCACACCTATGAGCACTGATAAACAAAACTGCTTGACATTTTAGAATGTATTATTTTATACAGAACAGGGTTTAATTAGGAAAACCTGAATGCAATTATTTTGTTGAAAGAAACAAACTTGACAATCAGCTGCATTATTCAGCCTGTTATGGTAAAGATTAGGAACAAAATCACTTTATTTCAGACAGATACAAAGGCTTAGCTTGACTCAATATATTTATTAATATTTATGTTAAGTCATGGTCTTTTTCTAAACCTTAAAAAAGAACTTATAAACCTAGAAACATAAGCAGGAGAAAGAGAGTCCTGGTATCCCCATTTAGCCACTCAAGGAAGGAAAAAAATAGTGGATCATTCAATGACAAATTTAAATGATATGTAACCACAGTTTGCCAAAACGTGCGGTAGCTACACTTTATTTTGGCAAGGTTGCCAAGCAAAGAAAAAAAATGACAAAAGGGTGAACACAGCCAAGAGACAGGCACTTGCAATTGATCAAGCAATTGTGGTTTGTCAGCTATTGAGGAGCGCTTCAGGATTCATTTCCAAAGAGTGAAGTGTTTCTCAAAAACTTTGGTTTTGTACATGTCTGTAGATTCAAACTTAGTGACAGAAAATTCTGACCAAGAGCTAGAACCCACATTTCCCCATAATGTTAACCCGTCTTTTTTCATAAGGTGCTCAAAATAGTCCAAGATAAAATATCAAAAGGCGATTCAGCAAAAGCGAATATGTCTACACAGTTATAATTTAGCCTTCAGAACAAGCCCAAATGGAGCTTCTCTCCCACTTTATTTAGGAATGAGAGGAGGGAAAAAAATAAAGGAGTCAGGAAGCCAAACCATTTCTGAATGATTTAGAAGCCTCTCCGCTTGGTGTGGCCATAATTATGGCTGCACGAGATTGAAGGGTAGGAGGAGATGCCGGAGCCCAGGCCAAGACTAGTCTGTGAGGACGAGGGAGGGAGGGGAGACAGATAGAGAGAAGAGAAGCAAATGAGAAGAGGTGTGGGAGAAAGAATTAAAGAATAGGGAAAAGATAAATGGGTCAAAGAGGGTCTGAAAGTGAAAGGGGAAAATGAACAGCAGCTGACAAACTAGACACAGGCAGAAGGCCTCTAAAAACAGCCTTCAGTGCAGCGTGGCTGAATTACTTGCTGTGCTCGTCCTGATGGCGTGTTGCAGCATACCATACGAGTTCAAGTCTGTGCCCTCCTCCTGCATCCAGTCAGGGAACATCTATCAAGATCCGACCACATGTTCAGGTCCACCAGCGTGGGAGGCACACGGAGCTACATTTGGGGTAACAGCGAGGGATTTTATTCTTTCTTTTCATCCGTGAATCTAGGCAGAAATAGCCTGAAACAGGCAGCACATCATGCAGGCTGCAGTTTGAGAACGGCTCTCTCCCGCAAATGATTTCTCCACATTGGATTGAAATGAGATGGTTCTTCGTGCCAAGCTAGAGCTGTCAGGGATATTGGCTTTTTGAGGGCACTCTGTCTCTTTATCTACATTCCTGTTCTAAAATTGGGCACAGTTCATTACAGGAAGAGTTAGAAAGCCATACATTGACTGAATGAATGCAGTAGAAACACAAACACAAACACATGCGCACACACACATGCACACACACACACACACACACACACACACACCGCTGATTAAAACCAGTTCCCTCCAGGGTCATGTTGTGATTGGTTGGGTGGGGAGCGGGTTTTTTTGGTCAAAGGGGAGGGAGTATAGTCTGATATGGCCTACTAATGAGTCTAACTACACACAGGGAAAAGATACATTCAGCAGATACACTCTCCTCCCTCCGTCTCTTTTAAGCAGGGCAAACATAATTTATGAAACTCTAGAACCTCGTTTCCTTGCTTTAGCTGAGGTTCCTGTGACTGGAGGAGAAAAAAAGGGGAGATTCTCATTGACTTTGATGGAAGCCAGGGAGGCCACTTGACTCTTGAAGGGTCCGCAGTTGTTTAGGCTTGGATTTGCTGGAAGACAGTGACTAATTGAACTTATCAGGCGGTCAAATGCTGGGGAAAGGATCCTGGGAGGGGATGCACTAGCAAGCTGAGGGGGTAGACGGAGATAAATGTGAGAGGAGCTTCTAGATTACCATCCCAAGATAACACACTTCCCTCCAAAAATGCTAAATGCATCCTGAAATCCTGTATAAAAAGTTTATATGTGTTTAATTTAGAACCACATGTACACTGAGAGGTACTTTTAGTCAGTTAAAACAACACAAAACAATTAGTTTTGTGATAAGAATTCAGATGTTTGATATGCAATGAACAATCAAAGAGTGGAAATAAAGTTCAGCTTTAAAGGTACAATATGTAAGATTTGCATGTGTGCTTATATTAAAGTTATGTTGGAGTCTGTCTTGTTGGCGTAAGTTAACTCTAACTCTTAAAAGTAATTATAGTGACTGCTGTTCTGCTCCTCTTCAGCAGTAACTATGCACAACACTCACTTTAAGTTCAAAAACATCCGATTTCCAGTACAACAAAAATATTACACAAATTTCATGTGCACATCCAAGCATGCACAAATTTAACAAACCTCTATGAGACATGCAAGCTTTTTCATTAGCTATGGCTAACATTTAACCAAAGCCAAGCTGGACGGGACAAATTAATTTCATTAGATTTGCAGCATTAGCCTAATGCATAAGACAAAGTTGATTTCAAAAGTTCATCTGATAATTAATATGGAAACATGGCTGATTTTATGTTAATATGAACACTTTAAAAGAGTAAATATATTCTTTGAAGCAGGACTGACACATAAAACAGCATAACAGGTCTCTTGCACATGAAACATTGAGTTGAAAAAAAGCCATAAAACATCAATTTGCTGCTAAAGCCTTATGTCGTACCTAATGTTAGCAGTATTTGCAGAATTACTGCGCTATAAATAAGAATATTTGACTCTACATGTACTGCTACATGTACACTGTTAACTGCTAAATATTGCCATGGTGACCAGTATTTAGTATCCATGCATTTATCTCTAGCAGGTTAGACTACTGTAATGGCCTTCTCACTGGACTCTCTAAACAAGCTGTAAGACGGCTGCAGTACATCCAGAACGCTGCTGCTCAAGTCCTGACTAGAACTAGGAAGAACGACCATATTAGACCTGTGCTCAGATCTTGGCACTGGCTTCCTGTGGCTCAGAGAATAGACTTTAAAACAGCTCTGCTGGTCTATAAATCTGTCCATGGTCTAGCACCAAAGTACATCTGTGATATGTTGGTCCCATATGAACCATCTTGGACCCTGAGAACCTCAGAGACTGGTCTTTTGCTGGTGCCCAGAGTCAGGACTAAACACGGTGAAGCTGCGTTTCAGTTCTGTGCAGCTAAATTCTGGAACAGTCTTCCTGATGACGTGAGACAGACCTCTAACTCGGACAATGTTAAAGTCCAGGCTGAAAACAGCTCTGTTCAACTGTGCATAGAACAACTGAAAGGGTTCTATCTGCCCTCTTCTCTTTTACTTTGTTTTAATTGATCATTTATGTTTCACTGATTATGTATTAATTGTAATTGTGTGTTTTTAACCTGTCTCTTTTCCATTTTTGTAAAGCACTGTGAATTGCCCCGTGTATGAATTGTGGTATACAAATACATCTGCCTTGTCTTGCCTTGCCTAGTAAAACCTGGACCACTGTTTTCATGACACAGGTATTCTGAAAACAGAGGAAACAGCAGTTACAAGGAGGCATGTACATCAGCCTGCATTTCTTTTATGTCAAGACAAATTTAACACACAAACATTTATGACATGGGTGTGGAACACTCTGTGGTGCAGTTACAATAATTTGGAATAGATAAAGACATGAGAGTGACTGCATGCCGCATTCTCATGAGTCAGACATAGCCTCAGGTAAAACAATAACAACGCTATTACTTGGAACATTTGTAACTGTATAGGTGCAGACATTACAAAAAAAAAAAATTTCACAACTATTAAGGCATTCAAGAGAGTTTTCTTGATCTCATTATTTATGATCATATTTATGTATGATACAACAGTTTATGTAGCCTGGGAACCTGATGAATCTAAAGGCTCAGGTTTCATTTGTTCAGGCAGATGGGTCTGGCTCCCCTCCCGCTCAAACAGATTTCCAACAAGCCAAACCTGTGGCAGGCCAATCAAAACCATTTATCTGAAATGGAGCTGGTTTCATATAATAACAGTTTGAGGAGTGCCATTGTGGCACATTGGTAAACAACCAAGATGGCTACCACTGATGTGAAACGGTCCACTATCAGGACAGTATGAATGAGTCACATGTGCTTATATGGTTGTGTGATGTTGGTGTTGTAAGCTAACACAAACTTAAGTATAAAAAATGTGTTACTTAGAATAGAACAGGACACATGTTTCAGTGCTGTGAAAGTCTGTCTAATAACATACATGGCATTTTGGCCAGTCCCATGGAAAACAAAACTTATTCCCATTTGTGAAGTGGTGACACAATTCTTCACATTTTCAAGCACTTCTAATGTGCTAGTTAAATTAACAGGTAATGTTGAACGTGCTGTATCGCATACTGATATGCTTCCTCTTTTCTTCAAAGGTTAAATAAGATTCTTGTGTGCTTGTATGCTGTTTTGAGTTTGTACTGGAATTTGTGTTGTACTTAGCAAACTCTATTTTGGTAGCTTGAGTTGGACACTGTTGAAAATGAGAGGCTACTTACTTCATCAGTTAGAGTTGAATAACTTGCTACAGCTGAAACATTATCAACCACAACAGTACTTACCGATGGAAGGATTTGAACTATTTGCTTAGTTAGAACCAGGCAGTTACGTTTTTTTGTCCAGGCTGTTTATTTAACTGTAATTGCAGCAAGTAGCCTCTTGTTTCTTTATGTCAAAAAGATTGGACAATGCCAGGACTGATCAGGATCATCAGGCTTGTGACAGAATGGTTCAAGGAGAATGAGACATCATTTTCATACATGGATTAGCCACTATAATGTCCAGACTCTAATTTGGGATGTGATGATGACTTGATGCAATTGATGATTCTCCATCATCAGTAATCAAAAGTTAATGCAACTATGGAGGGAAAGATTATTACGAACCTTGTTGCGACACAAATAGATCCTAGATTTCACAGCAGAAAAAGGTCAGGTAAGCACAGTGCAAGCACAACCACCTGGAAACACACACATACACATTGCATCACCCAACAGCAAGGGCCAATAGGTGTCTGGGTGACGCTATATCTGAGTGACAGCTTGACGCCTGTTTGTCTATGGAAGTGTCATCCACATTGTTTTTTCCCAAATCAGTGTCTCCTTGAACACAATGGTGGCTAACGTTTCCCCCACAGCCTGTCTGTTGTAACTCCCATGCAGCTCTTCTCTAGAAGCCTATCATTTGGTGGGCGGCAGTTTTTGCGGTTAGATGAGTAAGCCAGTAACTTTATGGTAATACAACACTGGGAAAAGAAGACGGAAGATGGAATTAATTACCTGGAAATGATACAGGATGGGTCATCCTGTGTCACTGTCACCAAGCCATGAATGAAACAGTGAGTCAGGTAATTATTTAGAGGCAAACACCCACTGCATACTACATCATACACTGAAAATATGTCTTATATGGTAAAAATAAATATTTGTTCTGCATAAATATGCCCCTTAAACAGCCATTACACAAATTAATTATCCAACTGGAGTTTAGTCTGCCCATCATTGTAAAAGAAGCTGCATTCGAAAAGTCTGTATGTATAGGTGAAAAACTTATTTTGACATAAAATGTAAAAAAAAAAAACAACAAACAAAAAAAAACCATTCTCTATATATTAGACTTACCCTTTTCTAAAATATATTTTATTTTCAACATACACAAGCATAACTTCACATCTTGCAAACCTTGTAGCACTACCTGTCCTGAAACATGAGTGTAGTTTTGTATTCTGAAGAACAACATGTAAAAAAGCAAATAATAAAATTGCTTTGGTCATGTCTATATTAAGTCTTACAGATTTACAAGAATCATTAATATGGAAAATTTTGAGAACAAAATATCTCAAATGTTAAAATATCTAAAACTGTTTCAATGCCATTAATTAAAGATAACTGCATTTAAAGTACATGCTCTCATCAGTTTGCAAATGATTGTCTCACAGCAGAGTCTTATTCAAGCTTTGAATCTGTATAAATTTAAATTCTTTTAGGTGACTATGTGTAAAGTAGTTTACTATTTTTTAGCCTGACACACCCATGTTCCCAAAGCATAAAAGTCTAAATCTAAGCCAACCTTAAATTGAAATTGTTCAGTAAATTAATTCTACACTACGATTGAACTGGATTTGTCTTTGTTCAAATACGATTTACATATTGTAGATTTGATATGGACATTGCATGACAATGGATCAGAGCTCACCTAAAACACACAGACACAGACACACAGACACAGACACACACACACACACACACACACACACACACACACACACCTCCAAAACAAACCCTGTTGTGGGTCACTGAGGCCAAAACATGGTGTTGTTCAATGGAGGTCAAGCTGTTTTAACGTCCGCAACAAACAAACACACCTCCCTCCCAAATCCTCTTCCTCCTCCTCCTGTCTTGTTACTCGTGCCACACCCGCATTGTGCCACTGAATGGCTGCAATGGATAATAAACTGTTCAGGTTACTGGAGGAGAAAAGCTCTTAAGTCAGGAGGAGGGCCAACAAAGGGAATTGTTGTGAAAAGGCCCTCGGCTGTGGTACTGCTGCAGCCGCTCTGCTCTGTGTTTGACATCACACTGAAACTGACAGATTCAGGTGCAAACATATTCATCAGTCCATCTCATGCACACATTCAATGCCTACTTACATGTGTAGGTAAACTAAGACTAAGACTGTTCATGCACACACACTGGTTTCATGAAGGAATCTGCTAAGTGGGGGGGTCAGCAGGTCCCAAAACAAAGCTTCAGTCAGGCACAAGTATGCAGCCAACTGTGGAATCAACTACTGCTGACAGACTTGTCCAACGCCAGCACAGAGACAGAGAATAAGATCAGAGGACTGAGAATATTCCAAAAAGAAAGAAAGAACTTGGAGAAGCCAAAGGGGGGGGTGCAAAGGGGGGGGGAGGAAGACAGAGGGAGATAAAGATAGACAGATAGATAGAGGGGTGAATGGATCCAGGGCTGAGACAGTGGAATTAGCAGATTGTGAAAAGCCAGAGAGCCCCTGCAGGTTGTTCCATGTGTTTTTGTCAGCCATAATGGCCCATTAGTGCTGTGTGTGGCTCTAGTTTCTGACTGAGATTAAAGTCTTAGCTGAGGGATACCTGAGAGACAGCTCTAAGCTCTCCCAAGACAGAGAGCCATCATGGTACAGAGGGGAATGGGCCTGAGGGGCTGGGTGGGGGTCAGGGCTAAACATTTTGCCTGTCTTGCTCAAAAAGATGTTGGTTGGGTTCTTATATTTCTGCTTTTTTTCACATTTAATAGTTGGAACTAAAAAATGCTATATCTTGACAATGACAAAATCACAAAAGTCTGAGAATGATTCTGAACTATGCATATTTTTTTATTTTAACCCTTAGGTGTAGTTTTTGAATACTTTTGATTTTGCCTTCATATTTTTCATTAAAAAACGGATTACTTTCCTCTGGTCTCATTTTTTTCAGCACAACCTCATCTGTGTGATTTAACAGTTATTTTGTTTCATTCGACATGTTGCATTAACACACTAAACGTAAAATTAAAAAAACAAAACAAATAACATGAAATCCAAGCATCTTCTTCTTATTATTACTTTAATGAAAAACATATTGAATGAGCCATGTTTACAACTTAGAATGAACCCATAAATTGAAATAAATAAATAAATAAATAAATTAATTAATTAAAAAAAAAATCTAATTTAGCAAAGAACAGTCAGATACAACTATTTACATGAAAAAGCAGGCAATACCTGAGGCGTTTTGTTAAGGGAAATTATAAACAACAATCTACAAAACAATCTGGTCTTACTATATGTCACACATCTCACTGGTTGATGTAGTGCACGTTTCCATAAAACGTGGTGACATGTTTTTTTTTCTTCCGTTAGAAGCCCGTTTTTAACGTCTCTTCCTGAACCAAATGTGATGACAATATTGGAGAAAATTCTGTTTTCATTGTGTATCACAAGCCTGCTTTTATTTGGCCTTTCAACACAACTGATTTCACAGTATTACTTTGTCACTTTCACAAAACGTCATCTATTGGTTTTTGATTTGGATGTCAGGGTGAGGGTCCTAGAGACAACTAAGATTGAAAATACTGCTCTATAAACATTTAAAACTTTAATTACTTAAGTAGCAGTGTGTTTGGGTTATATGTGTTTAAAACACTGTGTATTAAAATAGTCAGTGTTTTATCTTTATTTAGATCTGATATTTTTGATTCATTTTACTCCTGCATGTATGTGTATGTTGAATTTTACAGCTGTACATGTTTAATGTTGAACTGATTTGATCTTTTCATTTACTCTTGTTAGTTTGATCTACAACAATGCATTATATTCTATCACATCATCATATGGTTGTAGCACGTATCTCTAAAAAGTCAACTTTTCATGAGTTCAGGAACACAGGCCTGTTTTCGGCTTTGTGACAATTCATTTTCCAACAAATCCAAGAGTCTGTTTAGCTTAATCACACACCTTGAAAATCAACACATTAGAGATAGTTTTCATTGGAAAGAATATGTGCACAAGTTGAAATTCACATAAATGTAAATGCGTACAGTGCGCAACAGATGATAGATTAGACTTGAACCCAGTAGTGGACAGATGGAGGAAGTTGTGTGTTTCTGTAAAGGTGTAAATGCTGAGGCAGTGCAGATGGCCTGTTAGTGGACATCAGATATGGCTGAATGGACGACACAGACAGATGACAATCTCTCTCTCTCTATCAGATTTGGTGAGTCAGAGAGCAAGGCCAGTGTGTGATCGGCTGCTGACTGATCTATAAACATGCATGTAAACCCCCCCACCTCCACCCATACACACACGTTATGCATTTATTCACACGTGAAAGGAAGGAGGTGGAATCTGAGAAGCAGTGCAAACCCCCTGGACACACATACAAAGAAGCCCTTCATCTGTGCTAAACCTACAGTAAGACAGTAGCGTGGTGTGGTGCAGAGGTGTAATTAGACTGTCTGCCTGCTCTCCGACACCAGAAACACACACTTGTGTTACACTACAAACACTCATCTGAAGACCTCTGTTGTAACTCCATCATTATCTCTTTCTCTGTGTGTGTTTGCTGAGTGTAGATTGTGTCTTCTTGTGGCCCGTTCTGTCTAAACTAACAAAATCGACTCCCTTCACTTCTAAACTAAAGGGGCTATTATGTTGGAATCCAACATTATTACATCTTCTGGTTCATGTTTTAGCTCGTGTCCCTTTCCCTGTGTCCCACCCACACATCCACAGTGGCGTTCCCTAACACCCCATCTAGTATCCAGCATGACTGTAGGGGGACCCTGGCCTGTCACTGGCAGCTCCTTTGTCTTTTGTGACCAGATGAAAGCCAACTCTCTCCCTGGCTCTCCCACATCCTGCTCCTGCTCCTGCACAGTAATCTTCCATAATCCCACTTCTGCAATTTTCACCCTCTAGCTCTCCAAGCCCTCTATAATGTTTTTCTTTTTCTTTCTTCCTCTGTCTATCTCTTTATGTACAACCCCCCCCCCACACACACACACATAAAAATAAGAAAGAAAAAAAAAAAAAAAAAAAAATACAAGATATCTTTACTGTCCCCTTCCTGGACACCAGCTTTTAATTTTAGAACAACTGTCTTATGGCATTACGTGAATGCCAAGATTATTGTAGTTGGCAAAAACTTAAAACTACCTGTAAGAAAATGACTTTTACTGAAATAAACTGACTCATTGACTCAAACTGAAGCCAAACTACAAAATTATCAGGTTTGTTTTAATTTTTCATTTTCCCTCATGGTGTTCAAAGATACAATGGCTTTGAACAATTTAAAGCTAGTTGTGACCCATGGGATCTTATGTCAGAAAAAAAAAAAAAAAATATATGGTCAATGGCGAGAGACAAGTTCTTTTTTGACTTCATTTTACACATTGGGAAGGCCACAGTTTGTGGTGAAACTGTGGAACTATCAGACTGTGGAAATACACAAATAGAAAGACTACATAGTCAAAAATAACAGAGGTGGTATCATCGTAGATGTCTCTCCCCACAGTCTGGTCGCAGTCTGAATATATCTCTGCAGCTTCAACATGATCAAAGTGATTGTCATGTGGTTAAAGATTTTTTTGCCTTCCTCTCAGAAAATTAGGTAAAATGTGCCCAAACCACCCACAGTTTTGATGTTGATGATGTGTATCATATCCTATAAAGCATTAAAACATAATCAATCAATCAATCAATCAAAATTTATTTATATAGCGCCAAATCATAACAAAAGTTATCTCATGACACTTTACATATAGAGCTGGTTGAAACTAGACTTAACCAATTTACAGCAACCCAGCAGAATCCTCCAGGAGCAAACAAGTGGTGAGAGTAGTGAGGAAAAACTTCCTTTTAACAGGCAGAAACCTTGAGCAGACTCCGACTCCTGGAGGATGGTCAACTGCCTTAACCAGTTGAGGCTAAAGAGAGAGGGTACGTGGATGCACAGCAAACTGAACCAGAACTGTTAGAAACTAAAACAGCCGGTGCTAGTATAATCACCAATACCTAGAGCAAATGTCCATAGCTGTTAATACAACAACTACAAATAAAACTATTAACAGTGGATGCACTAATACTGCAACTGTATAGAACAAAATTTGTTACCCAGGTCCAGCAGTGTACATAATAAATTACATTTATCTTAAAACAGATCACAATTACATACAACAAGACATGCAGACCATTGAGGTGTTTAACTCAAAACTAGAACTAAATTGACACTTTCTTTCGTATGTAAAATAATTTCTTAAATTGGTATTTGGGTAAATGGTGGCACAATTAAAAAGGAATCAAAAACAAAGGTCACATCATCTTATCAAGGCTTGAAAACAAAGACATTAATGTAATACAAACTATTTAATACCTGAACTCAAACACCAAAATAAGAGGCTGACAAAAGTAAAAAAAAATATGATAATAATTAAAGAACTGAGCAAGTAACATGTACAAAAAGACTTAACAATGTTATGTTTTAAGACCAATATAGTCCAACTTACAAGAAGGCAAGTCGTTATATTTCTAAGTCATTGTACAGTAGTATCATATGAATCCTGTGGCGTCTGAAAATTGGAGGATTATCGAAACCAGTCTTCCTGCTTGTTTGTGGATGTTTTGTATATGAACTAGTGGTGACTTACGATGCCATGCAGGCCAGCTGCAAACTTTTCCAGACATTAAGAACATCATCTACATGTAAACACTTTAATTAAGCACTGCTCTAGCCACAACATGTCTAATTTTGTTAAGGTTCTAATATCTTTCAGTTCTTGAGGAGACTAATGCCCACATAAGCTCTCTATCTCTCTTTCTCTCTCTCTCCTTTTCTCCAGTAGAAGAGTTTCACTTAATCCCCTTCAGTCTCATTTGGGGCCCCATGAAATCCATGCACCATTACCAATGGGACAGGTATGAAAATTACCCCCAGTACACTGTGATACTACCCTTCTTCTCCCCTGGACTTCCAAAGGAGGATCATCCCCTTCTACTCCTGCACACACAGACACACACACAGAAGACAGCGTAGAGCTTTATGAGTAGTATAACTTTATGTCACTATCACAAATGCTGTTAGACAGCATTTGTCTAATTTTGTTCTGGAGGATACCCTAAAATGCAATTCTTTCAAGGTTAAAATTAACCTTTAATAACTCACTTGATCATTCATTCATTAACCTTTATTTAACCAGGAAAGAATGACTTGTTGAGATTAAAAGTTGCTGATTGTGAGGAATGAAGGACAGTGTCTTTTAAATCTTTTAAAATACCAAGATATCTGCACTCAGATACACGCTTAATTTGATGTGAGAAGTGACAATTTATGGAAGGCCGAGTAGCTTTGACTTAGGTTTTGAAAATAAAATAAGTTGTTTAATTTAAAACCAGTTTTAAATCATTAAAGTTTTGATTGTACAATATTAAAAGCACCTTGGTGCTGCGCAAGAGCCAGGCTGAGTGTGGATGTGGTAAATGACTGTGTTATCTGCATAAAAATCAAAGTTAACATTGGAAATGTTTTGAACAAGGTTGTTGATGTCCAAAATTAATAGGAGAGGTCCAGGGACTGACCCATGTGGTACACTCAGTAGGGAAATTCAATCTGCATTTTGCCCATCCTAGTACATACACAGCACCTAGCATTAGTATGTAGCACACATTCATTAGGAGCAGTACCCTTCCATTGAAGACACTCAGGGACCAACTTCAGATCTTCATCAGACCATGGTCAGGGCCACTGACAAAATTAACCTATATGTACCTGTTTTTATATGCACTTAGTATGAGAAGGAAGCAGTAACTACCCACAAATACATTAATGTGTTTAAGTAGATTTTTTCAGGTCTCTGTTAGTTACCTTAGCATTTTTTCTCCTTGCATTTTAACATGAATATTCTTTACTTTTTGTGTCTCACTTTTTTCACACTATGCTTGTTACGTTAGTTTTAACGCATTCAAGGTGAATTATTGATTAATTATGTCCTTCACAACACCACAACAAAGTTCAGCTTGAATAGATGGATATTTTAGATGGTCCCTATGTGCATCCACTGCTGCATATCACACAAATACCAATAGGCAAAAGACACAAAAGACAGCATGAGAAAAAAACAGTAACTAATTAAAAAACTAAACATGATAAAGCAAACGTTAAAGACAAAATGAGATGGGCGTTTACAAAATGTAACAATATGAAAATGATGAAACAAGATAAAAACAACACAAATAACGTATCCAGATAAAAACAGCAGAAAGGATGAGACAAGAGGAAACAACATAAAAATGTACAGGGTGGGGAAGCAAAATTTACAATGAACATTTAGTTGTTTTTTCTCAGCAGGCACTACGTCAATTGTTTTGAAACCAAACATATATTGATGTCATAATCATACCTAACACTATTATCCATACCTTTTCAGAAACTTTTGCCCATATGAGTAATCAGGAAAGCAAACGTCAAAGAGTGTGTGATTTGCTGAATGCACTCGTCACACCAAAGGAAAATTTCAAAAATAGTTGGAGTGTCCATAAAGACTGTTTATAATGGAAAGAAGAGAATGACTATGAGCAAAACTATTACGAGAAAGTCTGGAAGATACTATTAAAGAAGAATGGGAGAAGCTGTCACCCGAATATTTGAGGAACTCTTGCGCAAGTTTCAGGAAGCGTGTGAAGGCAGTTATTGAGAAAGAAGGAGGACACATAGAATAAAAACATTTTCTATTATGTCAATTTTCTTGTGGCAAATAAATTCTTATGACTTTCAATAAACTAATTGGTCATACACTGTCTTTCAATCCCTGCCTCAAAATATTGTAAATTTTGCTTCCCCACCCTGTATATTCCATTCTGCAGCTAATCCTTCATCACAGAACAGAGACTAGACTGTAGTTTCAGCTTTCTTTCTTTTTTACTTTGATACAAAGCTAGAATAGTTTGTGGAGTGATGTTAGGTTTTAGCTATAGTAAGAATGCCGTGGCCTACTTTTTACTTTTATACTTTGAAGAACTTTCCACCTTTACTAAATTAAACATGTTAAATTAGCACTTCTCTTTACTTTTCACACAAGTATCTGTACTTCCACTGGAGTAAAGAATGTGCTGACTTTTCCATCTCTGCTTACTACTTCAAAATCTGACATATTTGTGTACACATAAACAGATTACACTCACAAACATGCACACAGAGGGCAGTTACTTCATTAAATGTCTGCCAGTGAGCGCTTCCTCCCACTCCTCCTCATTAATGGAAGAAATCCCTCTGTTAACCACCAGGCCAGAATTTGTTTTTCCACCAAATGATCTTTAGCTGTGGATGCGTTTACATCGGCAGTTGGCGTGCAGTTTTAATTGGACTGCTGACTTGTTGTTTCATTGCAAGAGCCGTAGAGAAATTGTGTTGACATTTTAAGGAACATTTAAGGTGGTGAAATGTGTTCTTGGGAGAACTGCAGCAAAGCAATGGTGGGAAATGAACAGTTTGGGAACTTAAGTAAGAGATGAAGGATATAATCATCATACTATAAATGAAGGCTAATTGCAAAGTTTAAAAAAAATTTTGATAAAATACACTTATGGAAAGGAAAAGTAAGGTGTAGCTCAATCATGTACCTCAGAACAGTTTCAACACACTTTGACACTTTACTCTTTTTTACAACTTTTACATTATTTTCATTTCACTCTGGTTTTCTTGCCCTTTTCATCTCATACCCTTTTCATCTTATGTTATTCATCCTTTCATCTATGTCACTGTGAACTTAGATGTTTTTTTTTTTTTTTTTTAATCTATTGTCATTTCCATCAAACGTCCATAATCCTAAAACCATTCAGTGAGTCTTCACATCAGTCAAATGAAGGCATCAGTTGAGTTTCTAATCAAATGTATCACACATTTAACCAAACTTTGTGAAAAAATGCCACTTTATAACTTTCCATTGGTTTTGATATTTGCTGATCTAGGCCCATATATTGACATAAGATATCTTTTTGCTGATGACAGTGCCAGATATTTATCTGTCATGTTATATTAAATTTTTTTCCTTCAAAATGATGAATGGTTGAATCTGTGTTCATTCAAACATACTGGACTTTAAAATAGTAACTTTTAAAAATATTTATAATGAAGATTTCTTTGTTGAGGGATGAATTTTTAAAAAAGAAAGACGGAAAAAAGAATGCGAAAGTAACATCAGCAACAGCTATTGGCCAGAATGTCATTTGAAATACTGGTATCTGATTAGATTTTTTGCAACCTGTGCATCTCTAGAAGAAACCACTCCTAAAACAATAATTAAAAGAAATATACATGAATAAGTATGTAGAATATTGCTTTGTGTAATAAGAAATACAGTCATACAGTCTGATGGCCAAGGGCAGGAATGATTTTCTGTGTCCTTCATTGGTACATTTGGGTGCTATCAGCCTCTCACTTCATTTAGTTTTTGAAGTTTAGAGTAAAATCCCCCAGATCTTGTGCAACTAGTTATTAATATAACTTAACAGAACTAAAACTGATATTTTACTCAACCAAAAATATGAATCTCACGGTGGCTGTTAGTCAGACTTTGCAAGATCCAGCCTCTGGATATAGTGAAAAATTCATTTAGCAACTGGTCAATAAATTCCAATATGAACCAAATTAGCAATTACCCAGCGCACACTGCCCTTCCCTAGTGCAGAAGGGCAACAAATATAGTGTAATACTGCAAGTAATAGTAATCTAATTGAAGAATTTATCAAACAATAAAAACAACCAAAGCCACAGAGGATAAAGTTTAGCTGTTCAATTAGACATGCAGACAGGGTTTTGTCTGACAACAGTGTGTGCCCCAGTGACCGAGCTGACTGCCCCTGTGTGTATTGTCCATGTGGGACAATAGACCTGTACGAAGGACTGTATGGGGCTGCACTGACCACGCTGACCTGAAGCTGTGGCACAAACACACTGCAAGCCAAGAAACTGGTACTGCTGTCTGCCGTGGCCCATATCTACCCGGTCTCTGTGCTGAGAGAGTGGAGCTGACAGATTTCTCAGCATTATCATGGTTGTCAGTTTTCAAGGACTTTGCTCCCTTGTAATTAGCCAACACAAATAAAGGCCAGATACCATTAGCTGTTTCCTTGTTGTGTTAATAAATCAGCAACATCTGCTCCTTCCTCGCTCCACTGTGTTTGAAGTGCACGGGGCTTTAAAGCAACAGCTAATAGGCCCAGTCTGCTCCACATTAATGTCTGGCATTAACAATCACTGCAGCTCCCTACATGTATGTATTTATTTTTAGCTGTAACTTGATTTCAGACAACGGGAATCTATGTTTTAGGGCTGACACTTCTCCAAGAAATCCAAACCCACAATGAGGCTATGGTTACCTTTGAGGCTACAAATGATCCTGAGGAGTTTTATGTTATGGGGAGTGAGTTTTTGCTAATATGCTCCTCCATGTTTAACTAGAAGTGGGTTCGGGCACATTACTGGTGTTGCGTGGGGAGTTTTTTGAATGATGGTGGGTATATGGTGTCAGACTCAGTTGGTAGCTGGGAAGTAGATCACTTTCAGATGTTTTATGAGTAAATGTTTTTTGCCCTTTTTTGCGGTCTACTACCACTTTAGGTTGTCAGACTTGAAGACGTCATCCTGCTGCTTAATCTCCCTGCACGCTGGTGAAAATTACCCCCTACTTTTATTATCTGTTGTAATCAGCTATAATGCTGGAAGAGCTGGATGTCAGCCACTTTCTATTGTGATATGTATGAGCCCATTCAACGTATAGTCCGATAGTCTGCTTGTTCAACAAATCCAAGTGGTTTCAGCTTTATTAGCAGCATGGTTGGATGGCAATTTCTGTTGGTTCACCACCTTGGACCAGATTGAAATTTGAGGTTTCAGTGTACTGAGTTCATTTTTTACAAGCTGTTCGTGGATCTTAGAGGGTGAATTAATGGTCTTGGTGATCTAAAATATTTTTAACATCTATTTAATGGGTTGCAATGAAACACAACGTGACAGCAGCGTGGCCGGGAAAACACAACTGGGAAGTTAACATGAGCTGCCATTTGCTTTATGAGTATGACTGAAAGGCAGCCAATGTTGCTGCAATCAAAAAAGCAAACATTATCTATCTTCATTGTGAGGATTGTCTTTTATCATAAGGACATAAATGAGCTGTCAAATTCACCACCCAGTCATAAAAAACTATTTCAAACAATAGTTCACCAAACTGAATACCCACTGACTGTTTCGTCATGTCTATTGCATGAGTTTCTATACGCTGTAGATAATGTAAACGTGTTAAAAGTCCTTGTGAAATAATTATCTAACTAACCCAGCGCTGTGACAGGGTTGTGGTAAATGTTTAGTTAGTAGTAGTTTTCTGATTGGGATTAGTGTTAAAATAAGTAGTTTGGTATCAATTATAAACACAATTTTAGGGTTATGAAATAATCATGGATTAAATAACAGTGTTTACTTTGGTTTGAAACCTGGCAGAAATTGTGCAGTTTCAAAGGCAAATATACTAATGATAATATTAGTTTGGAGGAGGAAAGATCAATCATTTTATTGATATAGTGTCAAATCATAACAAAACTTATCTCATGACACTTTACATATAGAGCTAGTCAAAACCAGACTCTGGATTCAAACTGAATTAATCAGCTGACATCACTAACATGGTTGGAAATGAACTATCATACGACATAGGATAGAAATTTAGGTAATAGATGACCATTGAACTGAACACATAACTCAAAGTAATTATTGCATTTTTATTTTTCAAGTTCTTATTTCCCCTCCATGTCAGAAGCACCAGTTGCAAAATTCTCAACCAAAACCAATATTTCAAGGTAATTTTGGCCTCAAAAGAAAACGCTAATGCTGATACGTAAGTTTAACATGAGAACTCACAACTTCTGCTAGTGCTACACTTCATCAGTTCAGCAGTGATGAAGTCTCTTGGATGAGAAACAAAATGTTTTCAACAACAAAACCAGTCCAGTTGAACCTTGAAAACAACTAGGGATGAATCATAACCTGGAAAACTGAGAACTTCTTCAGACATGTACCTAATCATCTTTTTCAGCAGCACCATACATTACTATGGTGCACACACTGAACAGTATAAATTCAGTTATTTTAATCTTCTATTTCACCTCTGGTATTAAAAATTAATTAAAACATAATAATAGAGCATGAGTGAGAAGTACTAATATTACACATTTGTAGAATCAGTCAGGTTTCTGGTACAGGCAGACAATGACCAAGTTTCAGTTCAGTTTGTGATCTTTGTCACATCCTAGAATGCAAAGCACACCTGGCTACAGAAGCTATTTATCTCCAACTCACATTCCCACCCCAGATGAACCACTCTATATTCTGTTTGGAACCACATTAATACCACCTTTAGAAGTAAAGGCCCAAACAAAATTCCTAAGCTAACACCAGCCCAAATGGATCACGAGCCTGAACACAAACTAGAGTCTGATTAAACCCAACTGGAAAGTGCAGGTGTGAAAACAGCCTTTACTGTCATCAGACGTCGGGGACTGGGACCAGCAGACTTCAGTTTTTCTTGAGGTCCAAAACACACATATTCTTAAAATTTTTCTTAAAACCTTGTGTTTTCCACCTTAAGGTCCATTTATGCTCTATTTTAAATGTGCATACAGATGGAGCATTCTTTCCATCCTCTGTGTTCATTACATGTGTATTTCTGTCCGTACTCTCACAGTTTGTGGATTTGTATACAAATGGAGGGAATGCAGCAATATCACCAGGAACTGTGGGTGTGAGATTTGAAGAATAATTTCCAGAAATGGTGGAACTTTTCAAAGAGCGAATGTGTGAGTTGGTGAAAAACTACCAACATATTTACAACTAAACCTTTTCAGTATCAACGTCAGTAATTTCTCTGTTTTTACCATGTTTGCTATTACTGACTTTCTTCATCTTCCTCTCTAAAAAAACCCCTCCACTCGTCTTCTTGGTATTTGTTCAGTATGTTAATTTAGAGCAGTACCTTCTGGTGGATTGATTGCCATATACTAATTTCAATGCAATGGAAGTATAAAGGCAGTGACAATTACACTGTTTGAAACAGACATATCAATTTACATATGTAAAGTGAGCATAAATTAGCATTTACTGTTAGTGGAGGTGGAGAGGGACCAGCAGACTTCAGTTTCTTATTTTTCTTTTAGATTCAAACACATATTCTTCATGTTTTTCTTTAAAACTTTGTGCTTTCCACCTTGCCGTACCACCACATGTGATAATGGCAAATGACAAAACGATGAAACACACACATACCTAGAGTTTCCTGTCCATACCGTCCTGTCAATACAGCATTCCTTTCCCAGACTTGTTGCTTTGCCAGGTATTCCAGCCTATGTGTCCCACATTCCCAGCTGTAAGTCGGCCCAGAATGAAGCCATAACACTGCTATGGTGAGAATACAGCCTATGTGTGGTTGGTTGAAACTCTGTGTGTGTGTGTGTGTGTAGGTGTGTAGGTGTGTGCGTATGTGTGTGTGTGTAGGTGTGTGTGTGTGTGTGTGTGTGTGTGTGTGTGTGTGTGTGTGCATCCGTATCCAAACTCTTGTGCTGATGACTTCATCCTCACCCCAGTCCCAGGCGTCAGGGCATATTTTTAACACTGTGTGTGTTTATAGGTGTGTGTCACTATGTGTGTGTGTGAGAGAGACTTGAATGAATAAGAATTGCTGTTACAGAGTCTGATGCTGTTTCACATTACAGAGAAGCTGGGGTTAATTTCCTGTTGATGGACGCGGCAGGCTTTTAGATAGAAACAGGTTTAACGGGGATTAGGCAGCCGCTGTTGCACTCAGCTGTTTAGGAGGTGAGACTGGTAGGTGAAGTGTAGCATTAAATCTTAGGTATTAAACCCATACATACAAGCAGCACAAGGACAAGTGTTGAGAACTTTTAGATTTTATATTATAACATTGTGGTTTATATTGTGGTTGAGGTAAGACTCATGAGAATGTTACTTAAATATTCACAGCTGCCTTTAAAACCGGTTAGTTTGTGATGGCAGATTTTGTGCGGTTAGATTTTGTGTTGACTGGTCAGCACATTAAAATGCATTGAAAAGTAAAACAAAAATGTGAATATACTTGACTGTAGAAGGAATTTATCTTTCATGGAGCATGGGTGAGGGAACCCTTGAAGACCCAGCTTTGGGTTTTACTTGAAGATGCCTACCTTTTAAAATGGCTGCCTTGGATTGAGCAAAATAATGAAGTTAAACAGAGAAGTAGACTCAACCCAGCTGAGTTTTGTGCCAGTTTTCACTCAGCATAAGTTTGAGAGCCCCAAAAAGTTTTGAAACTCTTATATTAGGCATTTTCCTGTATTTTCATTGCCCAACATTCCTCCCAAGTGGAGAATGTACTGTAGTTTTTCTTCTGAGCCATCATGAGAACATAAACTAGCTAACTTTACAGCAACATTGTTAAGGAATACATCGTCATGGACTACAAAATATCTGACTGTGTTGTCCCCCCCCCCAATCTTACCTTTTTCTAGAACTTAAACCATCCAACTAGCTTAGGTTTTCAGCAGGTTATAATAAACTTGGCTTTACTAAACAGAGATTAGTTTTAAGATGAGGCCTCCAGCAATGTCATTTATAGTCTTATATAGCTACATGATCGTAGCAAATTTTTTTTTAGAAATTAGCTTTTTTTTTTTTTTTTTTTAATCTATATTAATTTGATGTTTGATAAGTTTTTGTCAACTTTTTGACATTTGGTTTGAAGTGTGCATGGCTAGGCTGCATATTTAGTGATAGTATCTATATATTATAAGGGAAGTGGTTTGTGTGTGTGTGTTTCTGTGTGTGTGTGTGTGTGCGTGTGTGTGTGTCGGGCACCACCCCTACATAATCTTGTTGTCTTTGGACTATCTAGATGAATGATTCTTTTCACTTGGATTTTTTATGGCTGTTAATGAGACACTTTTGATACCATACATGTATGTGATGATTTTAAACCTACTTTTTCTGAAGTCATCCGATTGTAGTCTGTAGTCTTCAAATGTCTGGAGGTTTGCTGGTGATTTCAGTACAGTTGTGTAAGACATGAATAATAATCCTGTCTCTTGTAATGATTTGGGAAATGCCACACATGGGGCTGATTCAAAAGCAAACACTACATAATCAACAAAGAAACAGAGACACATGTTCATGAAAGATTCCACATCCTCCCCAAAAAAGGGATCAGAAACATGTAATACATAGAGTGTAGCCTACAGTATATTGTTACTCTTTCCTCCACTATCGCCCCACATCATGCTCCATAGAGCCCCCTCAAGGGACCCTATAGGAAACCCATCCCTCATTTTCCCTCTTAATAAGGGGCAGCATTTTATATGGCCCTGACAGGAGGTTTGTGTTAGCATTGTTAGTGACAGGCATGGGCGAAGCTGCCACAACAACCCTATCCCTCATCAGACGGATGCTCGGGACTTATTCACACCTGAGCAAAGACTGGGGCCCCACTCCCCTTCCCTTCACCTTCCTGCATGAAGCCATGGATGGCTTTCTATAAATTCAGAATGGTGGGAGGGGTCTTTGATTGCTGATTCATGTGTTTACATATTGGAGGCTTCTGCAGAATTTACACGCATGCATGCTCAATAGATGAATGATTTTGTCACTGGGATGCAGGAAAAGAAGGATGGAGGAGGAAGTGGGATGGCAACAGAAGTCTGAGGGAAAGTTCAAATACCAGGAGGGAAATGAATGTGTAATGTACTACATGTGTGCTGCTGAGTAATATAGAAGCACAGACACACAAACATGCATACACAGAGTAGTTTTCACAGGGACTGAGTGATCCTTTGTTTTTGTTACACTGTGTTCCAGTAACCATCAGTCTCCTCCTGTTTCAGCTGATGAATTCATCTCTCTTTTACTTTTTTAAACATGAGGTTTTTGTGTCTGTAAGCGCTTATAGTGAAGGTTTTAGTCCAATATAATGTCATCAAAATACACAAAGAAATGTAGATGAAAAGGAAAATAAATATAATAATGTTGCAAGTAAGAAAAGTAAAAATTCTGAATTCAAAGTAAAAAAAAAAAAGGAATAGTTTTGTCTTATGAATCTGTAGCATAAAATGGGACATTTTTAATATATTATATGACATATAACATTTCTGTATTAAAATACTTTTTGTTTGTCAGTGGAGTTAAAGTGTTAGATAATGTTATGGGAAGGCTATTTTTTTCTTTTTCTTTTTTTTTTTAGAATGAATCGTGAACTCTCATGATGTGAATATATATAATTAACAGAACATTAAAGGGATAAAACTTTAACAGATTTCTTCATCTGTAAATATGATTTCAGCCTGATTCATGTCACAAAGATTTCCCTCAGCAATGGGGGTAAAAACATCAACTCCCATGACCCCATGCTGCTTTACTTTATATCAAACTATGTTGTTCTATCAAGTGTGGGATCCTTTGCAGGCTATATTACATGGTGCACATTAATATTATCAGTATTTTTGAAAGTTTTTGTGTTCATCATTGCTGGTAAAAAAAATTAAGCAATTTTTACACACAATCTCAGACTGTCATATTGACAGATACACACCCTTACTTGTAAATAAATGTAATCTGTCTCTTGGGATTATGTGCATGATTTGGAGTCTCCACAAAGTATACACTGCACATACATTCATGTGACTGTACATAAGTGTCAGAGTTTGTCTTTGCATGACAGAGTCAGTATGAAGCTCCTGTCACCATCCCCTTGTAACTTTAACCCACAGTCTCCACCACAGTTGGCCCATAGTCTGCCTGCCTTCCCCCTCATATTTATCCCATCATCACAGCCCCCCTCCCTTCTCAAAAGTCCTTATACTTCCCTTTCCATCAGCCTATTCCCTTTCCTCCACTACCCCCACATTCCTGCATTTCACTGCCATAAACAACTATTAACTTAATGGTTACAAAAATCATTAAAGAAGCAACATCTGTGTAGCCATCACAGCCAATCACAGGAGGCAAAGAGCAACACGGCTTGTAAAGGAAGGCTGTGGTTGGCTGCCTAAAGCGCTTGCACCTTGTTGAGTCCCTCCCACTGCCATGCATGCTCTTTATAGTCTGTTTAGCAAGGGGAAGAAGCAGCGGGACGCAGCCAGAAAAAAAAAAAAAAAAAAAAGAGAGAGAAGGCGGGGTGGGGGATTTAGCAAAGACACACAGACACATGGAAATGGTTAGCATCTCAGTGGTGGCAGGCAACAGCCCGCTCTCTTTCTCTCTCTGTTCTTTTTCATTTTCGATCTTTTACGTCCCAAAATAGGAACCAGATTGCCACTGTGGCCATTTAATTTGAGGTCCTTTATGGATGTAACTGGAAATTGAGGTGGAAATTTTTTTGTGAGAGAATCAAAAAGAAGAATAGGTAGCTGTGGGGGTATGAATCTGATAATTACAGGCATAAAAGCAGCTTGGAGTTTTTTTAATTTAGTGTGGGCCACTTTACCACTTTACTAACATTACTTGTAGACAGTTGAAGCAGCGAGTATTGAACTTAAATACTTTTATCGCACAATCCAACTTATTTAGGTATAATTGTGTGTCTAAAACATCTTGTATGATACAAAATTTTAGTACACAGGGAGTAAATCTCTTAAGCTTCTATGTTTGTGGTGCATATACAGAGCTTTTATACTTTGTCAACTACTTCAACATTACACTGAGTGGTGATATGCTACAAAGACAAAATGTAAGACATGAAGTGAAAGAGACAAGTTAGCCTACATTAAGTAAATCTAAACATTTGTGCTGTAATGTGTAATGCAATTTCCTTTTCATTAGATTGTATGAAAGATATCAATGCTGGTACTAGTATCAGGAATGCCTGAAGGATACCCAGCCCTTGATTTAGGTGGTAAAAAACTAATGGTTAATCGAGTCCAACAAACAAGAAAAGTCAATGAATGTGTGGTATGTACATGTATGGTGATCAAATGCTCCTTTAACCCTGAGGCCACTATTAAGCTCTGTGAGAAAGGGAATAAAATGAAGGGAAATAAGTGTAGGGAAAGCTCGAGCAGGGCTGAGACACTTCCCGTGCAGATTGTCTGTGGCCGCCACTGCTTATCCTCAGCCCAGATTGAGTGTGACTTGTGTCGGGTGCAGACCCTCATCTCCAGTGTGTGCTCCTCGGCAGCCGAGAGGGCAGCAGCACACTGAAACCCTGCTCCAAGATGAAAGCGTTTTCCACCATGCATAATGTGCATGAAAATAATACGTTGTGTAATCACTGCACCAAAATGTCCAGAAATGAATGGCGGCATGTAAAAAGAGGCTGTTATACTTTTTTTTTGGTTTACTGTATGGGCCCCTGAGCCAAGACATGGTAGGAGTTGGAGTGTGTAACATTCTGAATAAAACACGAGAGGTGTTTCTCACACGCCACCTCAGAGGTGGATGTGGAAATGGTGCTCATTTTAGCAACTGTTTTTTATGATGTGACAAAGTTATTGCTGCAGGTGAGGACAGGGGGACATGGCGGTATGGGTATTTGTGTCTGACTACAGCGACATAGGTCCAACCTGTATGTGTATTTGTATGAATGTTTGAAGTCAGGTGAAGGGTGGTGTTGGAGCAGAGGGATGTTAGTTGATTTTGTGTGTGTTCCCACACTGCTGAATCCAGAATTTCCTGATCTGTCCAATGGGACGAGGACAGAAGACAAAACTAAAGGGAGTAGCAGAAAATGGCTGCTGCTTTGGCTAACATAAACAGATCATAAAAGGCCTCTTCACATTGACTGTGGGAGCTGAGAGTAGCTTTAGACTTAGGATTTGTGTTGGAGCAGGCATCACCTCAGCTGTGTCTTCTCTGATTTTGACCCAAGGGGCCATGTTTCAGCCTGTTTATACGTTATAGCTCTGCATTCACTTCATAAAAAATACATTCACTTCTGTTTGGTATATTGTGCTGCAACCGCAGCATGAGTTAAATGAATGCGAGGGAATTCACCAGGTCACTGCACCAAGGAGGCCTTCCAGGACATATGACATCAGCCCAAGACTCACAGCTCTTTCTGTTCAAGTCTTACATGTGGACTTAGAAATGTTGGCAGTTCCCTGAAAGTTACCACTTTCAATCACAGTCTCCACCCCAGCCTGGCAGAGCTGTTGGTGCCATGAGCTCGGCGACAGGTCTCCAGCTGACCTTGGTCTTGCCTGGCTTAGATATTATGAAGGTCTGTCTTGTTAATAAAGTAATTCTTCAGAAATGTTGTTGTGAGTTCACAGTGTGCGTCCTGGAAGTGAGTGCAGTGTGGTTTGGAGGTCTCAAGTATTGATGCTGGCACAGTGAGGTGTAAAAGCTATGCAGTCATACCACAAAATCGTATTCACTGGTGACTTTCACAGGACTTCCTTGTTCAGTGTGCCACTGTTTTCTGGGCTTGTGTGTAAAATACAGCAATTAGGCAATGTGTGTGTACTTATGGGAATTACAGGGGGTAGACAAAATAGCATGAACACAGTCACTTTTGACTGGAAATAACACACTGCCCATCTTAGAAATTAAAAAGTTGAACTCATAAGCAATAAAACACATCCTCCGGAGATTTTCTTGCACAGTTCACTTTGTCTAGTACATTCAGAAGCTAATGTGGGCTAATGCTAAAAAACTTAAGATAAATTTTGCTTTGTAACTAATATTGCGGCACCAGTTTGATTGACGACACACCTTATTTTGAGCTGCAGTTACACGATGGTTTGGCATTTGTCATAATTATCTGTTTGTCAATTGTTGCCATGGTAACTTTAAAGGTCTTATTACACTGTATGCAATAGTGTCTCTCTTTCCTCTTTAAATGTAAAATGCATGTACAAATTTTCATCCTCCTGCATAGCTCATGCTTTATTAGTCTGTTGTGCTGGTTGTGGGTTATTTGATGTTGTTAGTTATCAGTGACAATGGTCAATTACTTCAGACAATATGTATGTATGTATGTATGTATGTATGTATGTATGTATGTATGTACGTATTTATTTATTACATCATAACAGACTTTTACCTATTTTAAATCAATAAGCTTTTAGGTTAGGTAATGAGTCCACTTCTGAAATAATACTAATCATGAGTTGTCTTTTTTGTCACACATTTTGTCTCACTCTTTCAGAAAGATTTGATCTGTGCTGAGAAATGGTTGTTTGTTCAGCCAAAGCATTTTCTAAGATAATAGTAGCTAGAGGACCTAGATTATGAACAGAAAAAAATTAGCTGAGTCCTTTACTTAGGAATCTGTTTACTGGCTGTTATCATGGATGAAGAAAACTATCATTAGCCAATGGAGTTCAATAATGGCAACAAAAGTCTGTATAAAATAGACTCCAACAGCACTCACATAGCACATGTGATTCTTAAACATTGAATATTTAAATACACTTAACACCTCTCTAAAAACTGTTGTCTCATCCAAAATCCCAAACTTACTAAAGATAGTTTAGATACTAAATCTACAATAAAGGTTTTTTCAGAGGGTCATTGTGCAAGATTTACATATACTTGTTCAATCTTCTTATGTTGGAGTCCTTGGACCAGATTTTTATCTTAGCAAAGTCAACTTCTAAGCAATTTCCGTGAAATTTAGAATAATCCTGTAGTGGTTTTTGACAGGACTGACATGGCAGAAATGCATTGCTGGTGTTCCTGTCCTCCAGTCAGTACCAGATCTTTTTAAAGGTGATAACTGGCATTTACCCCATAGTTTTTCAAAAGTAAAAGCTCAGACATTTTATCTAAGCCCTGTATTTTCTTTATGGTCTGTTGTCACTGTTCCAGCTTTGTATATTATCTGAGGAAGTGGCTGTCTGGTAAACAGACAGAGCAGGCTGGTTTATAATTATTAGTTTAAGGCCCCGGCCCGCCATGTTCTGCCATCTCCTCTCGGCAGCGAGGGTCAGAGGAGCCATAAAACATGATTAAGTGAAGGAGCTGTAGCTGTAAAGTTCGTTCCAGCCACTCATGGATGAAAAATGACAGTGAAATCAGTCACAGCCTGGGAACAAGTCTGGAGTCTGTAATGATTAAACCCTTGGTTTGGATAACCAGTAGCAGACAGACACATAGGACTGTGATAACTAGGAGAGCAGAAACATCTGCACTCTGTGCTTCGTCTCATAAAAGACTTCCTTGTGGATGACTTAGTGCATGAAGCACAATGTCACTTAAAAGCCAATTAAATTCAGTAACTCCCAAAAGCAATATAATATAGGACACATGATGGTTAATAATTAAATGGAAATAATATGAAAAAGGAAGTGGATGTTGGTGACATTTCTAAACTAAGGCCTGCCCTGTTGTCTACATCCATGATGACAGTATCACTGATTTATGTGCAGCTGGTTTTCTGTCAAAGTCCTGGTTCACTCTACTTTGACAACAGTGGGTATGACGAGCCACTGTTAGCTGAGATATGGCTAATGTCAACAGACAAGTGGCCATGAGTATGACACAGACTCTACAAAAACTTCATATAAACACAATGTGCATGTGTGAATATTACATATCAAACATTGTGATGTTATTTTTCTCAGCAAGATTATGAATTCATAAAAATGTAAAACTTAAGGTATTGTTTTTAATTCCTTAACAAAAACATTAAATAAAAAAAACAAAACAAAACACTGTGTTGGCAACAGGAACCAGTGTCTAGCATTTTTAGGTAGTTTGATCAGAGGGAAACCTTCAGTGGTCTGTCTGATAACTTACCTTCTGCAAAGGGCCTGCCCAGTAACATAAACAAAATCCATTTTTAAACAACTTACTAACATTTACAGCTGTAAACTTGATGGATGATTGGAAGACACCCTATAACCACATTTATTATTATTGCAGATGTCTTGGGCATGTTTTCTGTTGGCTCATTAAAAATGGGAGACCTGTGACCTTTTTAATGAAAGACATTAAAAACATTTGTAACTGGAGAATTGTTGGTTTATTAGAAAAAGGGAAACTGATAATTGTAATAACATGGAAGCGTGTATGGGTAGAATATGTTACTGTTTTTTTTCCCCTAAAACTGTAACACTTTCCATAAAGGCTCTGACCTTTAAAACTAATCATTTGCATTTTACGCTTTGTGTGAATTTCCAGACAAGACTGTAACATTGTCAGGCTCCCTGATCAAACAGGCAGAAAGGTAGCATCTTTTGTTATCGTAGCTGAATAGTGCTTACGCTGCCAGGAGTAATTATGGGTAATTGGTGATACAATAAGGCGATGACAGCTGTTGAACCGTTGCAACATAAGGGCAAGGCTCGGCCCAGCCCTCGATTCAGGCAGCACCCTCACCTCACTCCCCACCACCGTCACAATCCACTGGGTGCAATTAAGTCACACAATAACCTTTTTGTGGAACCCTGTCCGGGACATATCAACATCACATCTAGAGCAGGGAGTTGAAAATTTTTCTCCCAATTTTCCTTCCCATTTTGCACTAGAGAGGCATTTATTTTAATCAAAGCAAATAAAGACAGAAATAAATGCATGTGTGAGAGGCCTGATAGTTCTTCATGAACTTAAATCCAAATAAACATTTGAAAAGTGTAAGAAAGTTCTTGAAGGATGGAGACTGAGTAAATCAGCAGGGTTTTAATGATGGGAGCCAGAATGAGGAAGTATTGCATGGCTCTTGTATGACTTATCCCTTTCATTTTGCATGACAGCTTGTTTCTGGGGCATCACAGGTAGAAAAAAAAGAAGACTTGAAACCATCAGTTAACTGGCTTGTGGCTTTGGCACTAGAGCAGCTTCCTTCCTCTCCTCCCTCAAGTCAAATGAAGGATTTGGTGGTTAAGAAAAAAAAAAAAGGAATTGATCGTTGTTGGGAATTTCCTGTTAAAATTGCTGAGACTGCTGCTTTTACTCAGCAACACATTAACCCCACTGTACTTGTGGGAAATAAAGTGAAGACCTCTGCACAATAATAAAATTTAAGAAACAATAGCCCTAAAGTACAGCTAACAAAGCTCTCTTAAATTACTCATACAGTATTTGTATAATGGAGATGACTTACCAAGTGATGAGTGATTCTGTCTTTTTAAGGTGAGGTGTGTAGATGATTTAAGGGGAGTGATCTGCAGAAACATATATAAAAATCCAACTTAAAATTACAGAAATGCAATAACCATAGTTATGTTTTCATTAGTGGATAAGTACAAGAACATTACTGTAGAATGAGCCCATTATTTTGACATTTTTGAGGGTCCACCTGCCTGTGTCTACAGTAGCTCAGAAAATCTTATCTAA
The DNA here is from genome assembly GCF_902148855.1 of Sphaeramia orbicularis. Taxonomy (NCBI): domain Eukaryota; kingdom Metazoa; phylum Chordata; class Actinopteri; order Kurtiformes; family Apogonidae; genus Sphaeramia; species Sphaeramia orbicularis. The sequence goes on from NC_043976.1 coordinate 6,505,986, forward strand.
ACTCTAGCAACTAAATCAGGGGTATTCAATCCTGGTCCTCGTATCCTGCATGTTTTAGATATTTCCCTCTTCCAGCACACCTGACGGTCATTATCAGGCTTCTGCAGAGCTTGAGGATTGGCTTTTCATGTGAACCAGGCATATTGGAAGAGGGATACATCTAAAACATGCATGATACTGGCCCTCGAAGACCAGGATTGGACATCCCTGAACTAAATCATACTCAGCGCACTGTCAATGAAATTGACCCTAAATAGGCAGTTTGATTTATTAATGTTTTGGACATCATTTACGGCTAAATTCCTCCCTAAATATGACTTTAGCTTTATCATCATACTTTAGATGAATCATCAGTCAATTTAGCAAAAAATACTGTGGCCATTATTTGTATGGTCATGAGGATTGACAGTGACATAAACTGTCTCTTTGTGTGCATATGACTTATTTGCCAATAATATGCAGTATAATTGGTCTTTGGTGAACCCCAAAACACAGAAAAAAAAAATCACAGAATGGAATCAACAAAGTTTATGAGAACAGAATTTGTGTCACTGCTAACAATTTTGGCCATGACTGTATGTACAGTAGCATGGTAAATTTCAATCACTCCTCTAAACTCTTATTATATGCTAACACTTGGGTTTGTGTAAGATTTAGAGGGATTCTGAAAGATCTCACTGAAAAAACTGATTATAATAAATGAGTAATTATGTTTTCATTTGTCAATAATCATGTGTAAAATAAGGGCTGTTTACACCTTCATAAGGGGGTAGCCAGAGTCAGCCATGTTGATTCTACAGTAGCTCAGAAAGGACTTCTTCTGCTTGTAATTTTCCAATTCATAGTAAGTAGCACATCATCACCCTCTGTTTGCCTCATGTTTGAGTGTTGAGTAACAGCCCAGAGAAACAACCTGACTTAATAGTAATAGTAATAATAGTAACAATAGTAATAGAAGTACTGACTTTAATAATGGGACATTTTGGCAATTTTTTTGTGGCGACTGTAGAAGAGACAGGATATCACTAATTACTGCACACTGAACTCTTAAACATTGAATGAATGAATGAATGAATGAATGAAATCTTTATTTTGAACATGTAGACAATAAAATAATAAAAAAAAGTCAACCGACAAAATATAAGTACTGGTACATAAATGTTCGATGAACAAACAAACAAACAAACAAACAAACAAACAAACATAAATAAATAAATAAATAAAAACAAATGAAATGAAACTATACATGCTCGAAAAGGAGTAGGAAGAAGTAAATGTACCTCCAATTTCTATTCCTTATGATCACTATATAGCAATTATTATTTTATATGAATATCAGTATAATAATAATACATTAAACATTGCATCATTTCATTGAGCTGACTCTTAGTGAAGTCATTTTTGTCTCAGATCTGAGAAATTACCTTGTTGAGCACAAAATTATTATCTGTAAATGGGAATCTTGTGGTCAATACTTAAAGTCCAACATGTAACACTTGTTAAAAGTAACATTTTTAAGCTTCTGTGTATGAATTTACTCAAATAAAATATGAAAAGTTGCTTGTAAAAATTGAATTAACTGGAGGACAATCTCTAAAAACTGAATAAGTTAGCTGTCACCTCAGTAAAGACAGCAGAAAGGCCTTGTTGCAAATTTCAGACCTTTGATTGTAGCTACTCCTTAGTTAGTGTAGGTAAATTCCTTCCATTGGATAATTACAGTGTAATTAAAGTAAGTACAGTAACTATCACAATAGTGCATACAGCAACATGTTTCAGCTTCAGCTTCAACAGGTTATTTAACCTTTTGTGGAGCTACTCATTTCGTAAACAACCATCAGTTTGATAGTGAGCACAAAGATTGGACTGTGTTTCAATGGAAAAAGGTCATGTAGTTTGATGAGTCCAGATTGACCCTGTTCCAGAGTGATAGACGCATCAGTGTGAAAAGAGAGGGGATGAAGTGATTACCCATCATGCCTATTACTGACCGTACAAGCCTGTGGGAGCAGTGTTATGATCTGGGATTGGTTCAGTCGGTCAGTCTAGGTTCAGTAACATTTGTCCATTGAATGAGTTCAGCTGAACCAGAATATACTGAATGACCAGGTCTGAACATCAGTGGATTTCGTTGTTCCCTGATGACACAGACATATTTCAAGATGAAAACACCAGGATTAGATTGTGAAAGAATGGTCCAGGAACAAGAGACATCATTATCACACATGGATTGGCCTCCACAGAGTCCAGACCTGAACCACACTGAGAATCTTTAGGATGTGATGGAAGAGAATTTTCACAGTGGTCTGACTCTCCATCATCAATACAAGATCTTGGCCAAAAATTAACAGAGTTTATTGTGACCTTGCACAAGCATTGGATGGCATAAACAATGTCACAGTGACTGCATCTTGTAATCAAAGCCTTAAGCTATGATTACAAGACAAACCAAAATATTCTGACTGAGCAGTGAGGCATTACTTTCCTCATCTACAGTAACTGTAGAAAAAACAATAATCAAAATTCTCAAAATGTCAAACTATCCTTAAAAGTTAATAAATGAAAGTTTTCTAAGCACAATTAAAATGCAGTCAGAATATATGAATATGTGTTGTCAGGAAAATATTGACTTGTTCTCTATTTAGAACAATGGAACCGCTAAAAGAGATAAAGAGTCATGAAGTACAAAGTAGACTTGTGGTAGTAAATGATAAAGTCATTTTGGCTTATCACTCTTACTTTTAACTCAAATAGAAGTACATATTTCTAATCTGCACGGTTTATTGAGGCTTTGTGTATTAGCCAATAGCATGACAATGAACTTTGGTCAGCCCACTGCACAAAGACCCATTGAACTTTTCCCCCATAGATAAAACATAACACTGATCAATGACTTAATATCAACATAGATAAAGGAAAAGAAAGACTGGCTGTTCTTTTTTTGCAGAGTTTAACAAAGTTGATGGCAGTTGTTTGGTTCAGGGAAACCCCCTACTGTGATATCAAATAATAACATACCTTCTGAAGAAAACACAAAGAAAATGAAATTACTTATTCCTGGCAGCAGGGTTACTCTGACAAAGAAAGGAGCTGTCGGGAAGGGGGACTGAAACCATAAAAATATCACCATTACAACACTTGTGTAATATTCTTGGCTCCTTTGACACTTGGGTGCAAGGGAGTCGGTTTGATTCTGACATTGGTGGGGACACAAAAGTGCTCCAAGGCAGCACTCCTGAAAGTTGATGTTTTTTTGCATTTGCGATAATAATTTCACATCATGTAGAGCTGATCAAACAAGCAAACAATCACAGTCAGTTGGTTCCAGCCATTTTGGCACCCTAGGCGAGATATGAATTTGGTGCCCCCCCCCCAAAAAAAAAACAAAAAACACACACATGCACACAAACACACACACACGGGGGGGGGGGGGGGGGGGGGGGGGGGGGCATGAAGAGGAGATACATGAAACATAAGAGGAGATGCACAAAGCAGCCAGCAGTAAACCACACAGAAACATATATGAAACAGCCAACTAGCAGTAAACCATATAGAAACATAAATAAATCAGATAGAAACATTTATAAACCACATAGAAACATATATCAAACAGCCAACTAGCAGTAAACCATATAGAAACATATATAAACCAGCCAACCAGCAGTAAACCACACAAACATATATAAATCAGCTAACTAGCAATAAACCAGATAGAAACATATATAAACCACATAGAAACATTTACAAACCAGCCAACCAGCAGTAAACCAGATAAACATATATAAACCAGCTAACCAGCAGTAAACCAGATAGAAACATATATAAACCACATAGAAACCTTTATAAACCAGACAACCAGCAGTACACCATATAGAAACCATATAGAAACATATAGAAACCAAACAGAAACATATGTAAACCAGCCAACCATCAGTAAACCACATAGAAACATATATAAACCACATAGAAACATATATAAACCAGTTCAGCAGCAGTAACTCAGACACCTTAGCAGATATCTCATATCTTAATCATCTATTAGCCAACTTTGCTTCATTTCAATCCAGCTAGCTGTTGCTTGCATCAAACATTTTTTAACATTATAAAAGGTTCCATACGTCTATGATTGGATTACTTTTCTGCCTCCTCTTTCCTCTGCTTCTAAACTGTACAGCTAAGGCCTTGGAAGGCCTTTTCATGGTGATAAACTCTCCATCCTTTACCTGGATGCTTAGTTCTACACCTGTCTGACTGTCATTCAGCTCCAGTCTGTCTCTGCCACTCACACACACAGTGAGCACCGGCTCTGGGAGAGCTCACCTGAGAAATTGCAGGGGGGGTTGTTGTTGTTTTTTTTCCCCTCTCATTTCTTTATTTTTAAGACAATTAATGAGAACTTATCATGTTATCAGTTATCAGCCTATGCCACAAACTGGCCCTGCACACAAGGACACACATACACACACGCAAACAGACACATGTACAAATGTAAATGTAAATGACACCTCTGATATTCAAATCTGTTTAGTTGATGTGACCCAGGCAGAACAAATGCATACATTTTGACAATTTACGCTAAGTGGCTGGAGATACGAAGTGCCTCCTGTCCAGTCAAACTTTTTTTTTTCCTGTCCTATCCAACTAGCGGGTAACTGTAGCTTTTACAAGTAGATGGAGTAACAGCGGGGACGGTCAGTCACATGTACGATAGCAAAACCAATCGGAACCAATCAGAGGGTGATAATTAGGTTAGAGGCAGGACTTCTAGCAGAGACCGACTATTAACCCTTTGTGTGCCTAAACACTATGGACAGCGGTTGTACTGGTAGGGACAAAACAGTAGTGGTTGGATATTGGTAGGGACGTGTCCTTAGCATCCCTACACAATTCTGTGCCCCTGCCTGAGTGTTAAAGACCTATCAGGATGTTGTGGAGCCTCTCTAACACACTCCACTTACAACAGGTGTCTGGCAAAACTGAGATTTTTCTCTGAGTTTGTGCCTTTTGTTTACATGACAACCGGCACACGCACTGAAAACGATGGTTTCTAAAAACTCCAGCCAAAGTGGAGATTCCTTCAAATCTCTATTTTCACATTTGCGTGTAAACAGATGGAAACAGAGATCTTAGATGGACATCAGTTTTGAAAGAACATATTCTACCACTTCACATGTCATGATAGTATAGAGGAAGAGGATGGAGCTGAATAGTGAAGTTACAAGTATTAAATGAGAAAATAAGGAAGTTTGGTGCTAGCGAATGTTAGCATCTTAGCTAATTAGCACCCATATCTGCTTGAAAGGATCTTCATGTGTTTACTTGATATAAAATACTTCATATTTTGTTTATCAGTCCTTTATCTGTTCTGTCCAGTAATTTACATCCATGCACAGTGGTCCTCATGAACTAAAAACAAAACATGATTGAAAAACAGACTGCAGTTGTTAATGACTACAGAACTGACACTGTTCAACTCAACAGATTTCAAACCCTTTTTCGTCTGCTCTGGCACATCAGAAAAGCACTTTGTGATTGTGAAAAGAGTCAGTAGCTCATCCATTTGCATTACATTGTATTGGTTACATGTCTTTGATTAGTTTGGACCCAGGACCAGGAAACCTACATCTCCATATGGTCAATAGTGGAAGTAATGTTTTGTTGTGATTCTTTTCAGGATTCTGAGTGGTTAATGGTACTCGATCATCTCACCACACTGCCATGTATGCCCTTGACAGTGTAGATAGGCTATACGAGGCCATGTAAACACAGGTTTGTCAGGAAAAGGTCACATCTGCACAGGTTTGTTTTTTAAATGGAAAAATCCATTTTCTAAAATACTGGCTACATGTAAACATATGCCCAACCTTATTCCTTCTGGGAGGGATGCAATCTTAACACATATTGATTGCTGAGAAATGTAACATTTGTTTTTGAAAAAAAAACTTGTACGAATGTTCACTTTTTATGAGTGAATCAAAAATATCTCCTCACCTAACAGGATATGAACTAAAATCATCTATCTATACATCCAAAAAGCTGATTTCTGTCAAAGGCCAAGGTTGTTTTGACCTCACAAAACCATGAATGCAAGAAGTAGGGAAAACTACATGAATAGATAATGATGCAAAGATAGTAGATACATTTGACTGAACTTACAGTTGTTGTTCAGTGGAAGTCAATAGGGGTCAGGCTTTTTTTTTCTGATCTAGCACCTAGTGACCCTAAATGGTACAACACCTTTAAAGGTCCTGTGAGGAGTATTTGTTTGAAGTGGATTGCAGTGACACCTTTGGCCAGAATCAGTGGTGTTTTTCTGGGATGTAGACTCTGCCTCCCATGAGCACTAGCAACTGCTGTTACCTCTGACCAAGGCATGCATTTGTTTTGAGACTAATGAATGAAGAGCGGATCTTCTATAGAACTCTGCATTTCTTTTTTCAAGACAGCATCTTGCAGGGTGCAAAGTGATGTTTGAAATGAAACGAGCAAACTTCATAAAGTCCTTTGTAGTGTACTTTAGTAACTGACATGAAACCAACAATGAAACTTAACTTTGGATGTCTAACTCCCTGCTACTATGCCTCTCTTTTACTCCGGAGCTTACACTAAATTTTCACAACTTCTAACTTATATCCACTGGGCCCCACAAATTTATCATGTTTACCCCCCCTTACCCCCCACAGTTCAGTGTCCAGAAGGTGAGCAGACTATCTGTTTAGTGTTACTCACAGCTCTAAGACATGTCCCAATAACATAAATTTGCACTAGCTTTTCCACAAAGCATTCAACCATTCTCAGAAATTACTGAAGTCATCTTCAGCATTCTGCATTAGCAGTTCAGTGCTAGCTGCTTCAGCCTTCTGCATTCACAGCATAATTTCTTCAGAAACTGGTATTCTACTTTTATAATTGTCTTGTTCCTGAAGGGCAGTTTAGTATCCAGGCCCCGGCATGAACATTAAATCCATACATAGCCATTTCAGTCTCGACTTACAAAGCCCTTCGTTTGTGACTGAAACAATGCTCCAAATAAAATATATTACCAACACCAAAGAGCTAGCCCTGCGGCTAACACAGAAGCGTTTACTAAGTGTTTGACTGAGCTATCAACAGTCTCTATAGTAAAATACAACATTCCAATGCTTATGTATAAAGAAAAGAATCCTTCTATACCTGTCTAGAAGGAAGAGGACCTACTCCAGATCTATTTTCATTCCTTTTAACTCCCTTAGTTCTCACCATTGGTTGAAAGCAATGCCGAGGTTTACCTGTGTTTTAGCCCGTACTCTATCACTCTCCCGTTTAGCTTTCATCTGCTCTTCTGTCCTTTTGCTTTTTGCCAGTCCAGCTCCAGTTCCAGTGTCCACCATTACAACTAAATAAATCCAAGAAATCCCTTTCTTTTGGAAAAAGGACAGATCTTACTTTTCACTCATTCAGCTTACTTCTCACTGCTATACTTTACTGGTCAGCGTGGTGTTGTCAAAGAGATGTAAGTCTGCCGTAAATCAGTCCGGTCTTGTCTGGCCCGACCAGGGGCTCGTTTCTGGGTTAAATAGTGAATACAGCTGTTTGCGCGCCCTTCAGCGCAAATAGTGAGCTAACGATGGGTTGGTGAACACAGAGGCTTAATGGACGCAAAATCTGTTTCTGCACTCCTTGCGTTCGCTAAACCATTGTTAGCTCACTATTTGCAATGAAGGGTGCGCTAAACAGGTGCATTCACTATTTAACCCAGAATGAATGCCCCCCCCCCCCCCCCCTTATTGAACTGAACTGAATTATTTACACATATATATTGTGCATCCGACTGGACGTCTAAGGATGACCCAAGTTATTCTGCACTGATGACTGTGACAGAACTCTAAATGGTCACTGTTGGCCATAACTATGCTGAACAACAGGACAAACATTGTATAGAAAAATGGAGCTCTGCTCCGTTCCTCTCATCCACATGCTCATATCTCATTATGTGCGCGCACAGACACACACACCCGCTGGTGTGTCTGGCACCAGTTCACTGGCTCTGGCCCCATATGGTTCTCATTCATTCATTCATTTATCTCTCAAAGCCACACACACTTTTTCCTGAACTAATTTATATTTATCCATAAATCGTTACAGAGAATAAAATTCAGTGAGCAGATCAATCCTCACTCGGTAAATTCATTTTTGTTGGTGCAAAATGTCCATGGGAAAAATGTAATATCATTAACGATATTGTCAAACTTCTGTTAAAAATGTTCTTTTTCAAATGTAAATAATATTTCAAAGGAAATACATGACAGAAGTGAAGTGAAATAAAGCTACTACAATACATCCTCACATCCTCATTCTAACGGGGACCTCCGAGGTCCGCGTTAAAATCAGCCCTGTAGCGCGGAACTGGGCGAGCGCACACTTTGAACCAACTAGCCTAGAAAGAGGATAGCACATTTTGCGTTGCATTGGGGTTAATGAACCAACGCACTAATGCATTTTGAGTTGCATTGGTTGTTAACGAACAAAGAGCGAGCTCAGAAACGGGATAGCGCAAAATGCATAAAATGGACTTATTTTGCGTTGCGCTGGGCTTAATGATTTAATGAGCTAGTGCAGAAACGAGCCCCAGGATAGCTGAGAAAGAGCATTTGGAAATAACCTTTTTTGGTGCTGATAATCTCATTTTAAATTGTGGACTATGATCAGGCATATATATAAAAATGAGACTTTTTCAAGATCATGTAGAAAGTCCTCACAGGACCTTTAAGATAGTTCCTCATCGGTTTCAATTCGAAGCTGTGGATATTGTCCTTTGGTCTATACAGAGCAGACTGAGATGACTTTGAGCAACCAAGGCAAGAAGAAGCAGTTTTGTCATAGAAATCCGATATAATGTTAAAGTTTTTTTTTTAAAAATAGTAATCCCTTTGTACCATTGGAGCATTGTCATTAGAGAGCAGAGCTGTTGATGTATTGAATTTACAATAGTACATCAGTAAACATCCAGCCTGTCCATACATTAGTAACTTTTACTGCCTTTACTACTCTCATGATACTGGCTATGGATCAGTGCAACCATGGAGACAGACAGATCTGGAGACACTGCAGCCATCGGTGTTTGCTCTTTAGCGTCCTAAACACACACAGACGGTCCTATCTCCTCTATCTGCTTGGCCCTGCGGCATGTGTCCCCTCAGTGCAGGACATAGAGCTGAAAGGTCACAGTGTGTTGCTGCTGTCGCCAGTAAAATGTCACCGGGCTGCTCCTGCTGTGTCCAGCCAGTTTGTCTCTCATGTCGGATCACTCGGAACAATACGCTACAGTCCGCCTAATAAAGTGCATTAAAACATCAAACACCCAACTAACAGAGGTGAACAGATCTTGGACAATGCTCCTGTTTATGCTATGTCACACACAGCATGTGAGGGAATTTAAAATTGCCATGACTCAGCAAACAAGACTGCAGCAAATAAAAAGCACTGTAACTGAGCTCTTTTATTACTGAGCTTTGTTTACTGAAGTTGGCGCCTGAAGAATACACAAAAAGCTCTCTTGTTTGAGGCCTCCTTTATTCTGTCTTCGCAGCAAACAATACAAGTTTTTGGGGTGAAGGAGAATGAAAACAGAAGATGAATGGGGGGCCTGTGGAGAGAATTGTGTCAGAATATGCTTATGATAAGCTTGGCGAATATTACACGTTACATATTACACAGCTATCTGCTCGCTGCATTTGGAGTTGTCTGTGGGAAAAAGACAGGCCCCAGTGTGGGAAATGGCCTTCTTTTGATACGGCACTGAAGATCAGCAGTCTGCCATTATCTGTGATGGAAAAGTTCAGTCTGGTTTAGAGAGGGCAGATGCAGAAAGAGGGTTTTGTCCATGGCTTTGACCCTATGTCATCCCCACAGGCTCAGCTAATAAGCACTGCCTTTGAGGATACTTGATAAATTGTGCAGATAAGTGGTTTGATGCAAATCTCCTACCACCAAATTTGGCTCTATTAGATTGAAAATGAAATTGATAAATGCAGGCAATGTTGCTGCTCATGAAGTCAAGCCTCTCTCTGTCTGTCTCTCCCCTCTCTCCCCTCCTGTCTTGTCTGACTCTAGTCCTCTTGGCTCCAGGCCTGAGTCACATGGTTGAGTGATCAAGTCAGGGTGTTGAAGCGAACGCAGTGGGTGAAGCGCAGGAGCTCCGATGGGTTGCTGCTGGGGCTGAAATCAGCCTAAGTAGGCCAGGCCCTCTTCGAGTCCCTGAGGGGAACGCAAACACACCTCGCCCCCACCTCTTTCTCCCTCTCTCCTTCCACCATCCTCCTGTTTTTCTCTGACCTCTGTCCTGCCTCTGCTCGGCCACAGGGTTCACCATGTCCACTGAATCACCTCACCACTTGTCCAAAAGCAGGGGCTGGAGAAAAAGGGGAGGGTAAATGGAAATAACAAACTGGACTAATTCCATTCTCAGATCAAGTAAAAATTTTAGCCTTAGTCATTTTAATTTGTGGCCTGCATGAAGCTGAAAAATATTGGTGTAAAATAAACATTGATCTATTAAACGCTGCTGGAGTTTTGACCTATTTTAGTTTTGCTCTTTTTCCATGCATCTCGGTGTATACCAGAGACTCCTACTAATTCCTTTTCTAATTCTATTCTCAGAGAAAATGGTTTACCCATCCTTTTTTCTAACCTGGCATCATGACACTAACCCCACAGTTCATTTTCAGTTACCAGTGGGAAGGCTTAGACCAAAAGGCCTCTGCAGAAAATTACATAGACGATGAATCCATTTTGAAACTCCTGAGCTAAACATTTTACTGTAATTGTTGTTGAGCTAAAGTAATTATTACTTTTCTAAACTGTTAAAATGTCTTGCCTGTATACCAAATAAGAATGTCTTTTGATATTTTGTCAGTTAAAGTGTGCATCTTATGTGACACTATGGACAGGTGGTCTTTTTCCTGAACTCAAAAGTCACGACTTGAGTGGGTGTTTTTCTAGGGTAACTATGGATGCAAAATCTGAAAAAAAAAAAAAAAAAAAAAAAAAAAGTCTCATACAAAAACAGAATTTAATAGTGCATTGACAGATTTTTTTCAGCACACAGCACCACTGCGCAGCTGTGCAGGATTCACATATTTTTGTTCCAGATTTTTTTTCATCCTTTAAATAGCAAAGATTGTTGACCCCTGGAATGGACCAATCAGAAAATCAAAACTTGTGATGGTTGCACCAGTTGCTTTTCCGCTGCTAGTGTCAACTTGGCACAGTTTGGCTCAGTTTGGACTGCAGCGTATGGCAACTCCATGGCAGATTTTGTACTTGCTTGGTGAGGCCAGCTATTATGGCGAAACAGCATGAACTACTGTGACGTCTCTTCAGTTCGACTGCAGCTACAAGTGAAGCAACAGTGGAAGAGGATTAAGCATCAAACTGTTAAACTGTGCTATAATTTCTGAATTGAAAAGTTATATTAACAATTTTTAGATGAGAATTTATTTGTTTATTCTTGGAATAAACAAATAAATTAATAATATAAAGCCTAAATTAATAAGATAAAGCCTATTTGAAAATGTGCTCCGATGCTTTCGGAGACTGACAACTAGCTTGGCCTAATATTCCATGTTTCAACATGATGACGCATTATATGTTGAGGCAGCAATGATTCTGAATCAACCCGTCTGTGATCTTGCAGATCACAGACGGGCTGATCATGATTATTGTATTGCCTTAGCCCACTTGGAACCCAAATGAAGGCTGTACTAGAAAAAGTATTTGGTGGTCTCTGCTGTTGCACAGTGTAAATGCCAAAAAGTCCTGTTGAATCCAAGTGAGTTGAGCTCATACTGTCAGTGGAAACTGAGTGCAGTTGTTTTTTCAGCTTTTAGAGAAAATACATAGTTGGGTTTGTTTCATACTACTGTGATGGTGAATTAAAATGCTGCCTCAGTGTTGTTCCTCTGTCACTGTGTCAAACACAACCCATATCAGATACATTTTTGGGAAAAGCCCAAATGGTTTATGGCCAATAGAGTGTTTGTAGGGTCAGATAGATCTGGTTAAGGGAATGAAACATTAGCTATCAGGCAGCTGTGTGTAGTTCCCAGGTTGTTTTTCTGTTAATTTATCATAGGTTCAGTGGTGGTAATATTGTAGTTGTATCTAGCTGTGAGGTTGCAGGTTGCAACCACCTACACACCCATCACCTCATCTCTCCCTGTGATAGTTGCTAAAAACATGGAATGCACCATAGATCATCTTTAGAAACAGTGTTTGGTTTATCTGTCCTGGGCTACTGTAGCATCATGGGAGATATATTGGAAGAGGACCAAATTCCATTGTAGATATGGCTGGCTCAGGTCACAGAAATGTTCCTTGTTTTGTGTTATATGTTTTTGAGAGCACATGAGTATTAATACCTTGATACAATATTTCTGCAGTGAGACCCTTCACACTGACCTTTAAGTCTGCTGTTTTATTTATTATATCCATTCCACCTCCAAAGAGTTCAAGGGTTAGGAGTAGTTACAGCAGAAGACCTAGAGCTGTTGTGAATCTGATAGATCATCACTTCACCACCACATCTGGAGATTATGACACATTCCATTTAACAACAGGAACCCATCAGTAGAAATCAGCACACGTTGAAAACACCTGCTGCAGAGTTTTTCCCTTTTTTTTTTTTTCAATAGGAAAGGATGAGAGAAGTGGTGGAGGGGAAAACAGGGGAGAGAGGGGGTGGGAGGGTGAATTCTCAGGCTGTCCTTTTCCCCATACACCCCCTCCTCCCCAATCTAGGCTCATTAACTCAATTCATAATCATCGCTTTTTGCCCCCCCTCCTCCTGCCTGCCCCTACTGACTGGGTAGGTAGTTGGGGGGAGGCGGCTCAGCTCATTAAGTCCAGGACAAGGACCATCGCTCACTTTACTCTGAAAATAACCGCTGCTAGGCTGCAAAAAACTTAAGGCTGTGGGCTGTGAGTGTGTTGAATTTTCCACAGTTTGGCGCTGACAGAACAACTTTTGGTAGCTGGTGGTTTGATCTCTCCCCTCTTCGACTGCCTCTCTGTTGTCTCCCCTTTGACGTCTTTCATTTTTTCCTCTGCTTCTTCCTTTTTTCCCCTCTTCCCCGTCCAGGCAGCTTGAAGCAGAACCACTAAATGGGGATAATTGGGGGAAAGTGTCCGGCCCTTGTCTGACCAATCTTCTTGCACAACAATCAGTAGATTGTTCCTGGGACCTGGTGACACAACAACCTCCTAGTGTGGATTTGGGCCATAATTAGCAAGCAGCTACCGACATGCATGTCAGATGTGGTTATATGTAGCGAATCGATTGAAAATTCCCTCCCCTCCCTGTTTTCTCAACAACCCAGCCCTTTCATTCCTCTGACCTGGCTTTTTAGGATTGTTTCGAGCTGTAGTTCTCATGGAGCGCTGGATCGATGCTGCTGGGAGGTTTGTTTGCTGTCTCTGGTCAGTTGGAGGGGCCCGGTTTTTGTGTGCTTGACTGGACTCTGGTTAACCATCTAATGAGGGCAGAGGGAACGTGTCCGCAGAGTGGGAGCAGTGGGACTGCACTGTTTTTTTTCTCGCTTTGTCTTTATCTCTTTACATACTGTCTCCACACATAACACACATGTACTAGGATGAACTTTTTTTGACACTTGCTCTGTGGACACGCAAACATGCATAGCGTCAAGGAATGTTTGTCTTCCTTTTAAATCCTTGATCCTCAGCTTCTTTTGTTTACTTACATGTGCATAATCTTTAGTGTAATCTCTGATTACATTTGCAGCCACACATGCACACACACTCAGCCTGCAGGATTCACATTGCTCACAGTTGCTGGTTGCTGTGTTTGTTTGCTTTAGAGGCAATATCCAACATGCTGAACCAGATAAGAAGTGTTATTTTTTTCTCTCTCTCTGTCTCTGTCCAGACTAATGGTATGGACTCAACTTTTCCCATATAAACTGACGGTGTGTGTCTTACTGAAAATTAAGTCATAACACATGTCTACAGATTGTGAACCATTAACAGTTACATAATTTGAAGATATGCTCTATTGAGACCCTTGTAGTAAGCATTAATTAATAGTTAATACTAACACCCTTATGAAATGAAGTGCTTTATGGTTTTGTAATATCAATGGACAGAAAATCCATAATAACCTTTCAATATATTGTCATTCAAATGGTCTGAGAGGACATGTGACTTCTAATTCTACATCTTACCTGTGCTTTCAGGCTGTAGAAAATCTACCCCGTTACACTCATATTTTGTCACAGGTGTTTTCAGACAGGTTAAAGGGTTAAATTTGTGATTGGCAGTTGTAATTACCAACCACTCAGCAGATTCTGTCAAATGCACCCTGGCTCGGCTGCTTAACTCTTAGCTTAGAAAAGTGACTTCACTTTTCCATAACAGCATGAAAGGATTTCTGGTTCATCTAAATTTACTTTTATATTTGATCTTTTAATTTATACAAAAAGAAGACAGCTACAGGAGGAAAATGTTTATCCCCTATTATTAGCTCCTGCATTTCTATAACTTCATGAATTTCTTGTAATCATTTATAATAGCATTACAAACACATTTATTAAGTTATTTTGATAATTCTCTTAAAGAGCTGAAGGAACTTGACAATATCGAGTGCTCATTCTAAATGTGGTAACGGCTTAAAGTGCATAGCATGTAAAACAATTTATGCAAAATATAAGTGGACAAATTACTTTGTCTACGGCAGTAGAGCCAGTTGTCCATAAAGTGCAGACTTGGACATTTAGTGTTCACAACTTAGAACAGTCCATTCATTTTCCTTCAGATCTGCTGGCTGCAAAAGTAGAGGAAATGAGTAACAAAATGTACATTTATCTTAATTTAGTAACAAAAATGGCTTAATAGTGAGATGTGACAGTAGTCGCTTTTCCATTGGACATCTGCACAAAACTTTACTGGTATTTACTAAATTTCGAAAAAACAGAAGTGCATAACAGTTTAGTTTTTCCATTAAACCACAAATGCGATGATTTGTTCATTTATTATCGCGAGATGACATGAGAAGTCATTCCATAAACATGGTGATGAATGTAAATATGGTGTTGATTTACAGATATATTCATTATTATTACATATTACCCCTCTATCTTGTACTAAATAAAAAAATGATTGGGTTTCCTGGTGTGTCCACACATACAACGACATGTTCCTTATTCTTCTTCACTTGTCGTAACATATGTCAACATCTGGTTTTTTAATTCACCTGACTCTAGTTGCGAAAAAAGGTCTTTCCATTGCAGTTTTGTGGGATATACCCACCCGAAAAATCACCTCTTGCCAGCGCAAAAACTTTTAATCAAAAAATGAGACTTTTGGCAAAATTTTTGTTTTTCCATTAGGTAAATTTTTATACGCAAGTTATATTTGCGCAATTTGAGGGTCAATGGAAAAGTGACTACTGATAGGTAAGTTAGCTAAATTTCTTGGAAAAACTTATAAGGCTTTAAAAGGACACCAGTCATGTTTTTGCAAGGCCATCGCCCATGCATCCTAATTTAGTGGATCAAGTTTTGTTACTTTCTGATTAAACGGTCAGTCATGTAAAGTAGTATGGCTATTCTTACCTATCCCTCAGATTAAAGAGATTTCGACATGATTTGTCACTACACGAGATCTGCACTTGTGTCTGACAGTTGAACATCCTTGTGTGGATTGGGATATGGAATCTAGACCTTTTTTTTTTTTTTTTTTTTTTTAAGTATTTTTCACCATTCTGCATTTTTGAGCATGTTTAGTTTTCTTGGAAATAAAGCCATCTGTTGCTGTTCAAAAACATACATACTGTATGACAATATCTGTCAGTTTGTTATTGAGCTGAAACACAATTGATAATAGTACTAGTAGATAATAGAGTAATGACCCTGAAATTTTAAGGGTCAAGGAACTGATTAGAAAATCTACATGTTTCTTTTAGTGTATTCACAACATAATAGGATTATTCAGTGTGGTGGATATCATATAAGGTGGTGAGGGTTTGCAGTCTCCAAGAAGAATATAAACCCTGTATTAGCCTATATGTATCGACTGCATGAAAGTAGACTCAGTGGTCATTTATGGTCATGTTGTCATGTTTCAGTCATGGGACTCTTTGGACTGAAGAAACAATAAGTGTGACTAAACATTCTGCTGCACAATCCATAAAGCTTGGGCCCCTCAGAAACAGAATGACAGTCACACTGGAAGCTGTGAAAGCCAACATGTCCTGTTGTTTTGGTCCTTGGTATGAGTCAAGCTAATATTGATACATTACTTATAATACAATGAGCCTGTCTGTGTAATGTAGATTGAGATGCATAGACCTCTTTAATATATAACAGTCATCAAGAAATTTACTGTACAATTGATTAGCTTATTTTGAGGAACAGGTTTTAGTTGCAAGCAATGTTTGTTTTTCTGGAGGGGAACTTGCAGCAACTTATTAAGTGAAGCAAAAAATAGAGCAACTATAATATCATTAGCTAATAATTGGACACATTTAGCAGAAATGAGATAAAATAATGCAAATACACAATTTTTTGTATTCTTTAGAATTTTCCTATGCATATACTATCAGTTTAAACCAGATGTGCAGAACCAGTTTGGACACTCCCTCTTATTCAGTGGTTTTTCATTGCTTTCATTACTTTCTACATATGGCCTGTTCAACAGTGACCTGTGAGCCATATATGACCCTTTTGAAATTTTATATGATATGACCCACAAAGAGCGTTATGTAAATCAGTCTAATGTGCAATGTGACAAAACAAGTAAGGTAGCTCTCCTTTGAGCCATTTTTAGACATGGAACCTATATTCTGTCATTCACTGCAACGAGATTACTATGCCCCTCATCAATGGCCAATCGTACCCTGAAGCCTGTCAGTCAAACACTTGGACAAGAGAGAACTACTGTAACATCCACACATGTAGCTTGGACATTAGGGATCACCACTATCATGGGTAACTTCAGCTATAAAACATCCTATCGTTGTTGATTCATGTTATCTGTCTCTAGGTTAAAGGTAGCCTTTGTTTGACTAGAAGTCTTGATATCATATACAGGCCTACTACTGCTATGTCATATTCATCTGGACTTCTGCATTTGTGAGAAAAACACCTCATGTTTACTTGATATCCCAAAAGTTATAGAATTTTGCAGTTGTCTGAAATTTATATCAGTACAGTTAACATGAAAAAAGGCATGTGCTAATGTTGTAATTTAATTACAAACATTATACTGAAAGTCAAGTGACTTCTACTCTGGGGTTAATACCGAAGACATCAGAACTAGAAAACAACACATATCAATGGCCGAAGAACAAAATATCCTATCTGAAAAATACACTTTTTTCCAGAAAATGTAAAATATCTTGTTGTTTTCTTGCAGAATACTATTTGTAAAATGTAATTTTTTCTCAAAACAGTGTATGATTCATTGGGTTTCGTTACCAAATAGAAAACGGCAATTTTTAATTTTTTTTTTTCTTCAACAAATTACATTTTTCAGACAGGAAGTTTTGTTTTTCCATTGATATGGAATTATGCAATAAATAAAAAGTGTTAAACAAAGGTAGCCACATTTTGCTTGGCACACTCTTGGCATTCTCTCAGTCAGATTCACAACATAATTTCTATAAAATTCATCTATTCATTTTCCATATTCAATTCATTTCATCACTACAGACACTGGTCACATTGCTCACCGGACCACTGTTGTAGTGCAGGTACTATTATTATGCTATCCATTTTAGCAACAGTTAAAAGAAACAGGGGATGGTTCCAAGATAGCTCCACATGTAAATAATGGTTGTTATGTGCCTCACCAATGAGCGACATGGAAACTTTCACATTTGTTTTTCCTTTACACAAAATATTCCCACAGACTGGATATGTCCAAAAAGGTCACATGGGGCCAAAATGCCAGAGTCACTGCCTGATGAGAATTAGAAGACGTCTTTTATCATCACATGCCACAAGGACAGAGAGCAGACATGACTGACTGGCAGATAGCCATCAGTGGGGTGTAAGTGATACTGCTGAGTGGAGAGTATCACGTCTCTCGGGCAGGTCGTCCTCATGGCCTGCAAGTGATGACAAACAACATGTCTAAATGGTTAAGGGGCTTGGAGTGGGATGAGAAACTCAGAAACCATCTCCCAGTTAAAAGTATTTAACACACTTTAACAAACTGTCGAAATAATTGCTTGTAAGTAAAGAAACTGTGTATATTTTGTCTTTGTGAATGAAATTAGTAATGTGTGTTGCAGCTGATGAGGTTAGTGGGATGTTTGTGTACTTATATGTGCCAATATGTGTGTGTTTGTTTTGAGTTTTGAGTAGTGAGAAGGGGAAGTCAAAATATCAAAGGGCTAAAAGTCAAGCATTGGTGCAGGAAGCCTAACGTGGAAATCAAACATCCCATTAAGTTGTCAGGAGTAGCTAAGTGCAAGAAGGCAGCAGCTCAACCATGTCTGTCTGCACACATAGACAGACAGGCAGACAGACAGGGGACAAAGATTGCTCTACAAGTTGGGTTGTGTAGATGTCCACAGTCTCTGAATTCACCAGCGTCACAGCCCTGTGTTTAGTTTATAGTGTGTGTCAGTAGCTTCAATTTTATGTACTTTTAGGGTGAGCTTTTCACGTGTTATAAAACAAGCTTTGGTTAATTAAAGGTGCAAAAAATAGGATGAAGGAAATAAGAAAAAGACTATCAATAATTCAAAAGATTTGTGGCAATACCATGCTTTTGAGGGTTCACTATCATTAAAGTGTCTAATTGTGTGTTATTTTGTGATTTCCATCCTTGACATGCTGTTACTTCAAAATGTTCTTTTCACATGTGAACTGCAGGTTGAATCAAAATGAATAGTCATGAAAAATCTTATAAATGCTATATTATAATATATGTCATAACTAGGTTTGTTGTTGATTTGCAAGATAATTTATAGTAGTACTGAGGAGTATTGACCCTGTAAAATAATTACACAGCAAAAGAACAGCTGTGAGTTCAATCACATCATAATCTGGTCATGCACCTCTCTCAAATACTGGCAGTTATGACAAAAACTGTGGGTAAAGTGTACCTATCCTGGTCATGCTTAAGACATTAATTGTGTTTTTTCTATAACTTATAAGCAAGAGAGGTGCAAATTCAGTAAAATAAATACACCACACTGGAGCTTCTTATGAAGTCAACTTTATTTATAAAGCACTTTAAAAACAACATAGTTAGCCAAAGTGCTGTACACAGGCATAAAAACAAATAAAACACAAAAGAGAAATGAATAAAAACAATAAAAGTAATACATTAAAACAGTGGTTCTCAGCCTTTTTCGAACAAACACCCCTTTACGTTATCATGAGCCTCCTGCCCCCCCACCACCACCACCAGAAATAAGTGCTGTGACATACCTTATTACGGAGGAGCTAAGGTGACACAGAAATTTGCCATTGACAAAACGTTTGATGCTTACACAGACAAACACTTCCCATTTCGGTCTCAGCACCCCTTCTGCGATCTCTTGTTCCAAACGCCCCCGAAAGTGTCCCAACCTCTTACGCTGATTAAAAAAACTGAAAAAAAATGGTACATGAATTACGAGCGGGGACAGAACCTATGGGGAACAATCATTCCCGACTGTAAGTGACATACCATTGTTGATTCTGGGTGATCGAGAGCAAGTAAACAAGCAGTAGTCAGTGAGCAAGATTGAGTGGAAAGCACGTGTTTGCACTTGTTCTTTTTTGCAACCAGAAACTTTGCGCTGGTGTCTGCTGCACAGGGTCAGTGACCAGTCCATTGCAGCCCAGCTAATTGGACAAACCAATGAATCTGTATCACCACTGGTGCTGGAACAGTCTGTGAAGGACATGACTTGACAATGGGCTATAATGTAAGTTACCTGACAGAACTGCTCATATTATATGTGATCTTTTGAAATAGCTAGCAATAAAAATTACACCACAGGTACCCTTTAATGACCTTTCACCTTTGACCACCAAAGGATGACCATTTCATATTTCATTCTGAGTGAATGTTTTTTGCAAAATTTTAAGATTTGTTCAGTGTTTTTCAGGGATTTTATGTTTATGAGAATAGAGACATTGAAAACATAGTAGTGACCTTGACACACTGGCGGCGTGACAAATAAATGACACAAAAGCGTGAAATACTTGATCACAGATATTTTGCCAGCAGTGATGTGAGTTTGCCACAATGGCAATACTTGTTCTGTGAAAGATTTTTAATGCCAGACCACAGGACATAAATAGTCATGGATTCAACATTGCCCTGAGCCTCATCTGCAGCCACTGTGTCTGATCCAGCATCATCTGTTCTTTTGGGTCAACATTCAGTGTCTTCTGAGTCTATGTTCAGTGTCCAGGTAAAAAGAAACACATGGCGCAGATTGTTTTTTTGGTTCATGAGACAAATCCTGATGGTCTAACTGTTTACCAATGCTGCTCTACATGTTGTCTTTCACCGTATCTATCAATATTCTCACATGACATCCATACAAATGATTGGTTGATGCTTTTATTTGTGGTGCAAAAGCATGAAAAACAGACCTTGTTCCAAAAAATAAAACAGCACTTTTTTGCCAACTAAGATTAATTTTCTGTGTGAAAATACCCCCCCCCCCAAAAAAAAACAAAAACAAAAATGGAATAATGTGTTCACTAATCATGTGAAAAAACACCCCTTATGTGTGCACATCATAAGGTCACACAACGGTTCTTATTTTCAGGTGATTATAAATTAATAAAGGCATAATGGCAGATATTGCATTCAATTTCTGCAATTACATCTATCAAAATTATCCACACTGAACCTTTAAACTCTATTTCTCAAGACATTCATTTAAAAATCCAAATGCCTCCAAACACAAAGTGGGCTTTAATGAGGAACAGAGGGTTATCCAACAAATCTGCTTATTAAAAAAAAATGTTCCAGCGTCCTCTTCTCTCCATACCTGACACCTCTGGGGCTTCGGTCGCTTTCCTCCAGGGGGGTTGATGGGAGTCAAGCCCGGGT
The DNA here is from genome assembly GCF_902148855.1 of Sphaeramia orbicularis. Lineage (NCBI taxonomy): Eukaryota > Metazoa > Chordata > Actinopteri > Kurtiformes > Apogonidae > Sphaeramia > Sphaeramia orbicularis. Next base: position 6,527,043 of record NC_043976.1, read on the forward strand.
GGATGGACAGGGTGAGCCAGAACACTTGCGTGGTCAATTTCGCATGTGACCGGTGTTTCGCTTTTAATGAGAGCTGCCGTCACTTCGAATTAGGGCAGTCAGTGGAGAGGGGGAGGAGAGGAGGAGCAGAGGAGGGGGGACGAGAAGAAGGACAACTTGTATAAGTAGAAATACTGATACAGGGCAAACAACAAAATAGCACTTTAAATGTCTATTAAAGCAACAACATAGACAGTAAGAAGTTATTTTCAGAGCGTTGTCTACAAGGGAAGTTCAGCCTATGAATTGGACCCATCCTTGAACCAGTGGCCATTGAAGTTTCCAGGTCGAAACTAGTATCTTGGTCTAGAGCAATGGCAGGAAAATTAACCCAGCATACATGTGTTAACAAGAGGTCAAACCCGTATGAAAGGGGAGAAAATGGAAATATCAAACCAAAAAATTCTCTTACATTGAGTTAAGTTTGAGAGATAGCTGCAGAAGTTCAGGAGCCTATCCCAGCCACCAACCCTCATCGTGTCACCAGTTCATATATAGACAAACAACAATTCATGCTCACATTTAGACTGACCAATTAGTGAAATGAATAAATTGAGTTGGTGTCATCAACAAATGTCTGGCTTCCATCTCCAAATAGGCATGTACCTGTATATCGTTTCTAGTATGTACTCAATGTAAATGCATGAGCATGTATAAATCCAAGATGCTGGGTGTAGCCATTTCAGTAGACCATGGGACCTTATTTTGGGAAAAAAATATATATATATTTTTTGTGTCTTGTATGTAAAAGAAAATTTAGCAAGTCAAGAAGATCCAAGTTTGCTGTAAAACTGCAAATAAATAATTATAAAGATCTTACACACAAAAGGCTTCAAGGTGACATCAGCCTAACTTGGCTTCTCCACAAGTTCCAGTTGAAGATACCTATGCAGCTTCAATATAACCAGATTTGTTATAGTTTTCACATATTTCCATACTTTTTCAGTTACTCTCAAAGCAACAGGGGAAAAATGTTGAGGTGATGGCCCTTATGCTGTGTCAAACAGGACGAGAGATGGAGTCCACTGTGGCGTTTCATACAAAACTAAGGCCATGTCCACATGATAACGCATGTGGACATGGCTTGTTCCAATCCAATCTCTTTCTTTGTCGTTTTTAAAAAAAATTGCTCCATAAACACAGAGTCATTTCAGGAAATATCTGCGTCCACACAAAACCACACTGTTAAAAAAAAAAAAAAAAAAAGTAAAAAAAAAACAGTATTATTCCAGCAGCTGGGGTGCCAAAAAAATGCTGTCAAATAACAGAAAATAACCATCTCATAAAAATATGGTAATTTTCCATAATTAAAATACAGTTTTTTGCCCTAACTTTACATGAGAGTTTGCATTTTTTTTTTTTTTTTTACTTTTTTTTTTTACATTTAATGAAGAATATTTACATGTATTAAAACAATCAAATTACCTATAAATATGGATGAACATTGTTATAAAACAAATAATAGGGCTTAAAATTGCAGAAAAGTTCTGTTATTAGTTGGTGCTTATCACATAATTTTATGTTAAAAACTTGTATATCAATTAATATTGGATGTAAAAAATGATATACCACACATAAAACCATTTGATTTATCTTTCAAAACCTCTCAATTAACTGTTAATAAACTAGTTGTCTGGATTTTAATTTCAATTACAATGTACCCTTAATTGAAGTTGATATAAAGTATAAACATTATATGTATAGGTTATTTCAAAGTCATTCATGTGGCTTTCTTACTTAACTTCTTATAACAGAAGTACAATTTTAACAAAGTCACACAGACAATGGACTGATAAGTTGTCAGCCATAGTGGTATTTTATTGGCGTACGATATGCTTTTAAATTGACAAGTCCAATTTTTGCTATTGAGTTGAATTTAACCATAATGGATGAACAGGAAAGGCAGTGATCAGCCTATGGCTTTCACTCATGGTGCGCCTGAACAAAAATACAAAAAGGCCAATAAATATTACCATACACATATTAACCCCAAATTTACACTAACACCAAAACCCCGCTAAACCCCTGCACATACAAAGAACACGCAATCAACAACATGCCCAATACCCACAATGCAATGCAGCAAACAAACCACAACATCATCTTTACTTTTAAAAATTGTCATAATACAGATAACCAACCATTTATATTTACAATATTCTACTGCTAATTTAAGAATATGTGAAGTGTTGTGGTCGAATGACATATACTTTTCAGTGAGACAAAGTAGAACAATCCACTGATAAAAAGTGTATTTTGACATTTTATCAGTGCTTATACATGTTACACATTCATAAAAATACACTTATTCAACATTTTTGTTGTGAAACCTCCCATAACTACACAGGATATTTGTCAATTAACAAACAAGTCTTGTTAAACTTACAGAACAAATACTTCTTTTACGGTTAATTGTCACTAATTTTGTCTCGTTTTATTTATTTTTTTATTTTTTTTACAGTATTAAACTTTAAATTAACAGTTTAATCTCATAAATAGAAAATAAATATTTGTGAAATTATGAAACATTTGCAAATGTATTTTAACTGCATTTTTCTGTGAAAAAAACAATCTTAAAAAATGGAAATTTTATGGTTATTCATAGTTACAGTTTTTTCCTGTTATTTTACATTTGACATGTAAAATCACAGTGTATTTTTGTAATTTCATTGATATTTTTCTGTACCTTAAAAATACAGAAAAAATTATGTGAAATTACAGATTTTTTTTTACAGTGCACTGAAAACAACTGAAAACGATGTAGTACAAATGCCAGTGTGGTGTTGTCATGCTCTTGCAAAAATGGAGAAGAAGACATGGAGCAAACAAATGAAGCTTGCTTGGTTTATCTGGGTCTGATCCAATATTTCCTCCTGGTTGCCCTTCTGGTTGCCCCTCTCCACAGTAGATCCAAGAGCATGTTAGCTACAGTTGTTTGTTGCTCATTTTAATGACAGAGTAGCTGAAGATTTTGATTCAATATTTCCAATAAACTCAATAGCGGTTGTAGCACGAGCACTGCTTGTAGTCCACCATTGTTGTTGTTGTGAAGTGGTGTCTTGCTTCCAGGGTGAAAGGTTAGAGAGGTGGGGCTATGACATTGTTTTAGAAAAGTTGCGGTTTGGTCGTACAGACAAAGATGCGAAAGCGGTGTTTTCAAATTTATCCACTCTGGAACCTGGTATCAAAAAGTTACAGTTTCAGTGACTGAAAACACCGGTTTCGTGCAGACGAAATGCCTATCCAATACAAAACTTTTGTGGAAGCAACCGAAACTGTCTTTGCATGAACAGGGCCTAAATGGTATTTCACTACTTCTACAATGAACTGTAACTGTCTTGATTTGCCAAATTATCTTTTAAATTGACAAACTGTATATGTGTAAAAGAGGCACAGCAGAAAGGGCGGGACGTAGCCCCTCTATTGAACCTTTAAATCCACTGCTTCCATTCTCTGCCACCTCCCACCTGCGTTCCCTTGAGCCTCTGAGCCCTCCTGCCTGCCCTCCTCCCTGGCCTGGCCCATGCTAGATCCTCATTAGGTCATGTGTACTCAATCCTGTTGTTCCGGCGTCCCTTAATTTCCACTGTTATGGGGACAAAAGAAGGCACAAAGCGTATCGCAGCCCTGGGTCCTTGCACTCGACCTCATTCGCTCATTACTGTCGCCATAGAAACTCACTTTACTCATCACCTCCAGGCGACCCCTCCCACAGTACGCTGAATTGGCCATTTAGACATGAATGGAATTTTTATAGCAGTGGTTACAGTTAAGAAGTGATGGGAGCGATGGTGTGTGGGCTGAGTCTTCTGATAACGCAGACTACTGTTCCACTTAATTACTCCTGTGTTTGTGACCAGCAGCTGCCACTGTGTATGTGTATGTGTGATATTAAGTGTGACGTTCCTAGACCGTTTCCTGTCTGAACTCTTGGGAACAGGTCGTTTCTGGTGGACACAGAAATAGGAGGGTGGAGGATCAGGTTTCTTGACCCTGGAACAACTCCAAACTGCAATAGTAGGGATAAAACCCCCCAAAAAAGATCTTTATGAAGGCAAAAAAAAAAAAAAAAAAAAACCCTCAGTCAGTGGATCAGCACAGCAAGTCCATTATTTTTGATTAATCTGGCCACTGGTATTTACCCTGTCAAAGACTTGTGATGGGTATGTATGTTTTACATATTAAGCACAGGGTTGGCCAAAGGTTACTGCTTTGTAGCGTCTTTTTTCTCAGACATCACTGCGGTTGTGGTTTTTGAATGGAGAAACATGCACCCATGAGAATGTGCTATTTTTCCTTTTTATGAACAGCTCAGGATCTCTGCAGGAGGCTTTCCCCAGCTTTTATTCGCTCTCAGTGCACTGAAATTTTAAAATGGGGAATTTATGTTGGGTTAGATTTCCATCCGTCCTTTCTTTCTTTCATTCTTTCATTTTTTCCCCTTCTCTAACAGCTCACTGATAGTGCTTCGGCAACACATGCAGGTGTTGTTTTCCCTGAACACACCCCTTACTGTAATCTAGGTATACCCACATACATGCATGGGTGAACACACACATACAAACACACACACACACACACACACACACACACACACACACACACACACACACACACACACACACACACACCATAGTAGAAAGAGCTCCCTCTACTGAGCTCAAAGTCGATATTTCTCTGAAGCCCCCTCCCCTCTGCTCAGACCCTCAGACTGTATCTGAACTCAGAGGCTGTGGTAAGTCTTCACTTGTACCACTTAGGTAATTTCTACATTGATTAAATGATGAAACACATTCAATCCTTAGATCATTTTGACATTTATTTTATACACAACATTCTGTGGCCTGTCTGTAGAACTTTTTTCCTGAAATTTATAACAGAAATACTGACTACATTTACATGTACACTAATACTACAGTTAATCCCTACTTCAGAAAAAGACAATATTCCAAATAAGTTGTTTACATGGCTAATGAAAATTAATATACACTAATATTCCTGTTCACATGCAGTTGTGCATACTGCATTAAAATGAATGAAGTGTCCCTGTGCTGTCTGCAATACAGCCTCCCTTTTTTTTTATTCGTTTTAATGCTTTTTGGAGAAGGTTGTCATTTTTATGTTTGTTCATGTCCATAATCTGCGGATCGCCTCTGATGTGTTTTTTTCCTTCCAACTAGAATTGTGGACTTTTCGTTGGAGTGTCCATGTCTACCAGAGAGGATCTTCGTCTTTACTCCATCTGACCATAGACATAAATGCAGTAAAACGGACAAATTAGATGTATTTTCTGAATGCACTGTATATATGTCCGAAGAATCCTCAGAAATCCAGAATAATATCAGTGTATTACAGATGCCTGAATCAGAAAATCCTCCATTTCCACTATTAGTAAACATAGTCATTGTCAAATCAGTGCAGAAACACATCACTAGCTGTCGGCCTTTACATGGATTTTACAAATAAAATCACAACATGACCTACACAGAGGAGGTTGAACACACAGTATTTCTGTTTTTTTCTGTATTTCTGCATTTATGTTAATGTGTCTGCTAAATGGAAAAAAAGGTTTAATCATTTATCTGTTAAAAAACAAAAAGAAAGAAATTATTTAAGTATAAGTATGAAATGTGCATGTCTGCAAATCATGAATATCTGAAAATGTCAATATTTATAGATGTATGTGATTTATAAAGAATAGAAGCCACAATAGTATATATGCCTCATGGAAACACCAGCATTATTAAATCTTTTGCACTTTAGATAGAGGCTAATATTCTTGAATAATTCACATCAATACCCACCATGCATTGTGTATCATTTGTGATAAGAGGCGGTGCATTATTAGAAGTCTGCAATGTAAATATGGGTGATTGCTGTATGTCTGCATATGTTTATTTTTTTTAAAAAAATGTCTGGGATTTGAATCATTGGTACTGCTTAAATCTGCAAAAACAAAAGAGGAATCCCTGCATTTTTGGCTGACTGATAACCCAGGGTGAGGCTTACCTGGCGCACAAGGGATAAAGGTAGGATTAGGGCACAGCTTGGGTTGTGGGATGTTGTTTTTCCTTCTCTCTCTCCCTCTCTCTCGCTCTCTCTCTCTCTTAAATACCCATGCAATAGAGACAGTGTTCCTGTAGCACTAACCCCCCCCCCCCAGTTTTCTTCATTAAACTAAAGATGCAAACAGTACCACAAATGTTTCTGCTGTCCTAAGAATGCAATAGGGTGTGAGTAAGTGAAATAAGGCAGGTCTTCCAGTAAATGAGTGTATGTGAGGATCAGGGAGAGCAGGCTGGGCCGGCTGGGTATCAGCTCATCACACAGTCAGGTGGGATGTGTTCCTATGCTGCCTGATACAGAGAGGAGCAGCCTGTACAGACTCGCCCTGCCGTCCCCAGGTAAGCTGGAGGCCCTCAGCTATACTCATTATTATCTCCCAGAGGAATGCCACCCAAATCAGATGCATGGAGAAACTGCAATTTGACAAGTAAATATATTAAACAGACTGAATCTTTGAATCTTTGTAGGTAAACCTCTGACTGACTCTTGAACTGGTTGCCAGTATCTTATATTTAGCAGAGACTCATACAGCAACCAGAGAGAAACAGAAAATACTACATGCATGCATAAAGTCAAAGAGAAGAGGAGTTGCATACTGATATGTGCTCTTCTGTTCCTCATCATGACACAGCAGAATAGGAGAACAAGGGAAGGCGGGGGCTGAGATTCAGTGAAAGTAAATGAAAAGAATAAAAGAGATCAATGTAATTTGGATGTGATGTATTTTTAATGAGGCTCCAGTCATGGAGGGGTTAGAGAGCAGCCTGGTCTAAAGAGCAGTGAATCGGGAGGAGCGGAGACGAGGCAGTCGAGCCGCTATTGATCAAAGGGCTGAGGGAGGTAGGCTGGCACCATGACTGGGCCACGGGGACCTGCACCGTTCTACTGTAAAGGTTTAGATGGGGGGGGGGGGTCACCTGAGGGCCAGCAGTCTGTACATGCACATACAGGAAGATAAGATAATGCAGTGAAGAGGAAGTGGTTATCTCATTGTTCAGTATGTGCAGTTTATGAAGTTATGCACCAAGTAATGTACGAAAATGACTCTTAACCTCCTGAGACCCAGGAAATGTCAGCAAAGTACAAGCTTTTTTTTGTTTTTTATTAAATAAGTGCCTATATTGGAAACATCATGATGCAACAGTTTTTTCAGATGTAGTTTTTAAAATTTTTATGGAATGTGGTTTGTGGTGGACAGTTTTATTTTCTTTTTTTTGTACAAAGTTGTGAAACTCTTGTCCACAAATGTGGACAGACAACCCATAGCTGGGTCTTTGGAGGTTAGAGTAAAAAAATATTGCATTGAAACTCAATCAATAGCCAAATTAAAATTAAACACACATTTATATGTATCACCTCTATATTAGACACTTTAACCACCATTGATATACCCCCACCCCTTCTCCCACCACCCAACTACAACTATCATCCTTCCCCACCCCTGTTAGGGACTGGAATGTTTACTCTAATATGGTTATTATTGCAAGAGGTGCAAAAGTATTTTTGCTGCTCCGTCATAAATTGCACTCTATTACATGAAATTTACCAGATATCATGTATTTTCTGTTTTGTTTGTCCACACAAAAACTGTAAGAATACAGCCAATCGCCATATCATCAGATATGCATTTATTATTTTATTTTTTGTTTGTGAAAAATCAAAGAAAAAATAAGAAAATGCCATTCAGAATGACTGAATTTGCACTCTACTTGAAATTTATATTTGCTGCATTGTTTGTCTTCACTAAACTCCATAATCACCATATTCACCATATTCTCGTCATCAGTGAAGCATTTGCAATGTTAAAACTAGGGCTGTCAAAATTAACACGCTAATGCAGATTAATCCATGATCATGATTAATCTGATACAAATTTGAACAACAATTAACCCATCTGCAGTTCAAAATGACTCTGAACATCTCTGATAACACATTTTGGGCCATTTGTCTAAGTAGATTTACTGTCACGCATGCGCAAATGTGCAGTTGATCCAGTAATGAAAGGCAGCCAAACCAACCAATAAAGATGGAAGATGCTAAAAAGCACGTTGGCCCTTTTGATGGGAAATTTGAGTACAAAAAACCCCAAGACAGAGCAATTGTTTCAAGCTGTTCTGTTGAAACTGTTGAAGGTGTTTAATAAACACGTTAAGTGCATATATGTATATCTATCTATCTATCTATCTATCTATCTATCTATCTATCTATCTATCTATCTATCTATCTATCTATCTATCTATCTATCTATCTATCTATCTATCTATCTATATGTATTCCCTTCTTTCTTGAGTCTACTTGTTCATGCAAAATGAAATGCGATTAATATAGATTAAAAATTAATGATATTTAATCATGATTAATTGCAATTAATCCACAGCAACCCTGCGATTAATCTGATTGAAAATTTTAATCATTTGACAGCACTAGTTAAAACAGAAAAAAAGTTCTCACCTTTTTAGGACCAGTGCCAGACATTATGTTGCTATTTCTTTCTGTGTACAATATAACATTAGACCCGTTCGACACAGTATAATGTTTAGACACAAATGATAAAACTGACTCAAAGACGACATCAGACTGAGTGGGTGGATGGGAGTTTGGAGTCTTCATCAGATGAAGCCAAAACCGCATCCATTCACACATTTCAGCTTTGTACCTTCAAACCAAAATCATTTTTACCCTTTGGAGAGGTCATTGACTGGCCACATGTGAAAGGGTGGTAGAGGAAGTTTGTTTTTTCTCGCTTCTTTTTTTTAAATTCTGTTTTCTCAGTCTTTACACAGCTGCTTGCTTCTTTTTTCCATGCATGCGTTTGAGTGCAGCACCATGTCCACAATATGACATACTTGTACATGTACTTTACTTAAATGGTCAGTTTGGATGTTTTGAAGTGACCATACTAGTCTACCCAATAGCATACAAAGTGTCTAGAATCATGAAGTGTAACCATAAAATGTATTGGTTACTGATAAAAACAGCATAATAGACTATCTTCTAACATCACATACATATATACACTATAACACTTTAACCCTTCATGCATGATGTCCACATAGAGTACAATTAATATACGTTTAATTTTGGGTCAATTACACCTAAGTCACACTATCCACATTACTATACTGTACATTAACACTGATTACTACCTGATATTTCAAGTATCTTTTGGTCAGTAATGTGTTCAATCCTGGATGGACAATAGCAACAGACATCCATAAAATGTTTCAGCCAGAATGATGACATATTTATATTCAGATTGCTATAGGCACCTATTCTAAAACTTCCATGTTGTGTAAACCTACATTTAAAGAAATATGTCATCTGTATAGGACAAAAACCAACTGTCCATACACAGTATATGGAGCTCATGCAACAGGGGAGTCAGATCACGTCATGTTTGTTTGCTGTTATATGTTTTATCATAATATTTATAATAATCTTAATGACCTCATACAGACAGTAAGCAAATATATTAACGACAGCGATCATACGGACCTGTGTATTATTGCCTTAAATTACAAACTTACACTTCCATATGCAAAATTATGTTATGCCTTTCATATTTCTGAGTAGATTACATTGCACATTGAGGGAGAATATTTTGAATGGAAGTGGATGTGTTTTCATGTTAAATTAAAAGTTTCAGGTTTTTGCAGGCATTTAACCATTGCTGCTAGTATCATATTTAGAATTTTTCTCTATCATTTCTAAAAATATTTTCTTTTCTACAAAATTGAATCCAAAAATGATGTGATATTCTTTGTAGTCATTTGATTGTCTTTTTTTCCTCTTTTTTTTACTCCTTTGTTGCTAAACAGTGTTGAAAAAGATTCAATATTCACAGATTTATAAATTTTTATTGTCAATCACTAAATGCACACAATGTACAGATAATTGAAACGCTATTTCTCCTTCACTTTGGTAATAAATGCCAAGTGTTTAAAAGAGATCAAATAGAATAAATAAAGTAGTATGACTATAAATATTGACATTATGCAAAAACTTATTTTTGTCATGGTGCATGCATGAAATAATTCAGATTTCCATTTTACATAAGTAACTTTGGTCCATAAAGTGTAGTTTGTTAATATCTCACTATGATATATTTGGCTATGTTGTATTTCTACTTTCAGGAATAGATCTAAGCACTTTCTGACATTATAATTTGCATATTAAACTCTTTAAAATCATAAAATGTTGGAGTTATGTACCGTAGAGTTTCAGAATGACAGAGGCCTTGGGGGACAGCAGTGTGACAGATAATGTAGTGAAACAGCCACTCATACTGGTTTCTGGAGCCAGAGGAGTGAAAAGTTGTAAATGTGAGCTAGACCAGCGTCTCTGCAGGTGTGATCAAGACTTTCATGAGCGCTCCAGTGGAGAAACCTAACAGCATATCAGCATAGTGACGAGGAGAGTAGCACTAATAAAGCACCTCAGGGTGGATTCTTGTCTTGTGTGACTCCAAGGAGGGTGTCACATCCTCTTTTAATCATTAAAGAAGCAGGAAGACACCCCCCTACCCCCCCACCTCCTTTCCCAGACCCCAACCGTAACCATTTAACCCCCCCCCCCCCCCCCCCCCCCCCCCCCGTCTATTGGTGTAATCCCCCACCCACGCAGCTACAGGAGCTCGTCAGGTCCAGCCCAGCCAGTGGAGACAGACCCGTGTCTCCACAGCGCCTGATAATCAATGTCTGCCCCTGAGCACCCTGAGGCCCAGACCTGCCTCTTCCACTGCCTATAAACAAGAACACACACAGACATAAAGTATGTATCCACGTTCACATATGCATAGAATAAGTACATTTAGATGCTCACGCCAATCCCCTGATCCTGCATTAACGCTGCCCGTCCCCTGCTCGACTCCATCCCTCCGTTGGCTGTGCAGACGCAGACATTGACTACTGGATCACAACCCCTTTACCTGAGTCAATATAGTCCCTGCATAGAATTGATTTGGCAGGGGGAAAGAGTGGAAGTGGGGACAGGGAGGGGTTGAGCAACAGGACTCTGAAATCCATAGATGGATTTTTGACTCTCCATGGCCGCCATTGTCAGTCATTTTCTTTTGTGTGCTGAGAAACCAGACGGAAAAACTGACTGGACAGGAGACGGAGCAGATGGCATTATCTATCGCAGACTGAATATTCAAGACATCTGGCTTTTGTGAGCTAAAAGCAGAGGTGGTAAATAACAGAGAACAAATACTATGTTAAATTTTTAGCGATATGTACTATATTTACTTTTACTCCCTGTGATATAACACACATCTCTGATTGCTACTCTTCACTTTCTCACAACAGGCCCATTTTTTTTTACACATCTGAGCGGCATTATTGATTATTTTTATTTCCCATCATTGGGCACCTTCCCAACATTGAGACCAATGTGAGTCTAAATTAAATGATTCCTGAGTGTATCAAACAGACAGACGTAAGACAAAAGTAACATTGAACATATGAGTCAAAAAATTATCTAAAAGACATAATAAGATATAAACAACATAAAACACATAAAATGAAACCAATGTAAAGGATGTAACAAAATGACAACAGTGTAAGATATAACATGACAAAAAGGGGAAAGACATGAGACATAAACGAAATAACAAAATGAAAATTATGTAGAAGATATAATGAGACAAAAACAATGTAACAACAATATAAAAGACATAAAAAAGTGAAAACAACACAAGGTGTTAAGAGATAAAACACATAAATGCCAGTCAATTCACCAGACAGACCATCTAAGATTCATTTCATACTTTCAGAAATTATTATTAGTCTTAGTAAACAAGATTTCAGTCTTATATGTTTGTTAGTTTTTGAAATAATGTGGCTTTGAAAATTTGATGTAACGCTAATTTTACTGTAAAAACACATGGTTCAGAAAAAGAACCTCTTTGAATAAAGGTTTCTTTTCTAAGTTCATTGAGTCTTTAATTTTGAAGTATCTATGACAGATGCATGACATTTTCAGGAGTTGTTTGAAGGTACAAGAGGATCTAGAGTTGCATATTTGCCATATTATAGCTGCTGGAAACTGTAAAATAAACGTATCAGAACAAATTTATCATATATGTATATCTGTTTGTTCTCTTTATTCTCATGTAGTACTACTGTTGTGACTAAGCATTTTCCCAGAAGAAATAAAATGTTCTAATCTATAAGGCATTAAAGTGAAAAACTAAATTAATAAATAAAATCATCGAGCATGTATTTCAAATGCAAACTACTCACGTATGACAATGTCTACTATAAAAATAATTATATCCATAGAAAGATCATGTCTGTACTAATATGTGCACAAAATGGCATCTTCAACCAAACAATGGGCCAGATCTACTAAGATCCCAATTTGCATGTACTAATTTGCATGCGCAATCTAGATTTTTGCATGTGGGGTTGAACCGCGGTTTGTGAGTGATTTACAAAGATTGCTTGCAAATTACAACAGGTACAAATGCAGAGTTTGCGTGTGCTACCGGAGACAATACGCTGGAAAAACTGCTCTGGGATACACCATTATTAATGGTAACAGTGCACTGAATGATCCAGACGCAAGAAAATGCAACATTGAAGGAGATTTGTCATAAAAGGTATTGTATGACTCATTCATTCATTTATTTTTTATTTTAGAGGTGGGGAGGGGCGGGGGGTTGAAGGATTGAATGACTGTCTGGCACACATAATTTTGTCACACTGTAGCCTAATGTCGGTGCGTATTTTTAATCATAATCATCAGGAGTGGAATAGAGTACCCTAAAGAGTGTGTTTGTGTGTGTGTGTGTATGTGTGTGTGTGTGGGGGTGTTTCTTCCCTCTCTCCAAAAATGTGAACATGAGGGTGAAAAATGCGTTCTCTGCATCTTGTTTCATCATTTCAATGTCTCCTAACCACTTCCATGTGTGCGTAATTATGCATACAAACTGTCTGCACCTCCTTTTGAGACGTGTTAAATATAGACACAGTTTCTATGAGCAAAATTGCTTTCGGATTTGATAAATCACTTTGCGTGTGCTAAATTAATATATTTACATTTTCTCCTCCCAGCACATGCACAACTGAATATTGCATATTCAAATACTATGTTAAATTTTCAGCGATATGTACTATATTTACTTTTACTCCCTGTGATATAACACACATCTCTGATTGCTACTCTTCACTTTCTCACAACAGGCCCATTTTTTTTTACACATCTGAGCGGCATTATTGATTATTTTTATTTCCCATCATTGGGCACCTTCCCAACATTGAGACCAATGTGAGTCTAAATTAAATGATTCCTGAGTGTATCAAACAGACAGACGTAAGACAAAAGTAACATTGAACATATGAGTCAAAAAATTATCTAAAAGACATAATAAGATATAAACAACATAAAACACATAAAATGAAACCAATGTAAAGGATGTAACAAAATGACAACAGTATAAGATATAACATGACAAAAAGGGGAAAGACATGAGACATAAACGAAATAACAAAATGAAAATTATGTAGAAGATATAATGAGACAAAAACAATGTAACAACATTATAAAAGTGTATAAAAATAAGATATTGCATATTCAGTTGTGGAAAACGTACTAACTGGATGCAGATGGGCTATTTTGCACCTTTGAAAGACGCAACCCTTTGTGCGCACTGTTAGTAAATCAGTTTGTACATTTTTTTTGTGTGTGCAATGAGTTTGCACATATTTTAATACATGCAAACCTTTAGTAGATCCGGCCCTATATGTATTGGGGTGTCAAGTACACAAAATAGCCTGTAGAAATATCTACCAAATCCTATTTTATAGTTTTATACACTGAGTATATTTTAGAGCCTGTCCATTTTTATACATTTACATAGCAGTTTTCGACATGTGAAATCTATACTTTTATTATCTGAGTTCAAACAATGTGCGTACTTTTATCAACTCTGGTTGCATGTGTAGACATAGAAGCACTAGCAATGGTTTTCCTCTACTGCAACAGACTGCTTTCTCTTTCTTCTTAAAACTGCTACTTTTACATAATTCTGTTGTGGCTATATGTTACATTTCTTCAATTAAAATGATACCTGATACAGAGCTGTGTGCACAAGCGCTGCCATGGAAACTGGTCCCAATGAGAGTGATGAGTGATGGGAACAAGGTAAGGGAAAGTTAGTCATCAGATGTAAACCACCTCCTCACCCTCAAACATGGCTTCAGCCTCATTTACAGCTCTGAAAACACTGCTGGAGGGTCTCAGGGGAACAGCTGATGGTGGTCTGCACACAAACCTAAACTAACACACACCTTAATTACAGTTGATTTATGTGTCTTTCAAACACTTTGTCTTTGTCATACATTTTACATTGTGGGAATAAAGTCATTGAGAAATGCTTTTTGAGAGGTAGTAACTTTAATTTTCACGCAAATTTTTTTGCAGCAGTAACATTTGGTGAAGGCAAGTCAAGATTTGGTAGAGTTGGAAACACTAGCACTCTTCAGACCATTGACTCATAATTCAAAGTATGCCAACTTACAATGTTTTTCTAAATGTTCAATATGTAAGACCTATTTCTGAACTTATGTGAAGGTTTTTGCAATGCATGCTACACTAGGAGGTCAGTTGTTTGATGACGTAAGCTAACTCCATTTTCAAGCTAATTATAACTAGTGTTGTACTGTTGTCAAAATAAGGGGGAATATTTATGAGCATCAAGCTGCAACTACACCAAGAAGATGGCAAGTTGTGATAGACACACATCATTTTATGTCCAGTTATCTTTTGTGGGGATTCAGTCATATTAATATGATACCACACTTTCACATGTACAAATGTTCCACTTAAACATCTTCTCTCAAGACACTATTTTGTAAATGCACTTTTGCAGCATCCTGCTGCCCAAGAAGTTGTTCAGCACTTCTGCCTCACAGCTAGAAGGTTCTGGGTTTGATTCTGTCAGACCAGAGCCTTTCTATGTAGAGTTTAGTGACTGTCTTCCTCCAGTTTTCTCCTGTCATTAAAAACAGGTACATATAAGTTCATTCTCTTGGTGCTGATGAAGATCTGGAGTTAGTCCCCAAACACCTTCAATGGCAGCTCACTGCTCCTAATGTACTAAATATTAATGCTAATGCTAATGCTAGGTACTGTGTGTGTGTATGAGGATGAATAAAATGCAGAGACCAAATTTCCATATGGGGATACTAAAGTAAGCTACCCCCCCCCCACCACCACCACCACCACCACCACCACCTTTTTTTTTTTTTTTTTTTTTAAACATTTTAAACAACTTAGAGAACTTTTATTCGTATTCCTGAATGTTAGTGAGGAATATCAGACCCCTCTAACACACTGACACTGTGTTCGCCTACATGTGGAGGGAAGAAGAAAGAAAAACGACTGAATGTTATAGATATAGAAAAACTGACAAACTACTGCCACACTAATATAGATATTTTGCAAAACAAACATTTTTGGGCCTCTTGTCTACATGTTGTCTTAGGTCACTAGAACAAGGATTTTAAAAACGCCTTCAAAAGTGGAGATTTTTAAGAACAGGGGAAAAAATGTATTGTATCACACCCCGATTCCTGTATGCCTATTGCTGCTTTGTGCAACGAACATGCACTTGAAACATAAAATACAAGATATCAGTGTATTTCCTGCACTAAATCCAGGTCACCACAGACACATTTTGAGGGACAGACACCTAAACCAGTGCTTTGGCCAAAATCCCTTAAAATCACACTTTTTTTTTTTCTTTTTTTTTTTTACCAGTAATTTACCAGTTCGTTTCTAACTTCAGCTGTCATTGTAGCTCAGATTCATGACAGACTAAAGCCTGTGTGTCTGATATGTCCAATATTATCCGAAAGTCCATGGTGTCCGCATACATCTGCTACATACAGAATGGTCTGTCTGAGAGTTTGCACAGGATTAAAGTCATTTTTATATTACAATGTGTAAAAGTGGAGGACAATTCCTATATAGGAAAATATCCATATTAGTATCAAGAATAAAACTTATTAGCTAGCTCTGGTAACTGTACAAGTGTAACTTATAACAATTTGATAAAACAATGAAACTTTTTGTTCAATCAATTTTACTACACTAGTTTTGTTTTAGCCGATTCATTTCTTTTGTATTTGCAGTAATTATTATAAATATTAAGCATTTCATAAGATTCACTTGTGCTTGTACGTTTGTGTTAAGTTTATGTTGGAGGCTGTGTTGCACTGGAGTTAATGTTGGCTAAATCCACAGGTAAACTATAGGAAAAGGTAATGAGTTATGTAGTGTTTCAGAGCAGCAGGGAGGCACTGAAGAACTTAGGATGAGGATTTTCACGGAATCTGCATTAGAAATGATACAGTTGTTAGTTTAAAATTAGTTAGCTTTTATCAACAAATGACTTACTCCCAGCACAAAACACACTTCAACACATACTTGTGTTGCAACTTACAGACATAACAGTGGAGTTTTGCAAAGGGGGTGTTGAAAATGAATATTTAACAAATTTTTTTCAATGCTATTGAACTAAAATAATGCATTCAACTCACATTTTTATTCACTGCAGAATATTTTGTTACATATGTAGCAATGTCATAAACAGAGACACTGTTAGTCTTAAATGCTACCCAGACAGGGGAAGAGAACATTTTGGGCACTATTTTTAGTTATTTTTAGTTGTAGACTGATACACATTTGGTTCTCCAGTGAGTATTGTATTTTGTGCTGTATTTAGTGTTTTGTATTGTAATATTTTACTGTTTTGCCATAAAATGAGCCACATGGTTTGTGTTTATGCAGGAATATGTCACATAGTGTGCAATTTGAGCTTTGCACAGTGGGTGTGTTTAGGCTAGACAGTTACTTGTGAATCAGTTACATCTATTTATTTTTTTTTTTTTTCAGTTGTTGACACACAAAATAATGCTTTTATTATCCTTTACATTTTCATAGAAAACTATGATGTGAATGCACCTGCTGCTACACTGTAGAAAGTGAAGTGAAATAGTTTTTAGTCACTGAATAGATCCAACATTCCATTAATTACAGAGACTAAAGGTAGTTTTAACAAATATTAAACTGACTTAAGCATGAAACACAATGTTTGAAGAGTAGATGCACCTTTATTTTTTTATGTACATTGTTGCCCATAAAGTTGGAATCATTATATGGAATAACAATCCTCTTTAGGAATAAAAAGAGGAATATGTCAAATCAAATCAAGTTTGACCAGATGTAATGATTGCATAGGGAGTTCCACTTACTTTATCTATTAAGAATAAATCATAATGTCACAAACATTTCATGAGAAGAGGTGAAAATATTTAATTCCAACTTCATGGGAAACAGGGTACATAATTCATGCGAACAATGAGATATGAGATTGAAAAAAGAAAGACATGAACTGAAACAACAAAATGACCTTCAAAGTTTATTAAAATGTACCCAAATTACCTAAATCTAAGGCAGATCTACACTCTAAATGTTTTTTTTAATATGTGAAATACAAAATTAATTTGGCTATATTAAAAGTTCTGGCTGCATTAGGTAGATTTAATTAACCATTAAAATAAATGTCATCAAAATCTTCCAGCTTTATATCTACTTCAGTGTTAGCAACATAAAAAAATCATCCTACGTGTCATTCTGTTATCGTCCATATTTAAAGTCATGGCTGGTTTTTTTCCAGTGTCCACAGGCAAGTCTTGTTTTATTAGCGTCAACATAATAGGTGAACTCCTTGCATGTAACCTATGAAATGACTTCATGAGTGGCGACAGCTTATCTCTCCCTGCGGAGGCGATCAATAGAGTGGCGCTCTCGCTTTCTTTGTTGACGTGAAACCTTGGAGAACGGCTATCATATGCACTGTAGTCCGCCTGCATTGGGTAAACACACTCCCTCCTCCTCCTCCTCCTAATACACCAAGGAGTAACTCCTGCTGCGAGATGTGACTTTATTTTTTGTTTGCTCATGCATCACCTGGTTTCATGCATAGAAATGTTGTCAGGCAGATGTCAGTTTGTACACTGAGTCAGACCCGGGGCCACAGGAGGTCATGGAGCTGGACTTATTATGTAAACAGCAGCCGTAATCTGTTGGTTGCAGGCACCTTGTCCTCAGCTGTGGTTCCAGTGACAGTGGGACCAGCAGCTTGTACGAGTGTCGACAACTTATTCACAACTCATTATGGTTCTTTGTGGTGAAAAACATTGTGGGTGATGTCAGTGCTGTGGCCTCTGGAGGTTCAAAGTGACTGCTGCGCTTTAGCTGATATCACATCCATGAAGAACTGCAGTGTTTATTTAATCACAGAGTAGAACTGACACAGAGCAGGGTACATATTGCAATGGACTCTGTTCTCTATTATGAAACAGCTGAGGTTTTTATTTATTTTGTTGTGCTCTTTTTTTAGTGACTATATGAGCAGGCGCAATTTTGTTTTTCCCTGAAAAAAACAAAAACAAAATTCTTTACATCAAGTATAAGAAAATGTGTGTGTAAAATGATCTTATTAGGAGTATCTTAAACATTACATATAAGAATTTAAGTATGATGCTGGACTTGCATTATGTGAATGTTACAGTTGTAAACAGGAATGGTTTGTTGAACAGGGGTTGACATGCAGCAAACTGAACCCATGTAATTTTACCAGGGCCTTATGTTTTGGTCTTGTTTTCTTTTCATATGTTTTACTAAAATTACAGTGATTGATTAGTTCATGACCTTTGGATATATTATGTTTCAAGTTGTCTCGGAAGACAACTTCATTTATTAAAACATTTTTTTTCCAGAATGAGTTGACTAGAAATGACATTTTTTTTTATGGATTCTTTTTTTTGTTTCTCATTTCCCTAGCCTTTATAATGGCAGAGTAAATGGTGAGGGAAAAAAAAAAAAATTTACCCAAAATGTGAAAAATCATACATATCCCTTAGCTTTATGTCAGAGGGATGTATAGCAATTGCTTCTATATATGTGCCAGGTTTGAAGTAAATTTAAACAAAATTGATGTTTTTATCAACATGTGAAATTTTTATTTATAAGTAAATGGGAAAAAGATTTTAAAAATTCATAAAAAAGTTGAACTTTGACCTACTTTTCCCAAAATGTAATCAGATCTATTCTGAGTCACTAGCAATCTAAAATGAGGTATGCACATACCTCACTCCCCCCCGGGCCACGCCCCTCTAAGTCAGACTGAGTGGCAAAAACCAAACTGCTCAACATTAGGGAGTATAGCAGTAAACACAGCGAGACCAAGAAAATGTGAAATATGAAATTAAATTAAGGACAATTGGAGTCGACATGGATTTGTACGAGCTACCAAAGAACAAGTGGTCCGTAAACATTGACATGTGGCCCGAAATCGCGTATCCGGACATCCAGGGTGTAGGGGATCATCGCTATTTTTACCTGAAACAAACAAATACACATGGTTTCATCATTACTGACAACCAGGGTCCAAAACTAGGCAGAGAAGCAGCTGATCCAAAGTCCATTTACAGTAGACGGTGTACTGACCCCAGTGAATATATGCATGATCTACTGGTACTGAGGATATTCACGCCTAGTTAATATCAAATACTTTGTACAACACAGATACCACTGCTGTGGATGAGCAGGGTACGACTTTATTCTTGTAAATTATGATATTTTTCCCTCTTGTTTTTAAAGTACGACATTATTCTTGTAATATTATGGCTTTATTGTCGGAATATAATGACTTTAATCTCATAAACAAATGACATTTTTGTGAAACTATGATTTTTTTTATAACTACAACTTTATTCTCATAGCATTGTGATTCTTTTTGTATTCAACTTTATTTTCATAAAATTACGGGTTTTATATCAATATTTTATGCCTTTATACTCGTAATGACAAGTGTTTTTATTTTCTCATGTGGCCCTAATATGCCGTCATAGTTTTATGCTCGAGTACCCCTGTATTTGAAAAACTAGGGTTAGCCTCAGTTTAAGTTAGTTTACAAATCATGTAGGAGCACAAGCTTCATAATCACAAAATGAAGACAAAAACCATGAAAGATCTGATCATGAAACCAAGAACTTTACTAAGAAGTAACGTTAGCCAAAACAATACGTAATTTAAGGTATGATTTTCCTCAAAAATACAGCATAAATTAATGTTACCTGACACCAAATGGGATCCACAGATCTAGGTTTGGTTTCCTGGATTTGTGGATCCATCTACTTCTCTTTTCTTTGGCTTTCAGTGTCTGTAAAACAATAGCTCTGACTGCTTTTCAAACCTGTTCATACAATCAATCGCACAACAGCTCTTCCCCATTTTTTTTATTAAATATTGTTCTTAAGTTTAGAAGGTACTGAAGCCAACGCTGCCACTCATCTCCCTCTTTCTGCCACTCAGTGGGCGTAACCACAGTGACTTCCGCTAGTGGTGACATCACGTGCATACCCTCTGTTTGGTATGAATTCAACCAATAGCTTTGCTGCTGAAGTGTTAACAAACAAAGAAACATGCCGAACCAAAAACAATACCCCTAGCCTCCCCTTCGGGGGGTGGGGTGAAAATAGTTCTGGGTCTTTATGTTTTAAACTGGAAATAATCTAGAAGGTTAGATAAGTTTGACTGAAGGGTTGCTGGTTGATACCCTGGACTGGTAGAGAAATGATTGGCTGTTGAGCAAGGCACTGAACCCTGCATTTGCTCCCCAGGCACCTGACATGGCAGCCCACTGCTTAATATTTCAGACACAGCCATTCTGGAACCGATAAGCAGTATGACCGACAGTTGGTTGTGTGAGGGTGCACCTTCTTTTCTGATAACTGTTTTAATTTAACACCTTATGTGAATGAGTCAAGTTACACAAAGACAGCTTTTAGAAAGAGAGACACTAGTATTTTCCTCAAAGTAAAAGAGATTTAAAGATTGTGAGACTGCTTTCTTTGTAGAAGTCCTCACTGTCATAAGTACGTCCAAAATCAGTCTGTAGTGGAAATGACTGAACTTTACCAGAACACACAAAGCTGAAAAATTTTGCTAAAATGTACAGAATCAATCTGAGGGGTTTAGAAAGCTGTTGTGAAATCCACACACCCTGCAGCATCTGAGCTTTCCCCACCTAACTCCAGCCCAATTCCAGGCTCTTTGAGTAAAGTGAGAAGATGTGCTGAAATCCTGAAGAAAAATTATATCATAATTACCGGGGCTGCATTGAGGGGAAGAGGCTCACCTTCGGATCCTGTATGCGCCACTCTCACAAAAGGTGGCCACTTTGCCCATCTGAGAGGGATCCATATCACACGCACCATTGTGAGAGTCGGCACAAAGGCAGCAGCGAGGGATACTTCGTTACTCGAGTGCTTGCAGATCAGTTTCTTTTGTCAGCCACCATTTTACACCTCTGAAAAAAAAAAGAGTTTCACTGTTGACAAGTGAATTTCGTTGTAACCCCCTGACCTCGCTGAATGTTCGCTGAAGTAGTCTCCTCTGTTTACACAGACATACATATGCCAACACCCTGCCCAAACACACATAAAAAAGAGAAAAGCTCTTCTGTCTGTATGCAAAGCATTTAATGACGCTCCTAGATGTCAAGCAGAGTTTAACAGTTAGGGCGAGTGCTTACTAATTTATACGAGCACTCTGTGATTATGTTAGGCCTGGGCTTTCTTTGACTGTGGATTTGGATGAGGACTAGATTTGGACTGGGGACAAACTCTGAGGATGTTTTGGACTGTTTATCTTTTGAATGACTCTCTTTGCTCTCTCATGTCAAAACAGTCTCTCACACAGTCTTTAAAGCTCTGTATTTACTCTAACAAGAGTTTGGGGCATATTTGGGGGGGGGTCCAAGCCTCTGCCCTTTACAAGCTAGCTTCCTGTAGCTGGAATTATTTATGGTAAAACAGGTGCTAAATATAAAGCAGAGGAGGGAAGTAATGAAGAACAAATACTCACAGTTTTCTGTTTTACTTTTTTCATGTACTTCCTACACTTTAATCCTGAAACAGCTGCACTTGACCAAAAGCATCTACTGATATGAAATGTTTAATCATTTTTCAACTACTAATCCTATCAATAAATGCAAATAATTCATATATGATGTAGTTTCTCAACTTTTAATTGTCATCAGCTATGACCTACAGAGGCTGAATGTAGTAAACGTGGAAACACAGTCATCTTCTACAACACTGATTCACCAGTAAACCCATGGAGTTTGACAAATGACAGTGGATGGAAACACCTTTTTTTATGTTCAGTTAATGATATATTTTGCTGAAAAATTCGCTTTTTCTTCAGTTTTTTCTGTTTTGATACAATCACCTTTGAATTAACTCTGAGCTTTTATGAACATCTAAATCAGGGGTGTCCAAACTTTTTTTAAAGAGGGCCAGATCTGATAATGTGGAGATTGCCAGGGGCCAGTGGTCCCTTCGGACGTTTTTTTAAACAGTAAAAATTACATATAAAAGCGCTATTCTACAACAATTTTATTTTCATTGTCGCAATATCATTTTTTAAAATGGCAATGTAACCAAATCTAAGCCACTCAGGTGTGAACAAATAAAAAAAAAAAAAACAAAAAAACATTTCTGCCTTCCTTTCACATCTGGAGTCAGATAACATAGAACAAACTGTATGGAGTATCTTAAACTTCCAAGAAGTTGATACAAATCTTAACCCCACATTCATTTTAAACATGACTTATATGAGTAATCATTACTCATATTTTACTCAGTAATGCAAAGTCTGTTAACATTTAAGATGAAAACATATGACTCTTACTCTTGTCTTTCACAAAATCATTCAGAAAGTAATATTTTGTGTCACATCTACAAGTACATAACACCAGCAGTTAGAGGCAACTAACCTGGCAACTTGGTAGCCTGCCTTGGTGGCGAACTCATTGAACTCCCAGGTTCACATGAAGAGTCACTGTTGTGAGTTTAAAGCAGCTTGAATTTGCTTCACTTTTTCGGAGCACTCACTCCCTGCTAGCTTGTCGTATGCGTTAGCATGTTTTGTCTGCTAGTGTCTCTTTACATTGAATTCCTTAAACAAGGCAACAGTCTCTTGACAAATTAGGCAAACACAATCACCTCGATTTTCAGTGAAAAAAAACTGTAATTCCCATCTCTCCTGGAAGCGGCGGCCCTCACTGTCAACTTCGTTTTTTTATTTACAGGCGCCATGGTTAGAAATTAGCGAAAAGGGTTCACGGTAAGGTCACAGAGCCAGATAGAGTTAGAGTGGTGCTGCCACCATGAGGTGAAAGGAGAAACTGCATTTTGAACCTTTTAGGATTCATGTACTCGGTTCAACAGTCAAAACGGGCCATAAACAATACATTCTAAAACCGAAGCTGTGGGCCGTATTAAATCTGACCGCGGGCCGTAATTGGCCCCCGGGCCGGACTTTGGACATGCCTGATCTAAATCATCAGTAAAATAAATACAGGAAAAAAACTGATTTTCACTGAAAATTGCAAAGTAGGATAAATCACAACCTTCACTTCGGAAAGGTTAGATGTAGAGGAAAAAAGATAAAAACAACTAAAATGTAACAGGATGTAGTAACATTAGGAGGACAACAACAACAACAACAACAACAATAATAATAATAATAATAATAATAATAATAATAATGATAATAATAAGGGGAAAAAGAAGTTGTTTTATTTACTGATGCCTTTCAATACACTCAAGTATACCTTAGCATAGCTAAAAGCAGCAATAGCAAACATTTTAAAGACATTGATTCAGTCATGTGGAACAATAGCTTTATGATAAATATACAAAGGCTACAAGACCAGATTTAGTAAATACTTGGTTCATTGATAAATCAAAATACTCAATGGGATGAAAACCAAAATATGCCAAAGTTACATAAAATTAAAAAAAAAAAAAAAAAAACTTTTGTAATTGAAACAGGGACTCAATACAGAATAGAGCAGGGGTCAACAACCTTTTCTCTTTTGTGAGCTACTTTTACATAATGAAGTTGCCGGAGGGCTACTCTAATTTAGCAACATTTATTTACATATCTAATTTTCATACATACACGTATTTTGCATGATATGTTTGTAACATTGTGTTCGTCATTTATTATTTTATTTATTTATATTTTTTTGTGTTAACATTTACAGTACTTAAAAAGTGTTAATATGAAACTATTTTATTATTACTATTTTACTTTTATTAAGAAAATCAAAAGTAGAAAAAAAAACAGATGCAAGCATTTGCATCCTGTATTCCTAAATATTTTAATACTATGTCAAATATTATGAAATGGAACAATCCTGCATATTTTTATAGAATTATTAAAAACAAATAATACACACCTGTATGTGCATTTTTAATACTTTGAAATTGTGAAAAGAAACGTTGTCACTCACACAATAAAACTTCACTAACACGCGCTGCTGTATTTCTGAAGGATTTGACCTTTTCTAAATTCACATATGCTGTCAAAACATATCAATTAAAAACAGAACAACTTTGTGCACATAAATCCACCATTCCCATCACTTCTACAGAGTCATCACACTGGAGTCAAACGCACAGGCACCTGTTCAAGTTTGACTCCAGCTGTCTGAGCGCATGTGTACATAGAGCACATATGTTTGCGCTTGTTCAGGATGTGAACCACTTTACTGATGCCTCTGTTGAAGCGCTGGCCTTGGTCAGTTTAGTGAACATGGACGTTGTTTTTGGACTTTAGTTTTCAGCTCTTTTACCTTCTCTTTACGGAGGCTGATTCCCACTGGAGAATCTCCAGAAAAGTTGCTGTAAACTTTGGTGACATTCCGCTCCACGTTGCATCTTTTACGGACTGCCAGGCTCCGCCCACAGATCAGACACACACACTTGTCTTTCTCATTTGTCAAACAAAAGTCTGTGTCTCATTGTTCGTGAAAATAACTCCCTGACTATAACTCCAATGACAGACAGAAAACCAGCACTAAAGTTTGATTGACAGCTAGCTGACCGTTTCATCTTGGGAGGGGGGCAGGACACTTTTAACTTTGACTGAGTGGAAATTTAGACCTGTTCAACCAAATGACGAATCAACTTTGTGTTCTTATATTATTGACCCTTGGCGAGCTACCGGTAGATCATGAGCAACGTGTTGGAGATATCTGGACAAGTTCTATTTTTAGAACAGGCCTGCAGGCGACTCACGTGGGCCTTGTGGGCGACCTGGTGCCTGTGGGCACCAGGTTGGTGAACCCTGGAATAGAATATATAAAATGGATACAATTTTCCACACTAGCTCTGATTATTTTATTTCATGGAAAAATTATGCCACCTGTTGCTTGTGGACCAGTGTAAGTTAAACTTTCACATCATTCCCCATCTTTATATCTGACTGTCTCTTCATTTTTTGGAGTTTAAAAAGGACACATCCTCTTTCCTGGGGGGGATGCCCTGGACACTACTCATTTTCTTGCTGTTTATTTGACTGTTGTTTACTCCAACTGCCTCTGTAAAGCCCTTTGAGATAACCTTGTTGTGATATTGGGCTATACAAATAAAGTTGAATTGAATTGAATTGAATTGAATTTCCTGCAGCTTCGCTTTGTCCAATAAGCAGCATGTTAGTAGGTCAAGAAATTCAGGGCTTCAGACATTTCTGCATTTTGATGATATTTTTAAGCAGCAATTAATTTCTTTACTGATCATGAAAATGTCAGGTTCCACATGGCATGTATTATTGCCATGATTAGATTACATGTCTTTAGTTATTGTTTTTGAAGATTTACTCCTTTACATCAACTTTTTTCATTTTCCACTGCTGAGTCTGCACACATATCAGCACAATATTCTCTTCTACACTTTTTAATGTATATAAAAATTCTTTAATTGCACACAATCTCTAATTAATTTTAAAAGTTCTATGTATATGTATGGTTGTATATGTGAAGGATTTCTACTCATTCACATCATATTGCACATACCTGTGTTTTGAGATTTTTTCCTGAATACACAGGTAGACTGGAGGATGAGAACACATTTTAGACATAACCAACTTTAGTGGGGTGTTCTATATGTCTTAAATATTAATGGGCCCTGTAAGCCCCACCTGAAAACTATACAAATACACATTAGCAAATGCAAATTCAGTTGAAGAAAGCTATTAACAAAAGGTTCGACATGAGCAGTAGCACATTTCAGCCCATAGAAACCTAAACTAAAATGGAATTGAATTGTGTGTGTACACTCCAGACATGCTGTCTATCTTCTTCTCTTGAGCATTCCTGCACACTTCAACTCTCATCCCAATTCCACATCCTTCTTTCTGAAATCTGCAGAAAGACAGAAAGAAAGAAAGAGCGAGACAGAGCAAAAGAGCAGATCATATTGACAGTTATTTCTGTGTGGCTGGCTCCAGGCAAATTAGATTGAATGGGCTGGAAAACAAAGTTACATCAATCCAATTAGGTTATGATCAGTCAGTGCTACTGGACAGTGGGGGGCCACACAGAACAGACTCCCCCCACCCCACTTTTTATACTGTATACAGCAGATGGAGAAGCGCCGAAGAGTGGAGACAGTCTTAGGCGAGAGACAGGCCTGGTGCTAATGTCTGCTCTAACTCAATAGAGGAGCTGCCTCACTGCTTTGGCCGCCTGCTCTCACTCTGTCTGATTGACCACTCCATTAAAACTTCACTACTGTGTGTGTGTGTGTGTGTGTGTGTGTGTGTGTGTGTGTGTGTGTTGGGGAGGGGGGGATTATTCTTCAGAGATCAGACATACCCAAATTCATTTTGCAGCTGGACCTTGCATCAATCTATCTCAGCTTTAATCATTTGAGTCCTGCATTAAATAAGCCTTAACAGCAGTGACATTTGATTGGGTATTGCCTGCGTGTGTGCGGCAGCATCGCACTCAGGAATGCACACTTTGCATATCTGACATTCTGCACTGAATTCCCTGTTGCACCCTGGGTAAATCCTGGGTGCCCTCTGCCCCACTGTCTCTCTCTCTCTCACCACCAGTGGGATGTGAATAATGGAGTAATTACAGGAAGTGAGGCTCGACCACTAAACATTTTCCTAACCAGAGGATCTGGGATTCTCCATTTGGAGAGAGGGAAGAAAAAGGAAAGACACTGAGAGATCCAGCCAGCCGGAAAAGAAGTCTGCCTCTAATTTTCAATATCTGGATTAAAGATTAGCCTCCATCTGACATAGTTTGTATTGTACCAATTTGATGAATTGCATGCATGTGAATGTTCTGAAAAGGGGAGAAAAAAGTGGCAAAGCGGGAGGTCTTGTCTTACCAAGGTCACTTTAAATCCCACGTTTTGAGCACTGACATGTACGTCTCTGTGACATCAAAGGGAAACATTGCGTCCAAACCCAGCCTCAGTAGTGTGTGTGCATGACCGCAGGGGGATGCTCTCCCTGAGACCTGATCTGGAGGAAATGTCGTTTAATAAAAGAGAGCAAAACTGGCAGAGATAAATGAGGTGGAAGACGCAAAGATGTGCAGTGGCTGCAGAGAGGAGTAAGATTATCCACTTCTCATGGGGCCTAATGAGCCTCTTTCTGCTGGTGTCCACTCACAGAAACATAAGACACAAGATGGATTTTTCCTGTTTTCTTCAGTAACATGCTTAGGTTTAAACAGTGACATATAACAGTGGTTCATGAACTATTCAGACTGTTTACTTCAGTGAGTGTACAAATAGCATAAAGTAACAATACACCACTGCAAATGAATGCATTCAAAAGCTTCAGTGAATATATGTACATTTATTTAAGTACTATCAGCAAAATGGACATAAAGTATGTGGATATTGCAAAAACACAGCTCCTGTCAGTGTTTTATTATTATATATGATGTTTTTGGATTCATTTTACTGCTGCATTAATGCACATGTTGCATTTAACTGCTTTCAATGCTCAATGCTGAGATCAGCTTGACAACTTTATATACTGTCGGGTAATTTAACAGCAATTCATCATATTCTACAAAAGCATCATATGTTCAGCATCACTGCCCTGTAAGGACTGTAAGCTCAAGACAAAAAAAAAAAAAGCCTATTTTTAGCTTTGTGACGTTGCATTTTACAGGAATTCAAGAGGGTTCTTTCCAGGTTTATTTAAATTCAGAAGGAGGAGGATTTCAAGCTCAACCCAGAAAGGAAACACTTCATCCTTCAGTTTATCATAAACACACAACATCAACACATTTAGATAAATAATGTTTTCACTGGACAGGGAAGGGATGGAAAGTTGCACTGATGGTAACTGCAATAAAAAGGACAAACTAAGAACTATCATGGAAGTATCAGTAAGTATCTCAAATTTTGCAGCACTGCAGTATCTAGAAGTACTTAATTACATTGCATCACCAACATATGGTAACAAAATGTTTAGGATAATGTTTCTGATAATCATTTCCTTTCATTTGTTTCTCTTGGTTTGTTTTGATGTAAGGATTCATAATGTCAGGAAACTACATTCATAACTAAATTACATTAACGCAATAACTCTTGTATTACCTTTGATTTTACTGTATGTTAATCTAAATGTCCTAGTTTACTTTACAACTCTGTGGTTAGGGTTTGGAAAAGCACATGCTTCAGTAAAAAAAAAAAGTGTCACAAATGTATGGGCCTGTACTATATTAAAGCAACCCTAGTTTATTTGTCTAATACTAGTAAAGTGATCCAAGTGCGTAAATTTGTCCATAAACTACTCTTCACATCTACTGGTTCACTAGTGATCTGTTTTAGGTGTGGGTTAGAGTTGGGCTTTCATTTGAGCTACAGTCCATTTATACTGATTTATTTTACAGTTAAAACGATTAATCAGTTAATCAACTCGAATCGATTAAAAAAATATTCAGTTACAATTTTCCTGAATTGAAGCTTAATTTCCTTAATTTTGCTGCTGCTAAACATTGGTTCCACTGTTATGTTTCACATGAATGCTTATTGTGACACACATGGTGTCAGGATCAACACAAACACTATGGAGCGTAGCTCAGAAGAGATGAGGACAAAAAGGCAGAAAAGGTCTATACGCTCACTTTTCAACATTGGAACCATCACTTACTCCTTTCTAATCAGAAGCTGCAGCTGTAATTTATTTTCATTTATCTTGTGTTTCAGCCACATGTTAAACAAAAGTCTGTTGGTGAAAAATAAACCATAAGCCTTATCTGTGAGCAGTTTACATTTATATTCCGAATAATTATTTTTGCAGCTTGGAAATTATATTAATTTACAATGCTAAATTGTTTGGTAAGACCAATAATGTTTATAATGCAATTTAAATGACATATGAACAGCTTTTCAGGAAGACAGATGTAATTATATGCATAGTTTTTGGTTTGGTTTTCTCTAACTTTGGAGACAATAAAGCCTTCCCCTAACTTTCTAAATGTTCTTCCACCAGATAAAACATGACAAAATGTTGAAATCTATCATTTTCCCTCCATCTGTGCCCCTTCATTCTAAATCATTCCCCCCTGCCCTTTGACCCCTGCTCAGGGTCACTGCTAGGTGTCCCTTTCGGTGTGGCTCCTTGTGGTTCAGGAAGCTCCGGACAGCTCTGTCTCCTCTCCCCGCTGACCTCTGAGGACCCTGAGGTGGCATTTCCCCTCTTTCAAGATTATAGAGTTAAAAATATTGAGGCTGCTCCCATAGCCACGGCCCCTGGGTGATCATGATGGACGGAGGAAGGAAGCTGCTTTTCCTTCCCTCCTCTCGCCTCTTGAGTCATTTATCATTCCTCTCTCCCTCTTTCTCTCATTCATGTCTCTTAACTTGTTTTCCTTCTCTTTTTTCTGATGGAAAACTTTTCCAGACAAGAAAAAACACAACAACATAAGCCCACTTCATGTCTCCCAGGACAGGGACACCCATGATATGGAAAAGTCTTTGAAACTAGCAATGCAACAAATGCCATGAAACCGACAGTAAACAGGGCCATAAAAGCTGGAGCTGGATGCACGAAGGTGGCGAGGGGTTGATTTAACCTCTGGGTCTGCCTCGCGTGCTGTGTGTTTTTCAAGAGCTAATGTGCCATTAATGCCCAAGCACATTCATATAAACATGACATTAGCAAGTTGCACTCTGCTGCCCAGTCTGAAAAGAAAAAAAATTGGCTTACATCAGTACTGGGCTGAACACTTGCTACACTGGGTAAATAGTCAGTTTGTGGTCCTGAATTAAAAGATTTCCCTCCTCAAACAGGATGGCACAATGTAGCCCCAGGACACAAAACACTCACCAGGTGAGCCAAGCAGGATTGAAATGGAAAATGAGATGTAATTACTTGCGCATACTTTGGGGCATTTGACTAATTTACCTCAAACATCCGTTGGTAAGCGACAAAAGATTCCTCCCGCATTTGGATTATTTGAGAAATATAAAAATACTCGCCTCTTTTGTTTACTAATCCAATTTCCTCATGTGGTAAAGCTTGTCAGAGAGCTTTGAAATATGCTCACTGATGAAAGAAACAAAATTGTAAATGAAGTGTCTTTTATCACAGCAGTTTATTTCTAAGGCACACACTTCTAAATAAAAACACAATTCCCCTTTTAGAAAGTCTTCTGCCACAAACATATAATAGGCATCTTTGTACTTTTGTTGACTGCCGGCTTTATTCTGAGGCCACGCACGCAAGAGCTGTTGAAGTGTGGTAAAAGCGGGGATTAGCAGTGTGATTTGACATTTACAAGAGCAGGTGCATAAAATGATGATTCTGAGATTGAGTGAATACAGTGGCCGCGCCCATGTGAAAGTAACAACTTTGATCCTCCTCTACTGACTGGTTGTCGGATGCTTTGAACTGCAGGAATCTAAGGATAAAACAGGTTCTCATAGGACACAATACATTAGTTTCCACTGACTTCAAAAATAACATTTGTATAGATTCAATGGTGTCGGACTTCTGCAGAATGAGGATAAAAGGACACAAAATAGCACAGATAAAGTTAAAATGTACAAAATAACAGTTGTGTATGGGCTGTGACAATTCCATGGTTCAGGATTAGTTCAGTTTAAGCACAAAACCAGCTTGGTTAGGGTTAGGAAAACCTCACAGGTGGGGCTAAAATAAGAATATTACATGTCAAGCATCCTTATGGTTGTATCGGGTAGTGGAGAGAGGACCCAAATGCAACACAGTCAGTATAAATTAAAAATAGTCTTTGTTAGAACTTTAATAGCTAACTGGGCTGAGGGAGGGATTGAAGGAACTGATTATGGCAAATGAGTGGTTACAAAAAGAAACACATGGACGCTACTCCATGTAATTTTCAATGTCTTAGAGCTGCATAAAATATGAGAATGTGAATACTGTCATATCAGTCCCTGGACTTTTACTTGTTTTGTCTGTCTTGTGTGTTGTTTCCTGTTTTATTTTGTTAGTTTCCCTCATGTGTCTTGTCTGGTGTCTTTACTTCCTCTTTGTCTTCACCTTTGCCCTGATTACCTGCCTCCTCCCTGATTGTCTCCACCTGTGACCAATTGTCTTCCCGCCCTCTTGTGTATTTAAACCCTGTGTTTTCCCCTGTTTGTTGCCAGTTCGTTTTCAACCCTTGGTGTGATAACTTACCAGCGTTTTTTTGATCCTGCCTGCCTGTTGTGACCTGTTTTGCCCATCGACCTCCGACTCTGCCTGTTCCTCGTCTGCCTGCTCGTCTGTCTTCGACCTGGTTTGTCCATCACACCTGAGAATACGCCTGACCCCTGTCTGTTCCTCCGCCTTGGTGCCTTTTCCTGGTTTTGACCCCTGCCTGGACTATTGGTACGTGAGCCTGCCTGACCCTATGTACGTTTGCCTGTCTGATTGTCTGCCCGTGTTTGACCTGGTCTGCCCTCTGATTCTTCTTTGCTCTCTCCTAGTCGGGTTCCCCTCGTGTGCTCCTGACCTGGGCCGTAACGTGGTTCACTTAAGATCCGAAGCCGAGACGATTCCCCTTCTCAGTCCAGCTGAAGATATATTCATTACCACTCTGTGTGAACCTGTTACTCTGACTATTTCTAATAAATCCCTTTTAATTGTACTCCTGTCTGAGGGTCTTGCATCTGGGTCCAGTACTCGTACAATCTGTCCTAACAAATACTTTGAATAAAACACAATTTAGGACGAGCTCTTATATCACTACATTTACAAAAATCCATTGTGTTTGTATCTGAGCTCAGGATTCAAGGCATTCTCTCATCTTAAAATGCCAAACAGGGCAGTTGGCCCATTTGCTCTGTTTGAGTTGCTGTTTATTTTATAGCCCTTGACCATGTTGTATTATTTGAAGAGAGTGCCTTGGAGTTCATTGTTGTTTGTTAAATACATATATGTCCCAATCCAAAGAGCACTTCAAATAAAACCTATTTTGTGCATCATTTTCCAACTTTTTTTTTTTTTTTAATTTGTCTGATTTTTAGCTTTACTCCTCAGTCAGCATTTTTGTTCTTACTGATTGACTGATTCCTCTCCTGTTGTCATTGGCTGATTCTCATCAGATCACACAAGTCATGTTATACAAGTCTAACTGTTGACAGAAAAAGGGAACTCTTTTTAAGTTGTACTCTGCCCTGATTTATTGTGTTTTTGACTTAACTTAGTTCAATACAAAAGACTTGTAAATAGGCCTCTTTTTTAAAACGGCCATGGGTGTTTTTTAGAAGTGAAACAATGCATGAATGAGATGCGTAGGGAGTTGTAATAAAAGTGAAAAATTTATGAAAATTGCACTTTTGTAGTTAACACACGATTACATGTTTGCTTATGGAGAACCAAAGAAACTAAATAAAAATATCTGTACCATATTGGTTTATACATCATATCGCACTGAAGTGCATTGTGTTGTATCACACTCAGATTTGAGACATGAATCACATTAGCGATGGAGATGAACACTCCTAAAATTGCATACTGTGTGATTATACGTTGTCCCACATAAAAGATGATAAAATGTCACATGATCTTTGGTTGTGACTAAAGAATTGAGTTCCTACAGCTCACCTGGTCTTGTGACTAAAGACAGTGTGGTGCAAAATTCTCAGTTTCAGAAATGTAGGATGATCCTCTTAGTGTGACTGCTGCTTCCAGCTCCACATGCTTGTATTGTAACTGCAAAACTTGCATCCCAAGTTGGCTTCCCATGCTTAGCTTTATTGTTCACTGCTAGAGTGGCTCAGATAGATGAATTACTGTGTTTCAATCTTGTACTTTGAATCATGTTGTAGCCTGAGATACAGTGTGCATTACTCCTCACAATTCTTAAACGGGTAACTGAGTTCATTCAGTCCTTGATACACAGTGACTGCTGAAATATCACAGTCTGTATGAGCCTTAATGGTTAAGTTATAATACAGAACATGAACACTGGTCTCTTGTGTCTAAATCCATAGGTTTGTTATTCCGTCATATCCACACCAACCCCTGCTCATTCTGGAATGTCGCCATAACCACGTTACCACAACATTCAAAGATTTTTCCAGAAAAATGACAATCGACCAGTACTGTTTTTCTGGTGAACTCAACCTCTATGGTCACCTATTTACTGAAAATGCATTTATGATGCAAACCAAAATTGTGGGTGCTGTAAATTTAAGTCTGTGGCATGAAAACATAAAAATGAAACCAGTGGAGTCGTATTGTAACTGTCCCCAGTTCAGATGTGAATCTCACAATGGTACCGGGTCACGTTTGTGTTCTAAATCATATTAATTATGGTTTGGTTATGCTGAGTCGCTCTCTGAGTCATTTTCACACAAGTGATATTTCTTTTTTAAGAGCTTGTTAATACCTATGACTCATATTTTCACTTCATCAACAAATTCAAAGCTTGCTTTGTCACAGTGTCACAGAGTACAAGCTGAACTTACAGTAGGCTACCGGATTGATTTGTAATCACAAGCTGAAAAAAGCATTTCTGTTTTTTTCTTTTTTTCAATTACAACTTATTTACATGTAGGCAGCTCCTATTTTGACCAAAGCTGGATGAGGATTAAAAAAAAGAATTGAACCTGAAAGCTGATGTTTCCCACACTGCTCTACTTGTTTGCACTCTCACTTTCTCTCAGACGCTTTCCCCCTCATGTCGGCGTTCTGCCTCTTGTTCTCACTCTCGCCTGTGTCTGCTTGGTTCTCTGTGCTGCTGCTGTCTCAGCTGCAGTCCATATGATCCCTCTGCCCCTGTGATAAGTCAATTTAGTAATTCGTTATGTTTTCAAAGCCATTATTGCAGCTTATTTATATTTTGTAGCCGACTCCTGGCCTTGCCATGCTAAGACAATTACTAGGAAGCCAATTTTGTGGAGCCCTGTCTGGTTCTGTTCGGAAACAGAATAATAAATCACGGTGGCGGCAGACCAAGTGGATAATAGCTGGAGTCACATACGCACACTCATCATCTTTCCCCTGCATTGTTACACACATACTATAGGAGATGCTGAATGTAGTCTAGTGAACTGCAAAGTATTTTTACTACCTTTAAAATGGTCCATAACTTATGTCAAAACAACATAAGTGGTAGGGAATTTTCCTGGTAACTGATCCTCATGGTTTTATTTTAATGCAACATATGCTGAGTGAAGGGAGTGGAGCATGACCAGTAACATATGGACACTTAAAGTGGCAGGAGGTGAAACCAGAAAGAAAAAACACTAGAATTGGAGAATATACATCTTCCTTCTGCAGCTCTTTCCTCTCAGTCCAAATCAACAGGCTCAGTATAAATAAAGATGAACCTGAAACTGTTTCATGTTATTATGGAAAAATGAAATAACCTTTCCAAGTTTCCACATTAAGACAGAGTAGAGCAGTAGAATCACATGTAGGTTGCAACTAACAGAATCTGAAGACGGACCAGTAGTTACAGCTCTTGGTCAGATATATAACCCTCCTACCTATCTAAAATGCCTGATTAGACGAAATATGGGTGTAAAAGAGAAGGTGCAGATGTCTCATGCCTTCTCAGATCCCTTGAATAACAATATGCTGAAAGCAAATCATGGACCGTTTACCAAATGCTGCTAAAAACTAGTTAGATACTAGATACAGTTACTAATCTCCAGGTTGAAATTCACAAATTTCCATCAACTCAACAAAAACAAAGAAAATCAAACAAAAAACAAAACTAAACAACCAATCATCAGACTATCGGTCATCAGATTAAGGTTTTATGGAGTCAAGCACTACAACTTTAAGGCAGAGACTAAGATATTTGAGAAAAATACTGTTGACGTAACATTTGATCAAAAAAATATCTCCATGCACAAGAAAATGCTACCTTGTTTAAACATCCTATATTTTCTGTTGGATGTTGCAGATCAGATAGGATTCTGCCTGTTGATACAGTGGAGCGGTGATGCCACATTATAAACTAATAATTGCCAGTTGTACATAAAGAAAGCAACAGTATAAAGAAACCAATGTGTGTGTGTGTGTGTGTGTGTGTGTGTGTGTGTGTGTGTGTGTGTAGGTGTGTGGATGGTGGTGGTGGGGGGTGCACTTGAAATCTTTTTTGTAGTGACCTAAAAGACTGATATTTTCCAAAATATGTGTATTAGTGTGGCGTGTGCCTTAGTGTATCTAATAAACGTTTAACTTATATAGCATAAAATGTAAATTTTGTTTAACACATTCTAAAAATGTCCAAAGCTTAAAAGCTGTCTGGCTGATTTTATGATTTCAATGATAATATTCAGCTTTTTTGAGTGAAAAATCTTGTTTGCATCAATGATTTTTTTTTTATGTGTATTGCAAAGTATTGCATGAGAAAATGCTGATGGGAAACAAAAAATACTTTAAAAACAACTAGTAATACAAAAGTAAAAAATAAGCAAAATCAAATTAAATACTCAATAGTGGAATAAAATGGCTTCTGTAACATATCCTATCCTCCTTCTGAGTACTCAACACGATACTTGCTCATCCTAAACATTCATTTATTTATTTATTTATTTATTTATTTATTTATTTATTTATTTATTTATTTATTTATAACAGATATGGAAATATGGTAGCTAAAAGAGGCTAAATTGACCTCTGTCACCTTAGTTGAGGCTATTTTTCTTACTCAACATAAAATTATCTTAGGGTATGAAAAAGACATTGCATAATTGATTGCGGTGTCTGTGTTCTTATTGCTGAACGTGTCAACTGACCAGCGAGTCCCTCGCATAATTTCTTACTGTATTCCCTACACATATGTGTCCCACCACATCCCAGAGCGGCAGCATCCGTCTAGAACAGAGACTGGTTTTTCTCCTCCGGGACAGGCTGGTGCCAGGCAGAGCGCTGTGGGTAAACCTCTCACCCCCCCACCTCCCCATTCCCTCCAGCAAACAAACCACAAACAAACCCGCCGGGGCCCCAGGCACCAGCACAACCACCGGCCCCAGCCCCTCAGTCTGCCTCAGTCAGCTGCTGTTCTCTGTGACTCAGATTGTTTGGTGTGAATAAAACAAACAAACAAAAAAAAGCACATGTCTGAACAAGGTTTTGTATTAAGGCCTTTTAGAGCATGGACACATGGACCTACTTCAACCCTATTTGTAAATAACACTGAGAAAAACAGTTAAAAATACTTCACATCACAAAACAATTAGTAACATTATTTTCACTTCATTAATGTTTGCTCCTTTCTGAAGTTATAGCTGATATCAGCCTACAAATGAGTTGTGCTGATGTTTTGTCAGTGTACTGATGTTTTGTCAGTGTACTTTAAAAAAAAAAGAAAAACTTTTTCTCCCTTCATCATTATACATATCCATTTGTAAGATATTTGCGTAAATAAACAGACTCACTCAATAAACACTCAACACTCAATAAAATAATACAAGGAATAATTAGACAAAGTATGTAAATGCAACTGTTGAAGGATAAAGGATATGATGTATTAGATATGCAATTGGGTTTAATCCTGGGACACACAGAAGTTGAGAAGTGTGTTGTTGA
Organism: Sphaeramia orbicularis; assembly: GCF_902148855.1. Taxonomy (NCBI): domain Eukaryota; kingdom Metazoa; phylum Chordata; class Actinopteri; order Kurtiformes; family Apogonidae; genus Sphaeramia; species Sphaeramia orbicularis. Next base: position 6,564,060 of record NC_043976.1, read on the forward strand.
ATGTTGTTGTAAGTTGCTTTGTGAGAATAGATGATTCTTATTACTTCTACACCTTGCCTTCACACTGCTAAATGTGTTGGGGTCCTTAACAGACTTTTGGAAATGCCAGTGACAGTGTTTGAGTGTAGACTCTCTAAGGTCATGGTGTAAATATGGACTGACCAAAAAAAAAAAAAAAAAAAAAAAAAAAAAAAGACTTCTGAAAACAATGAGGCACTTGCATTTACTGCCACCTGATTAATCGCTCATTCAGGAAGAAAACTGTCCTTGCTGTTGCTGATAGCAGCTCTTATGCAGTTAAATGTGTTTTTCTTATTATTCTTATCACTGGCTTAATTTATAACAGGAGAGCTGTTATTCTGGCACTCCCCCTGTCCAGTGGTGTTTTGTGCCCTCTGCTCATGTGGCATGTGTTTTACGACGGTTTTTGGAAATCAGTTTTGACATTTTTATAAGACAATCATTTTTTTAGGATGGTGCTTTAAAGTGAAGACATTGTATTCTGAATGTAGCGTCAAAGCAGTTCATCTAAGTGCAGTAAAACACAAGGGACTTATTTCTTTACATTTATTTAGAAATTTAAACTATTTTCATCTCACACACACATTATTTGACCTGTATTCCTTTTATACTTGTTACTGTAAATTTCCAGAGCAAGAACCAGGCAAAAACAGAACCTGTGGCTGAGCAAAGACAAAGACAAAAGAATTAGCAGAAACGTGAAAAAGTATTTTTGTTTTGCCCAAACTCCCCAGCTCTCTGCTGTTGCTTAACTAAAAAAAGCATTTTGCTCAACTCAGTGGTTCAAAAAGACTGAAGTAGGTGTCAAGTTTACACTCTGCTCTGCTGTAGACCCATAAAATACACAGTAGTGTAATGAGCTTATGCGCCTTTCGTGGGTGTCTTTAAATATGTGTATGACTGATTTTATAATCTTGTCATTTAAAACATGGAGAGTTGATAACACATCCTCAGTTGTATGAGAAATGTTTAGTCTGGATGGTTTCTCAGCACTATTTTAGGGTGGGTCTAGTTTGTTTCTTCATTGTATATTACAGAGGACAAATAAAGTGTAATTACACATTGCCGTTAAAGGGCCACCTACAGAGCTGCCAGCACACAGTAAATATGTTTGATTTCTACTTAGTCTTGCTTACACTTCTTTAAATTTACACATAAAAACTCCCAACTCTGTTATTCCTGCGATGGGCTTTCATTCCTGACTCAGCTGCTTCTTTGTGGTTTAAGGGAAGATGCTATATATCAGGGAGGCTATTTTTAAGTTGTTCATGGTTTGGTTTGTAACATAAAGCTCTACTCAGTCAAAGGAAGGTTTTTTTGTTTTGTTTTGTTTTTTTGTTTTGAAGTGTGTGAATTATCAAGTTACATGTCTCAACCTGGAGAAAAGAGGCTCTATACTATGATTACCTGTAATGAAGTGAGAGATAATTAATAATAATGCTTCTAAAGTTGCTCAATACTCTTTCTTATACAGTAAAGCAGGAAAACACACCCAGGTTGGCACACACAGCAATGAAATTAAACATTACGTGCATAAAGTTGTAGTTGCCTGAGGAGAATCCGGGGCAGTGCTTCCTGAAGAACAAAGTATAGTGGCACTCACCCGACTGATAATAGTTTTAATACTAAATTAATGGGTCTGAGTCACTGCCTTCCTGACACTTAAAGTGAGGAATAAATGATTAGACAGGTTTCTTTTCTGCACACACACTCTTTGTCTGTCTGTCTGTATGACACAGGTGGGCGTGCAGCCAGAAGCTTGGCGGCACCTGAGGAAGGGGAGGTGAGGGTGCAGGGATTTTGGAAACTAATGTTCACTTGGCTTGTCTAATGAAGCATTTAATACACAGCCCTGGGAATGCAGAACAAGCATGATTCATGCAGCAATTAAACCGTGCTCCAACCTCTACTGGAAAATTAAGAAAAGAAAAGAAAAAAAATTAAACACTGATAACTGGAATTCAGATGTGTCAGAGAAAAGCTAAACTTTGTGCAAAGTTCATATTTTAATGTGTATGTTGTGTGCGTTTGTGTTTACAGCAGATTTTGTGGTAAGGTGGAGCATGGAAACGGGTCAATAGTAATTGCTGAGTGTTTGTAGCCCGTTGAATGGGAGTTGCCACTGAAGACTCTGCCATGTGCCAAAAGGTTAGAGAATCATATGAAAATCATTTGAAATCTAATTAATGTGCTCACTGCACTTACTTAATGCCAGTACGTCATTCAGTTGGATGGGAAGAAAAGCAGAAATTTTTGATGCTTTTGACACTATCCGTATTTGACATTCGGTGGGAATGCTGAGCCTTAATCCTTTTGTCAAAACAGGCACATGTCTATTTCCAGTGAGAAAATGCAAAGAGGCCAAATCAGGCCTTACATAATGAGGGGAGTTTTTCATGCAACAGTAAGGCTCTTTTGAGAGAAAACATTATGATTGCATTAGATGAGCTGGCAGTTCACAGTCAGCACTCGCTCCTCTGTGGTTTATTTTGTTGCTTTGTGACCAGGTCTGTTTATGATCTAAATCTCGGCTTTGACTGCGAGTCAGCGGCGTGATCTAAACATAAAGGTTGTGCAAATCAAAACTGCATGGTGTTTATTCAGCCAGCTCACTGTGTATTGTTCCTGGCCAATTACAAGAGCATCCTGTGTAGGACACAATGGAAGCAACACAAACAGAAACCTGATAGGCCTCCGAGCAGTTGACTGTCGGCAGGAGTGAATGAGAGATGGTATGTTCATGTGCTGTCTGAGAATTTTTAGCTCGACACCATGATCCTGCATGAGTTTTCCCTTGTGCGAGATCATAATGACAACTCCTTCATATGGATAAAGAGGAGCAAGACACTGAGAGGAAAGGAATGCCGGACTATCTTATCCACTTGCTATGGTGTCAGTTTTATGATGACTTGAGGCAAATGGGTGCATATCAGGCACTACCCAGCCAGATTATTGATAATTGGGAAATATTTACGGTGCTCCAGTAATGGGTCAGCTTTATTTACCCAGCGATAAGACTTTATTGTTTTTTATGGTAGGGAACTAAAGCAATTACCAGTTGGAGGCCAAACAATGAGCAGGTCCCTCCCTATGTGTGTGTGTGTGTGTGTGTGTGTGTGTGTGTGTGTGTGTGTGTGTGTGTGTGTGCATGTGTGTGCATGCGTGCGTGCGTGTGTGTGTGTGTGTGTGTGTGTGTGTGTGTGTGGCGTCAGCTCACCTGCCAAATACCATCTGTCTTTTCACATGTTTAGAACTTAATGGCTCATGAATGCCAAACTTTATGGATTATGGACATAAATCAATAATGGTATTTGTCCCTAACGGGCAGTTGAAATACTGTATGAAATAAAGCACATATGTTTTTAGACATTATATATTAAAATAAATTGAAATGGGTGATAAACGAAGATGTTTACCATCATATAAAATCCATAAGAGACAGTCAACAGTAACATTTTTTCAGGCTTTCTGCTTCAGCACAGTCAGTTTGAAAACAACTATGGACATTAAAATGCCAATGTTTTGTTTCGATTTATGTGGTTTTACATTAGTATAGAAAGATCCAGTGGTAGATAAAGACTCTGGACAAGTAAACAGAAAGAGAAATTTATAATATTCTTTGTATTATTTCATTTATTTATGATATTATACCTGACTATGGCAGCAGTTAAACTCACAACATATTAAAATCATGGGTGCAGTGCATGGTGCATACATGTGTTTTATTTACGAGTAAGAAAATACTATATTCCATACAGTACAGTTTCATAATCACTTTGAGATCCAACCTAGTGTAAGCTGTCATATCAGAGTTTCATGTATATTTTCAATTGCTGTCATCTGGAAAAACCTGATTAATTGGTACTTCTACAAATGTTATTATCTCAATCAAACAGTCATAATATCTTAATACAAGTAACTTTTGGAGACAGCCTTTGTGGAATGTCTTATAGATGAGTGATGACATTTGTGGCCAAGAAACTCTGGCAGTTTATAGCTTAATCAAATGAAACATTTATGTGATTTACTATTATAATTATTATGTGATTTCACTTTTTATGTCTATACTTGGAAATGGGTTGTAAGAAATGATTCTTTTGCAATTATCCTTAAAAATCTGCATTATTTTACCTTCACTGTTCACTATATTACAGGCAATCAAGTCCATATTATATGTTATAAAATCTTTAAAGTGAGTGCCAATCAGTTTTTGGCAGATGACAACTTTTGGCAATAGTAATAAATAGTACTAAGGAGTAATAGTAGCATAGGTGTTACAGGTCCTGGGTCATGACTTACTGCTGAGTAACATCCTCAGTATGATGAAACTATTAATAAAGTTACCTTAACATTTGATCAGAGTAAAATATCATAAATAAAATATCACTACACCTAGGATTAAAATGCAGGAAAATCATCCATAGACTGCCAAGAAAGGCAACTGAATGTATCTTTCAGCCCATTCACATGATGATCTTCAGTTCATAAACAGATATACATAAATTAAATGTGTCTAACTACATATTTATGTCCAAGGTGCACAGTACCAAAATGCAGCTTTATCAACACCTGTGAAAACCCAGGGAAGGCCTATATTATTCATAAAAAATGAAAAACCTAAACTATAGGCTATTGTGTACAGAAAATCCATAGTATTCTGTCTTTGCATGATAATACAAAGCGTTGGTTGTGAGGCATTCTTAAATGAAAACAATTTCAGTGGACTGGAGCTGAAAAGGAGGCAGTTTGGTAAATGTATGTCAGTTATGGGTTTGACTTCGAGGCAGTTATAGGTTTGTCTTTGGGCTTTTACACAGACAAACCACAGAGTATGCAGCTCAGGGTGCCTGCCCGCCTGCCAATGTGCGTTTCATTTGAGGCTTTATGTGTTTGAGAGGAGCAGCAGGAGCGGCCGTGTCACACTTGGCTCAGCTCAGCATGAGCCAAGGGCCACTCAGCTTTAAAGTGCTCTCCCGACCACACTAATGCACTCAATATATTTTTAGACAGGGTGGCTTTTTCAGAATGCTCCTCTGCGATGTATAAGGAGGGCCCGGTCAGGCAAATATTTAGATTTGGACCCACATGATACCCAATCGTTGCAAACATCCACTGTTTTAACTATGGTGAGAGCCTGATAAACACTCGGCCGGTCAAAGGAAGTTTTCCCTCCGCATTAACCAGATAATATACAGTCATTTTAGAACCACTTCAGCTTTCTATATAGTGTATAAAAGAAGTGGACACAGCCACTGTGACCTCATCCATTGGTTTGTAGACTGCAGTTATGAAGCATCAAGTTTGACATTTCAGCCATCACCATCTTGTTGTTTTGGAGCCAGAAGTGGCCATATTTGGTCAAGAGGGTGGAGCTGCTAAAGAGCGAAGGGTATGAATCATGAAGCTAATAGCAACACAGGACGTAACAACACTGATTTACAAAGACCAGCAGTAGCAAACACCAAATAAAGTAAATGAGAACAGAATGATTCCTAGAAAACATTTGAGAATCAATTGGGAGATTGGCTTTTTGGGAGCCAGAATTGAGCAACTATGTTATTACGTAATTTCAGCTTCTTGGTAACACATTTGATAAGTGAAATGTGAAATTGACATAATATATAAATGCACTAATTGGCAATCACTTGGCCAAAGCAATCTGACTCTAATCCAAATCCATACGAATGCTAACACTTAAGTTATGCTACCCGGTTGTGTACTGCAATTAAACATTAAGAAACATGTCCGTAATAAAATCCTTTGACATTTTGGTGTACTTTCTAACCACAGCTACAGTACAGGTGTTGTATTATGTGCTTATGTGCTTTAAAAAACGTCATATTCAATAAACACACACCCTGAAAGTCCAACACTGCAGGCCTGTATTCTAGCAATCATATCTATGAATCAAACCCCAACCCATTTAATAGCTCTAAAATCTTATTAACAATAATTTACAAAAGGACCGCAACTAGACGTATTACAGGATTCAAAGAAATGACCCCTGGACAAAAATTATTAGCATTTATAGAGAGAAGTCACCTTTTGGATTGACTGCCAGTCTTGTTACAATTAAAGACACTTTAAGACTGATTGCGTCTATGCCTGCATTTTCTGCACTGACCCAGAGTTCATGGTGTGGATCAGTTTGGTTTGGCAACTCTGTAAACAGCTTTTCTTAGTAAATGAAATGAGTTATTCTAACTTAGTCTGCAAAGAAAGTTAGAGTCACTCACTTCTAATAATCTAAAAAAACTCAAAAAGTTAACATTGCTGTAATAACCCTTTTGAATTGAGTAAACTTAGTTTTGGTGACAGTTTACGTAATAGTGACTTCTAGTTTGTTTCAATGACTCATTTACTTTAAATTAACCTAGAAGATTTTAGTGAGGGTTGCATATTTTCTTTTTCCTGTTGCTGCCGCAGCTTCTATCCCTCAAATTCTATTCCAATAAATCAAATAATGTAATTTTAAAAACAAATTAATAAGATATACACTTCTATACAGCATTACCAGGGAAATTGTGAACTAATTCCATAAAGTTTTATTTCATATAACTACTTTTTCAAGAATCCTTTGTATTTCATAGTGCTGTTTCTGTGAAAACCTGTATGATGAAATTTAATGAATTCTGACAGTGAGGACGTTCACATTCAGCATGCTGCTTGGGCAAAGTTCGATGCTGATTGGTTGGTTTGAATGTGTGCCCACTCACGTCTCGTACACGTGCCCGAGACCAAGTTACAGAGAGAACTTCAGCCTGGACCAATGAAGGAACTCTGCTCAACCTGTGTGTTGCATTGTGGGTACTGGACATTTTACACATTGGACCGGATCTGCTAAGATCTCAATTTGCATGTACTAATTTGCATGCGCAATCTAGAATTTTGCGTGTGGGGTTGAACCTCAGCTTGCGGGTGATTTACTAAGATTACCTGTGCAAATGTCAACAGGTGCAAAGTCTTGCAGACCGCCCTATTTAAATGAGGATTTTGTGTGCGCTAAACTGCTCTGGGATATGCCAGCACTGATGGTAACAGTGCGCTGAATGATCCAGACGCACGGAAATGTAACACTGGAGGAGTTTTGTCATAGAAGGTATTGCATGACTCATTCATTCATTCATTTTTCATTTTAAAGGGGTGTGTGGGGGGGTGGGGGGGTGGATTCAACGACTGTCAGGCACACATAATTTTGTCACACTGTAGCCTACTGTTGGTGCGTATTTTTAATCACAATCATCAGGAGTGGAAAAGAGTGTGTGTGTGTGTGTGTGTGTGTGTGTGTGTGTGTGTGTGGGGGCTCTCCAAAAAATGTTCACACAAGGGTGAAAAATGCATCCTCTGCATCTCATTTCATCATTTTGATGTCTCCTAACCACAGCCATGTGTGCACAATTACGCACACAAACCGTTTGCACCTCCTTTTGAGACGTGCTAAATATAGATGCAGTTTCTATGAGCAAAATTGCTTTCGGGTTTGATAAATCCCTTTGCGCGTGCTAAATTAATATATTTACATTATCTCCTCCCAGCACACGCACAACTGCGTGCAAATGCCCCATATTGCATATTCACTTGTGCCAAACGTACTAACTGGACACAGATGCGCTATTTTGCACCTTTGACAGACGCAACTCTTAGTGCACACTGTTAGTAAATCATTTTGTACATTTTTTTGCATGTACAATGAGTTTGCACGCGTTTTAATACACGCAAACCTTTAGTAGATCTGGCCCATTGTGTTCTGATTTATGTGCAGGGGTTCAAGGGGGGGGGGGTTAATGTTTATTTAGGTTAATGTGTCTGTTTTACAACTTTTATTGGCCTTTTTATGTTTTTTTTTTTTTTTTTTTAATGTTGACTAATGAGCTAAAATGATTTAAGTTAATCAGTTTAAATGGTTTAAGGCAATCGGTTTCCTCAGTTTGAGTAGACTCAACTCATCAGGTTTTACAGTGAACCTTTCCATGACATTTGAGGCAAAACAGGTTCATCTCATGTAGACTGCATTGAAGATGAATAATGGGTGAAAGACAATATCCACTCCTTCAATCAACCAGTGAACATGCTGTATCAAAACAAGAAACAACATGATAACTGATCCAAGTCATGCTCATTACAATAAGTATACGGTACTACCATCAGGCAGAAGGTTTAGAATGCCAGGCTATCATTTTAATTGGCCCTTTTATTCATATCTCAATTAAAATTTTAAAGACAAGCCAACAGAGTTTTACTTCTGTAGAAGTATGTTCAGTTTACATTTCAACCTAATTTACTGTACATTCTTTTTAATTACAGCAACTCAAATCACCTTTTGTAGGATGTTATATCTTTTAAGAGTTTGTGTGGATGCAGCATAACAAATTTCTCTTCATCATGGGACAATAAAGTGAATCTTGTTTCCAGCTATGGTTGTTGCCTTGCAGCTGACTAGCAGCTTCACATTTTGCCAGCAGTGCCACTGCATAGTGACGATGCCTGCTGTCTGCTGATGAAGGACCAAACAGCTCACAACCTCACATAAACACAGTTTTCCTACAGTGACAGGACTGAGGTAGGTGGGTGCAGCTCTATAACAAAGACGGTGTAAATGTGTTAGTGAGTTATCGGCTCCAGCAGAGGTATACAAGGCTTCCAGACAGGTCCACTCTGATGTGAAACATTGCCCCCTCCTCAGTGACCCTTGAGCCAGGGGAGGGGGAAGGAGGGGCAGGCGGGGCATGCCAAAGGCTCAGGGTGTGATGGTTATCTCTGGGGTAGAGTTACAGTAAGCTGGAAGGGGCGTTGGGCATCGGGAGTCGCCCCTCTCGCCCTCTTGTCTGTTCACAGAAGGAGCCAGTGTTCCTCTGAGGGTCCCTGGTTTCTGTTTATGCACACCCCTCCACCCCATCACACCCACCTCCCATCTCACCTCCACACCACACAGCCACAGTCTGCTCCAGGGAAAAGAGGAATCTGCACCAACTGCTGCCTCCAATCGAGTCACCCAGCACCGCCTGTCTCACACACAGACACACACACTCAGACAAATACAGACACCTTTATCCATCTGACTTTGACACACATTGTCTGAGAACTCAAACTCACTCGATGAAAACCTAAAATCATATTTCCCAGGAATTTTAAGTATTTTTTTAAACTAATACAGCTATTTCAACTGCCTGCAATGTTGCCCAAAAATAAGGACTGAAATTAGTAAAAATAAATAAATAAAAATCTTAGCTGCTCATTATCATAAATATTAATAGTATATTGACTTTTTTTTTTCTTTTTAGTTATTATAAACCATCTACTGTCTTATTTTTCAGAACCAGAATATGTTCCCCATTCTATATTTAGGTTCTGCCTATCCCTAGGCTACTAGAATAAAAAACATTATGAGTTAGAAAATACACAATGTAAATGGTCGAAGGTTAAAGTTAACTTACTTAACTATCCCTTTGGGGAAATTCAGCCTCTGCATTTTACCCATCCTAATACACAAACAGCACCTCGCATTAGCATTAGCAATTAGCATTAGTCCGAGCAGTGAGCTACCATTGAAGGCTCTCAGGGACCAACTCCAGATCTTCATCAGCACTGTGGTACTTTAATTAACCTATATGTACCTGTTTTTAATGGTAAGGAAAAACAGAGGTCCCAGTGCTACAAATACATTGATTTCCACTCACTCCCAAAACAACATAAATGCATGATATTAGTGGCCACAAAAAACCTAATTTGGTAAAGAGACTGAAGTACAGCCAAAGAGAAAGCTAAACAAAAATAAACATACTTTTTGTTTGAAATGAGTCATGAACACTGGTCCATACATTTTAATTATTACTCCATATACATAATATATAACTTTATCCAAAGCTCAACACCAAGTGGAAACAAAGTCAATGCAAGCAAAAAGCAAAAAAAAAAAATTACACTTGGAAGGCAAGGAAAAGTTGGTATATTTGTAAAAGGTACATATGAACATGTGCAATGGAAACAAATTCAGTAAATAATTATGCACAGTGGGCACACTGATTAATACAAGAAGGTAACATAAATGTCAGAAAGATGGGAAACACATATGAATATTAAAAAATATTTATTAGACAGTGGCTTTTCAAACTGAAAGGTAGTAGTACATTATTGTATAAAATACTACATTTAAGATTTAAAGTATGATAGATGATTATGAACCACTTCTTAATATTCCTATTGAAGCATGCACACTGTAATTCTACATTTTGTTTTGCTGAATTTTCTTAAAATTCATTTAAAAGTGAGATACTTTTGGCTTGACTTCTGACTAAAGATAAACACGTAGAGAAAATTCACTCAAATCTGCAGTTATTTGCAGTTTTACCAGCTTTCAGACAGTCGTGTTTCAGCTTGGGACTTCACAGTGTCGTTTCTTTGTCACAGCTCATATCAGCATATTTGTATTAAGAACTTTTTTCTGCTGTCACCAAGTTGCCAAAAACAGAGACATTTCCAACTTTAAGCTATTAGATGAAAGCCTGATGTTTTCTTATCAAACTGTACTTTATTCTCCCTTTGATATAATGAATGAGTGTGACAGAAGTTTGTGGTTTACAATTGTACTAGTGTTGTTTGAGGGCTGAATACCAGACCACAGGGTTTGTTAGGATGAGTATTTGTTGCCGTGCAGGCTCTCAGACGGAGCGAGCCAGGGCCTGTCCAGGTGGCCAGTAGTCAACAGCATCATCCTCATCCTCAGAACCCTACATTATCTCCTCTACCATCACAGGGCTCCTCAAAGAAAACTGCTATGTACTAGAAGAAGGGGGGTGGGGGTGGGGTTACCAGCAAAGAGTGTATGTGTAATGTGGACAAGAGGACATGTTCAGGAACTTCACAGGAACACCCCAGTCACAGCCTTTAAATGACTTTTAATGAAATGCCTTGAATCAAACCCTAACTTTTTGATGTCTCTACTGTCTGACTTACAGTCCTTAACATGGTTCCTTTTTCCAAACAAGAGAAATACAATGTATGAAATTTCTGCTTTTCAGATGGTGACTTGCAAATAAATCCAAAAGACAAGGGACATCCTGTAGTTGCAGTTCATCTTGGGTTGAAATTACTGACTAGAGAATACAAAGCTCATTTACAACTATATACAAAGTTATACACACAGGTGTCGTACTGAGTCAGTGACACAAGGTTGAAAATTACAGATTAAGAGTTACAGCATTCCCAGCATGTCCTTATCATTTCATATTGAGGTTCTTATTTGAGCCATATAAGCTGGTTTTCTGCATACACCTAGGCAAATTTCAACCCATGAATTAAATGCATCTTGTTGCTAGGCTACAATAAACATCAACTAGCTATTACAAGTAGATAGCGAGCTAGATAGACATACTTTATTTATCCCAAACTGGGAAGTTACAGAAATTTTCTTTTGCTTAATATTTTTCCTGAACTCTGTGAGGGATATTTTTTTAGGATAATTTATTTCTCACATATATAAATGTCCAGATTGTAAGATATGTATGCTTGTGTGCTTACATAAGGTCTGTGTTGTGCTAAGAATATGCCACTTAGTGACATTACCTGACTGTCTTTCTAAGTTAAGACCAGAGAGGACCAGACATAAGGAGAAAAAACATGTCCCCCACACAGTGCCGCCCTTTTTGTCCAAATATGGTCACCTCCGGCTCCAAAAAGTCAGCATGGCAATGGGTAAAAAGCAAACTGGATTCAAGACGGCAGATCAGAAACCAATGGGTGGCGTAACAGTTCCTCTGTCCTCCTCTTACATACTGTCTATGGATACAATGTATTTTAATGCAGAAAGAAATCTTTGTATACCTTTAACTGAAATCCTAATCCCCAACACAAAACCTACTCACCCTATTAAGGCGAAACAGATAAAAATTCTCTCCGTCTCATGCACTGTTTGGTGCTGTGACCCATAAGCCACAACTCGTGACCAGAAGCCAGTGATCTAATGAAGGCTCTGCTGCCTGACTGCTCTCAGAGCGACTGGAGGTGGTGTAAAATGCAATCATCCCATCACTAACCCACATTTCACTTTATATAATAACATTTATGCTGATGACATTTTTAGCAGCCTGTTCACATCAACAAGCAATCCACTTTAAGTTCCTGAATGATCTTACTTCCACTTGCTTCACAGTTAAAGTAAAAACGTATTAATCACTCACTGCGCTGGCTCTCATTAAGAAATAATGCACTGGAGAAAGAGGCATTGAACATGTGCCAGAAAGCTGTCTTATTAACAGAGAAATATGGCTGAAAAATAACCGTCATATCCAGACTGTGACTCAGGAAGTAGACAAGCGTGATAATGCAGCGAGAATTTGTGCTGGCAGTGATACAGGGAGTGTATATAAATCTAATCTGTCCCAGTGCAGCCAATGGTTAACCAGGCTGTTGTCCAGTGATAGCCTTCAGATAGACCAGGCGTGCAGGAAGTTGATTAGATACACTAAAAGTAGATACAGAACCAGACCAGTGGTCTCTGGTACCAAACTGTAATTAGGCGCTCAATTATCATATTAAAAACAGAGGGAAGGAATGTGTCTCCTATGTCTATTTTCAGCTATCAACATGCATTTACAGTATCTGCTGGACAATAAAAAGCATAGTTGTATGACTTTTATTATAAAACAATCCCAAACTTTATAAGGCTTGGGAAAAAGGCAGTGTTCATATTTGTGGATGCACTGCACCTACCCAGCTTTTATTACTAGCTATTGTTTGGTTGTGCACTAGCTAGTGAGTTAACTGATCCATCCGTAAGTAAGACTGTGATATACTGTGTTAATGTGGAATAAAGACAGTGTCATTCTTTAAACTTCAAGATTTGTAAAATATACCTTATAATTGCACAAATAGTTATTGCATGCAATGATTTTAATGGTCTTCTGACAGTGGGCAGAGATGGAAAGTAGCAAAGTACTGTGGTTTAATAAAGTTGTAATGTAAAATATGCAAAATAAAATCAAAACAATGTAAAAGATTAAAAACATCATTGAAGACATAATAAATATAGAGGTGTAGTAAGATGAAAACGTGAAATATGTATGGTAACAACCATACAGAAGAGGTGAAACTGGGGTAAAAGATATGACTCGATAAAAACGTCAAACATACGACATAAAACAGACGTGAAACATAGTTAACGTCCATTTAATTATTTTTCTTTCTTTTTTTTATTTTGACATTTGGTTTAAGTCAGTTGGATTTGCACAGAAACAACAGGAACATAGGGTATTTTTCAGTGCATTTCAAAGCACTGTATTTAATTAGTTTTTTGTTAAAATTACTGCAGTAGTGAAAATGAACCTTACTTCTGCTTTAACCAGTGTATTTTTAGGGACCGAGCAGAAAGGTGACGCCCTATCACTCACTGAGTGAGAGGCCTTGCCTTGAAGCAAGGCCCTATTGTTTTTTGTTTGTTTTTATATTATTTTTCCGTGACGCTGTAAACTGGATTTTGACTCCCTAAACATGCTCAAAAACTCATCAAACTTGGCACACATGTCAGGTCTGGCGAAAAATTTGATAAAATGTAAGAATTAACCCCATAGGTGCTCTCTAGCGCCACCTATGTGAAAAAAACGTAACGGCCCTAGTGGCCAGTAGGAATGTCGTACAGACATGAAACCAACGACAAAATGTTTGTTGGACGATGCACTACAAATGATACACTGATGCCCCTGACCTAACTCCAACAGGAAGTTTGCAATATGTCTTTCAAAATAAAATTTCTAAAACTAACTCGTTTAAATCTGTATTTGTTGGAGTAAAGAATGTATGTACTTTTGCCATCTTGGTGGTTAAGTTACCAAATGATGTAGATGCTTGCATTTGATTAAATGGTGTTTTTACAGCAAGAGTGATGCAATGAGAGCTCTGTCTCAGCTTTACAAGACACTAGAAAAGAGGGTGTGGTAAAGCATGTGTGTGTGTTTGAGTGCTGTTTCTGCATTCAAGAAGGAATTCAACAAAGTCCTTGTCAGATTGCAATAACAGCTGTTATGATTTTCCAAAAAAGATCATTTGACAACCAAGCCCACTTTACACAGGCATGTATACATTAAGACCAAGCTCTTTTTTTTGTTCATCATGTAACTTTTTTTGCCTGGGAGTGGATCAAATTGATCTGCATCTCTATCTGTTTTGATGAACCTTTAACAGAAGTTGCTTACATTAGTGTTTTTGCATGTTTGGAGAGTATGTAGTATGAGAGTATGAGTATTGAAGTATTGACTGAAGTATTAGACCTATCTTGACTGAGCTTCTATAATAGAGGTTTCATATTGATGTGTTGAACATCTTAAAGTACTCTCAGAACCACAAGGCAGTTGTTCTTGTATAAATTGAATAAATTTAACCAAAAAATGACTGGATTCATTGTAATTTCCCAAAATTGTAGCCATGATATTCTACATATTATATTAACTTCCCGCTATTTTTCAACCAAATACATTATATTTTAAAAAGCTATCATCCATGCAATTGTTTATGTAAAGAAAAACATTTAAGTAAACACTGATTAAACATAACTGAGCGTTTGTAGGATTTTAGTTGAGTCTGAAGGTTTTAATATAATCCAGTTGTGCCCTTGTGCGCATGCATGTGTTACGCCTTATTTTAAGTGTGTCAGCTCCCTCTGGGAGCTGACCTGTCCTCTAGACCGTCTTGTTAGGAGCCCAACCTTCACCCTCAGTGGCAGACTTAAGAGCTCTTCCGCCCTTTCCCCTTCCCCATCCCCATGGCCTCTGGTCCCTGTGCTTTGACCTGCCTTGCCACTTTTCTGCCTCATCTCCATTGCTATCATTCTCGTCTCTGTCAGATGGGGTTAGAGGTCAGCAGTTGCTGGGATAATAGCCCTGAGGACAGGAGGCAGTGTGTAGCATAAGGGGCAACAACCACTGCTGGAAATTGAGACTAATGTGCAAGTATCTTAAAGTGTAATACAACTGAATGCCACTAGGTGGTGATTCAAAAAAAGTCTGGCTCCAACTGACTTATTTTTTTATGTATCAAATACAACTCTGTGCCAGTTTTGACCATCACACTCTGAGTTCTCCAGCTCCGCTGACTTGTTAAATATAGTAACTCCTGATTTTGATGTGCAAAATTTTTGAAAATCTATGTGGCTATGTATTCATTTGATATAGTCTATATCTCCCATCTACTTTAGTCACTTTATTTGGACCCACCTATTTTACTGGGGATCTCCTTGTAAAAATATCTTTTAGTCTATTAATATTTTAGGACAACTTAAGTGCTGGTTAACAGCAGTGACTAACAGTGTGGTCATCTGTCTGACTGTCACATCTGCTTGTGTTTATTGAATAAAACATTTTCTGGTGTTCAACTTCATTTCTGCTCTACATTAGATACACATACAGATATGCACAGAGCTCTCTGTCCATACTCATTTCATCCATATTTCCGTCCGTCTTGGGAATCCTTATAGATACAGATAAAACAGAGAATATGTTGCTGTATTACTGTAAGGGGGCAGTGTTGAGATTTGAAGTGGACAATTTACAGATATGTCAAAACTTTTTGAAGAGTGGCTGTGTAAATTACTGAGAAATTTAGACATATTTATGATAACTAACCCTTCTCAATATCAACATTACTAAAACCAACTCTGTCATCACCATGTTTGCTATTATTGACTTTTTTTTCTTCTTTCCTCAAAATACTCTACTTTAGGGTATTTGGCCAGTGTGTTAATTCAGAGCAGCACCCTCTGGTGGATTGACCACCAAATGCTCCTTACAGTTCAATGGACCCATGAAATTTAAAAGCAGTGATGTTTAAAGAAACAACTTTTACAAGACTGTCATAAGTTTAAGGTATTTAATTACAATAACTTGCACACGGTGGTGCAGTGGCTAGCACAGTCGCCTCACATCAAGAAGGTCCTGGGTTCAATTACAACCAGGGACCTTTCTGTGTGGAGTTTACATGATCTCCCTGTGTTTGTGTGGGTTTTCTCTGGGTACTCCGGCTTCCTCCCACCATCCAAAGACATGCACTTGATAGGTTAATTGGTCAACCTAAAATTGCCCATAGGTGTACATGTGAGAGCAATTGGTTGTTTGTCTCTTTATGTCAGCCCTGCAATGAACTGGCGATTTGTCCAGGGTGTACCCCACCTTTGCCCATCGGTAGCTAGGATAGGCTCGAGTACCCCCGGCGATGGGTTCAGAAGATGAATGAATGAATGAATCTTGCCTTCTCAGCATAATTGAGCTGCATAAGCTTATGTTTGTATTCATTTGATCTGTTTGGTAGTGTTGACATTTCACTAAGTTGGCATTACTTTTATAATACAGCTTTGTGTATTATAAAAGCTACATCAAGACACTTAAATAATATTTTCACCTAAAATAAAAATGTATGTTTTTATCTTTTATTGAGCAGTGTTTTGTTGGTGCCTCCAGTGAGTTAGCAGTAGCATTAACTTGGCAAGTTTTTCCCATCACTAAATATGGTCACTTGTGGCTCCAAAAAATCATTTTGATGACAGCTTGAAAGGAAACTTGAGGCTTCTAAATGGTCGTCCACAAATAAATGGATGACGTCATGGTGGTTATATCCACTGTTTTTCTTGGAATCTATGGTATCATTGAATTGTATCATCTGCAGAATATATGGTTGCTCATGAACATAATAGACACAAAGGACTCTTAGCTTCTTCCATGTCTGGTGTGTGTTAGTACTTACTGTGTGGCTTAGCTTACTTGGTGGCAGAACAACTACACTGAATGTGTTTCCCAGATGTCTCTGTGAGCCAAACTGAGGAAAGCAAAGCGAGTGCAAACAGGAAGTGGAAAGCATCACATGGGGCCAGGGAGACATCCTCCCATTCCTCAAACAGGGCTCAGCTAATTGGCTTGGCGGGTTAAAGGCTTTTAGCACATGGAGAGGACCAGAGACCGCCCGATAACACAGACTCAGCAGACACTACAGCGTCATTACTGACAGGCAAGAATGACAGCCGGCCACAGTGCCATTCAAACACTCTCACAGTCGCAAAGCAAACACTAATCATAGCTGTCTAACAGTGAAGCAACGTCAATTATTTTCATGTTTGTTTTAACTGGCTCCGACTCCCCTAGACAGTTTCCATGTCGGCCCGGGGAGCTATTCTCTTTTCCCTCTTGGTATTTTGTGAGCCATCCAGGGCTCCTAAATTAGACGCCTCAGACTGGTTTTACTGCGGCCTATCATCTCTTCTTGGCACTGTTTCAGACGTCAGGCCTCGCAGCCCCAGCTCTGCCGGGATGAGGCGATGCTTTTGGAGGATTCTCTCTCTCCCTTTCTCTCCCTCTTAAACTTCATCATTCTTTTGGTTCAGAAGCCACAGCAGCTGTTTCAGTAGGCACCAAATCCTGTGCCGGAAATGGATTCACAGGATATGGTCTTCCCACCAAGAAATCCTTTTTCTTCATATGACATATCCATATAAACCATTCCTTTGGTATTGTTCCCACTTATAATATCCCATCTGTCATGTCTAGGCCATAAGTGCTAATTTTGAGATGGCAGTGAATGATGAACTGGAAAAGAGACTGGAGAGGAACAAACTTCCATGCAACTGTCACTGTGATTATGACTTATCACAAACAACAACAATACATAACCATAATCAGTTAAGGTCTATGCATAAATCTCTGTGCTTGACTTGCATGTTTGAGGTTAAAGTTAGGCGGATTCAGGGACGCACAGGGTGAAACACAGAGTGAAAGAGGTTGGGAAGACCGAGATAGAGTATGTAGCGGCAGATAAAGCTGACAGAAAAGAGAATGAAGTTAAAAAGCCAATGAAGATAGAGTTGGAAAGTAGAACATGGCAGCAGTAAAGAGGATGGAGAAACTGGGTGGCAGCTGCTGTCTGTCTGTCGAAGCTCAGTAACACTTCAATCCAGAGAGCATTTATCTCCAGACCCCAAAACACGATAAAGACAACTACTATGAGACATGTGCATCTCTGCACCCCTTTGACCCGCTGCACAGGAGAGTTATCAAGCATATAAAAAATGTTATAGTTAGTTATTTTGTACAAATTGTATTATTAGTCCTAAAGCTACAATTAAAATAATGTTTTGTCTTTTTCAACACCTTCTGTGCTGCTACTGTAAATATGGTTGAATCAATGAATGCATTTACCAGTACAGTATGCAACTTTCGGTTATGATTCGTGTCAAACCTCCCAAATTGCATTAGTCTCTATTACTTCAGGGTGCGAACTATATTCAAACCATATTCAGAGGTGGTCTGGGACACATATGTCCACATTCTTTAACCGACTGAAGATAAATGCTTGCTCAGCTGATGTCCTCTGTCTTAGTGAAAATCAGCCCCAAATGTGTCATATTAGTGTTTTTAAGACTTATAATTAGAATTAACTGCCCAGCCAAAAAAACGGTTGCACATACAATATTTCACTGCACCATTTTTGGTTTTGATTACAGGAGACATTCACTGTGACATCTTTTCTACATAATGCTTACCTAGTGTCACAATAAGGTTCATAATATTTTTTCCATCCATAGTTGCATTAATTTTTGATTACTGATGATGGAGAATTGGACTGCTGCATGGTGGCTAATCCATGTATGAAAATTATGTCTTATTCTCCCTGAATCATTCTGTCACAAGCCTGATAATCCTGATCAGTCCTGGCACTGTCCAATCTTTTTTACATTAACGACATGAGAGGCCACTTACTGCATCAGTTAGAAATAAAGCAACACAACAGATCTTTTGCTCGCGAGGTCCCCCTAAAGTCAAGAAATGGTATTGTCTGTAACAACTGTCATAAATCTGTATGTTAGTAATGCTCGTACATTTGTTGACAAGCCCTTGATGCTGGCAAACTTCCTGAGTTAAGACTATTAATGTGTGTTCAACCATGTCTTCAGGTCAGATAAAGTAGCTCTACAGCATTTAAGACAAACATTATTGTTTTATTTTTAAAAATATCCAAAAAAAGACCACAAATAAACAGATCTATAGTACAACGGCATATTAGGGCCACATAGAAAAATAAAAAAAACACTTGCAACTACGAGAATGAAGTCGTAATATTATGAGAATGTCCTAATTTAAAAACTTCAGTTTTTTCCTCCTCCACAAACGGGGTAATTTGCTCCAAATCCATTTGGTTGTTTCGATAAAACAAACTCAAATATGTGCAAACTTGCTTCAAAGTCCTTAGATTAATGATAATGTGTTGATGGTGGGCTAATAGGCTTAGCATTTTGCAGTGCGTAAACCCCAAATGAAAGTATAACTCCACAAAACGTTCAAAGTTCTCCATTATGTGACAAGCGGGTGCAACATTATTCTAGTAATATTATGGCTTTATTTTTGAAATATGATGATATTGTTCTCATAATATTATGACCTCATTCTCGTAAAATGATGACTCTTTTTGTATTCAACTTTATTCTCATAAAATTATAGGTTTTATCTTGATATGTTACAACTTTATTCTAGTAGTGAGAAGTGTTTTATTTTCTTATATGACCCTAATACGCTGTCTTACTATATAACAGCCTATAACTGATTGCTAATTGTGGGAACATAGTTTTACTGTAATACAATACTGTTTGTGTGGTCATCATATTCATACTGTAATAAAAAAAAATCGAGGATTGATTTGTAATGTTGTTAATTCAATTTACATTATCTTGAAACATAGTAAGCTTTACACTTACTAGTCCAACAGTAACACTGCTAGGTCTCCATCGGTGGGGCATCCTGCCTTCTCTGTCAGCTCACGCCAGTGAGTGAAAGCTGGGCCAATATTCACCCTTGTCCAGCCTCTTATTTTATCACTCTCATGTTTTCTTTTCTTTGTCTCTTCAGACAACACCCTTACCCTCTTCATTTTTCTTGCTGCTCCAGTCATGACCGTTAACCTATTTGTAGCTTTCCTTCACTCGCAACTTTGTTTACCTGGTTTGTCTTCTTCTTCTTGTGTGTGGTGTGTGTGATGTATGTCATAAAGCAGTAAAATTTTGTTGTTCTTTTTGTGTCGGGGTTCCGATTTGAAACCAGAAGTTGTATAGTGCCAGTGCAGGTGATACAGATGCTCTGGAGTGATGTCAAAAGTGTAATTGAACCTATTGTGAGTTGTTGTAACACCAAAATGACCTTGAAAATATAATTTGAAGGCTGATAAAGTCTGTTGTGTTGCTTTAAAGAACCTGTTACAGCTGAAACATTATTAACTACTACTACTACTACTTACCAATTGAAGGATCTGAACTATTTGCTTAGTTAAATCCAGGCAGTTACTTTTTTTGGTCACACTGTTTATTTAACTGTAACTGCAGCAGTCATTTATTTAATGTCATTTATTTAATGTCAAACACTGCTTCATTCGTGTTGTATGTCTTCTTTTTGATCATAGTAGTGATGGGAAATCTGATTCTTTTAACTAACTGAATTCTCTCGATTCGTTCATTTGTTGCGAATCGATCCATTTGATTCACCAATTTGTAAAAAAAAAAAAAAAAAAAAAAATCCAGTGGGCATTGGTCAAGAACTGGTAGTGCCAAGTTGCCGAGCATATGTTTAATCCACTACACCACTTAACAAGCAGAAGTGGTTATAGGTCTAACCCTTAATATCTCTCTTTTCTGTCCATCTATGAATAACAACATTACAAAATCTATCTATCTATCTATCTATCTATCTATCTATCTATCTATCTATCTATCTATCTATCTATCTATCTATCTATCTATCTATCTATCTATCTGTCTGTCTGTCTGTCTGTCTGTCTGTCTGTCTGTCTGTCTGTCTCTCTATCTATCTATCTCATGTTGCTTAAAATAACTTTGTGCTCTGCGTGTTTAATTTTATTTTATTAGTGTGCTTTCTTGCAATTAAACTTTAACATTTTAAACATTACACAAATAGTTGACTTCAGGTTCACCTTGTTTGTTCATGATCTAATATGGCTTCTGTTTTGTCTTCTTACGTTACGGCATCTAGTCTGGTTCAGCGATTTAATAGACTCAGCAATCAATACAGCAAGTAATCAATTCATCAACGATTCAGCAAGTCATCGGTTCATGAACAATTCAGCAATTTGTAAATGATTCAGCGATTCATGAGTGATTCAGCTAGTCAATGAGTCATGAACAATTCAGCGATTCATGAACAATTCAGCAAGTCAGCGGTTCGTGAATGATTCAGAATTGACTCAGCAACTCAGCTTTACTCGGCCCTAATAAGCTGCTCTTTCGTTCAGTGGTTCACTACCTCGGCTAGTCTCATAATACAATCAGAGATCTTGCTGTGGAGACGACCTGCTGCACAATGCGTCACACAGCACTTCCACCTCCGACTTAATGAATGATTCTGACTAGTTTATGTGTTAATAACCAAAATATTAGCAAAGTGCTGCTGAATCAATTCACTTGCGCTCGCAAATTGATTCAGCTAATTCACTTAAATGAATTGATTCTTTGAACAATTTTTTTGTGAATCACCCATCACTAGATCATAGAAAGATGAAAAAAAATTACTTCTCCAAAATCCATGGTATGGTTCACACAGTCTAGTACTTGCTTTTACACTTAATTTTTTTATGACATAACTTTAGATTAAAAAATAAGTGGTTGGGTAAGACAGATTAAGGTCTTTACACACTGGGTCCATGGGAAATACTCTACACAAAATTGTAAAATATTCATTATGAATATAGTGTATCAGACCAAACTCACATGGAAATTAATCATGTGCAAAAATCTCCGCCTGTTTGTAAAAGTCTTTATACAGGCATGCGTGTATACAGATATATACTGTGTGTTTCACTTAGACGAAGCTGCATACAGACTGACATAAATGGTAAATGGACTGCACTTATATAGCACATTTTATACACCTTCATGGTGCCTAAAGCACTTCACAAGGCCTCACATTCACCCATTCACACATATACTCATACACCAGTAGGCGGCTACCACCACGTAAGGCACTGCCAGACCTACTGGGAGCAATTTAGGGTTCAGGAGCCAGGATTCAAACCACCGACCCTTTGGTCATTGGATGACCCATTCTACCAACTGAGCCACAGCCACAGCACCTCCAGAGTTGATTCTACTCCACAGGCCCCCAACTTGTCACTTTTTTCAGTAGGTATGGAAAAAACTAATGCACCACTTTACCCATTGCATCATAATTGACTGTCAAGATTCATGAGGCTGGGGTCTTTACATAACGTCTAGAGGCGGGCCTCCTGACATTTTATAGTGAGCCTCTCAGATTTTTAAAATTCATTCATTTTATGTCAGCAATGGCACCCTTACCCGTACCTAAAGCTGTACTCGATGTTTACCTAACTGTTTTTATATGTGAATGAATAAGGAGAATGAATGTGTCTTTGAGTTTCTTTTGCCAGCTTGAGGCCATTGCTCTTTATAACTGAGACAGAAAGTTGGCTGTGATGTCCACATTGGGTCAAGAACTGAAGAGGGGTGGAGATCAATGTTTTCTGGTTTTGATGCTGATGGATACTTGGCAGTGCCAGGTTAATTCACACGACGATGTCTTGCTATGCAAAAAAAAAAGTGCAGGAAATCCCCTGGACTGTCCTGGATGGGACTTGACTGTGGCTTTAATGAACACTTTGACTCGACAGAACAGCCGGTTTCCTGTTTACTGACGTCCCAACAGTTAAACTAACAGTAAACACACCTCCCTTTCAGTCCTCCCTTCCTCCCTCCATCTATCCCTCCTTGCCCCGAGGCTGCTCTGGCCTCTCCCAGGGACATCCTGGTTTGTCCCTAGACAGGACTGAAGTCAGCAAAATGCACTCCCTAGATAGACATTACTGACTGTGGCTGCATCTCATTGGCATGTATGCAGAGTTTGTTCTCTTAAAAGGCAGACACACTGAGTTGATTTACTTAACTGATGCATTCCACAGTGCTGTAATTGCAAAGGACAAGAAAATCCACACTGAAAAGAAACTAGGATACTTAGAGAATAAACAGAGAAAAAGGGTTCTGTGTAGTGATGCAGCACGCATACTTTTGCAAATTTATATTTACCCAATCCAACCAACTCCTCCCCCTCCCCTATTCTAACCCAAAGAAACCCAAATCACTAAGAATAAAAATAATTGGTGGTCTCGTCTCCAGCTCTGACTGGAATGAAGTCAGTATGGAGGAGCCACAGAGATCTGGCAAGCGTCCCTGCTCCACTCTTCTCCCAAAGGAAGAGGAGATTTGGCCCTAGATCAGGTAAACATACCACGGTTTTAACCTCTGTCACCCAACATCCCTGACATGGCTCTATCAGAGCACATAGGCACTGCCGTTAAAAGCCACAGGACACATCGGTGAGCAGAAAAACACAAGCCATCCTCCCTGACCCAACATGGCGACCGGTGCTTTGGCGTGTCAGATTGTGTTTAACTGGACTGTTTTACTTGCCATTTAAATCCATTGGCAGCACTTACCCATGTCAGAATCCCCCCTTAATTAAGAGATTATTGTTAGCCTCATCTAAAATGTTTGGGTCTGTTAAATCACTTATGACTGTAGCAAGCATAAGATTGTTGAAAACCATTTTCCTCCTGACTCCTCAGCACCAGGGCCCCTTAAATGCCCTGCAAAATGTTAGGGTTCATTTTAAATGGAAAGCTCAGTAATAAGAGGAGTATTATACTGGGAGTCAGGCAGTAACTGAGAATTTTTGCGTCAGATGACCACAGCCAGCCATGGTTTA
Organism: Sphaeramia orbicularis; assembly: GCF_902148855.1. NCBI lineage: Eukaryota > Metazoa > Chordata > Actinopteri > Kurtiformes > Apogonidae > Sphaeramia > Sphaeramia orbicularis. Next base: position 6,587,831 of record NC_043976.1, read on the forward strand.
CGATTCCAATATAAGTAGAACAACCAATCGAGTCTCATTTTAGTGCTGAATGTAGACATATGACGTGATCTTACATGTTCATTTCATAAGCGAAATATTATATGACTTGTCCAGTACCAAACTAAGTCATGTTAAAACACATATTATACGAAATGTGCCTCTAACATGGCTCAGTGTACATCTAAAATTTGTGCACATACCAAACACCAACCTCCAGGGCTAAAAAATGGAGTACCTAAACTTATGGCTTTTAAGATAGGCACTTGAGTGGTTAAAATAGCCAACTTTGCAGCAGAAACATCACAAGTTTACAGTTTATTTCTCCATCCATCTATATGGGGAATGAATTAGTTTGGAACTCATCTGTTACTATGAATTACATTAATGGCAAAGGGATAGGTTAGTGCAAGTTGGGCTTTGACAACTAGCTCGGCTACTGACTTGGACATTGAGAGCTAAAAAGAAAAAAAAAATCAAAAGTTAATTCATGCTGGATCATATTTTTTGTCCGTTAGCCTTATAATTCACAAGACTAGTGTGTTTACATATAAAGTAAAGTTCATGTTAGTAACATCAAACACAACTGTATGTCTCAACATTCATCAAGGTGGAATCACATGGTAGCATTTAACATGACATGCAAATGAGTAGATGTGGTCTGTGTTTTCATTAAGTTAGCATTAGTTTGGCGAGTCGCAACCCTTGCTCTTCCCCACCCTCTTATTCAAATGTGGGTTTTTACAGTTCTAGAAACCAAGATGGTAATGCAGAAATAGCCGTTTCTGTAATGAGGCTAATCCTTCCATAGACTCGATGAGAAACATTTTTGAGGGCCTTCATATTGATCTCTTTGCTTCTAAGGTATTTATAAGTTAATCAGTGAAAAGATGCATGGAAACACAGGTACACACAAATCATACCGGTATATTACTGTTCCAAGTTAAAAAAAACAAAACAAAACAAAAAAAAAAACAAAACTTTTAAAACCCCAGTCAACAGTCAGTCATATATGCTAAATAGTAGAGAAAGTAATTAGCTAACATGGTTGTGAAAGATATATGAATATATGCAGAAGTCCAACTAGTGAATAAGGAGAAAAATAATGAGTAGGCTGACTAAAATAAGGTATCCAGTGTCTAAAAAATGGGAACACGGAAATCCCTTAACAGCCAGAATTATTACTCTAAAATCTCCTGTTGATTCACAAGCTTCTTTAGAAAAACAACTGTAAGGTCATTGTTCATTGAGATGACTCTTTAGTTTCCATTCATGTTTAAAACTGAAAATGATTGCAGGTTTGGAGCTGAGAAAGGATTCATCAGAGAGTTTGGGACTGGGTGTGGAAGACTAATAATGTGGAGGCTTTGCAGGCACACAATCCCTTACATACACGCTCCAGCTTTCTTCTATCAGTCTGAACTGAGAGTTATGGTGGTTCGTTTCATTGAAGGGAGGGACGCTGGAGGACTTATTACAGCTTAGCGTTCAGAGAGCTGAGTCTGATGACAAGGCTGCTGAGACACTTAGAGGAGGGTTTGTGCTTTAGGACTAAACCAGATTTAACCAGAGCCTCTGTGAAGCTTCAGCCAAACCTCTCATCACCACACCACACTAGGCTAGGCTGCACTTTAGCTGTATGTGTGTGTGTATATTTGTGTTTGACAGAGTGCTGCAGAGTGTGTCCAGTATGTGTTTAACCATTTTAGCATTGACCTGTTACTCTTTTTATGTACAGTTCTAGGGCTGGTTTTGAGTTGTTGCCTAATCTCAAACCAGTTGTATATCTGTACAGCAACAGCCTAAGAACCACCTTTTGGCCAGGAAAACCGGTTCTGGAGTGCCACCAACACTTTGCTAGTCTAGAAAACAGACTGGTGGATGGAGCCACATCTTCCATTGTTTGGACTACTCAAACAAAAGGTGTCAAGGTGTAGGAGAGAAAAAGGTGTGATGGGTGAGCTTTTGCTAAACTGTGACATGGTGTAATGGTAAACTTCATCAAACGTTGCAATGTCAACGTTTGAGAATCATATTAATCACAACTGCATTTGAGATGTTTGCCAAGATGTTTGTGGCATTATACCTTAATATACCTTTTTTTGGCTTCGCTTCTATCTTTGCCCCTTGGACTAGAACCAAGACACACTTATTTCAGAGGCTGAAGGCAGAGTTATTGGTTCAATATAGATGTAACATTTAAGGGCCTCCACAGACAACTGTCTCTTTGTGGTAATAAGACACACATTTGAAGATGACTTGCCAAGACAAAGCTGTTCTTGGTGCAGTAGCATTAGTGGTGATGACCTGATCGTGTTGATAATCGATGAGGCATGCTGTCTGTCCTGGTACTCACTAACTGGAGCAATTAGTTATTAGGTAAATGTATGTGCTGAATTTGAAGTAGAGTCTATCTTGAATATGGCCCCCGTGACCCCCGTGACCCAGGTGAGGATAAAGCAGGTTCAGAAAATGAATGAATACAAATTTCATGTTTAACTTTTTATGTTTCTGCGTGTCTTTTCTGCACTTTGTTTCCCATATGTTTTCTTCTGTTACCAATGTAATTTCCCCATGGAGGGATCAATAAAGTCATATCTTATCTTAATAAAGTGGCCCTCTGGCTGGTGCAAAAACAAAATGGTTGAACCAGTTTGTGTTAATAGAAAACAGAGATGTATGTGTTCATATAGTATATATTTTGTGTCTAAATGTGTGCATGAGCATTAGTTGATGTTTGCAATGTGTGTGAATGTGTGTTATTGTGTGTGTGTGTGTGTGTGTGTGTGTGTGTGTGTATGTGTGTGTGTGTGTGTGTGTGTGTGTGTGTGTGTAAGTCTCTCACCATCAGCCAGGCACCAGAGGAAAACAATGGATTTTCCCTGAAGGAGGTAAAACAACAGCGGATTTATATTTCTCCTTCCCCCTCCCATCACCGCCTACAACATATTACTTTCATTGGACTGGAACACACTCTCTCACCATGAAAAGGTTCTGGCAAAACCCTCATGTCCCCCTTTCTGCAGTATGTAGCAAAAACTTGGATACCTCCACTAGTTCTAAAGCTGCCACACACATCGCCGGGGGGAACCAACCCCTCGCTGAGCTCCTCTCTCTTCCCCTGCTGATGTTAAAGAACTGATGGCTAAATAGCAGCAAGCCTTCTTATTGCATTAACCACTACCTGTGGCTGTTGTTTCCATAATTTGGCTGACATTTATTCTGTGTAAAAGCAACTTTATGAGCTTATGCAAGGCCGAGCATGAAGGCTGCAGCGAGGAACAGTGGCATAAATCAGTTTACCATCTATGTGTTGGCAATCACAGGTTTACTCAAATATTACAGGGGATGTTAAATCTGAGGTTAATTATACTGTGAACATGTGCATGTCTGAAAAATTACTTATATGTTATATGTATGTTAGAGGTCAATATGGAAATAAAACAGAAACCTGTAATATTAAGATAAGTGAGGGTAAACACATTCTAATTCTAATATTTAAAAAAAAAAAAAAAAAAACAAAAACTCAGCTTCCATTAGCCTCTAATATGGGAAAAAAAAGTTCATATTTATTTTGCACATGTATGTCAGTGTTATTACCTCTGCCAGGAGGTACTGTGATCACTTTGTGTGTTTGCGTGTGTGCACCCCCCCACCCCCGATCACCACCAAAATTTAATCATTTCTTCCTTGTGCCAGTATCAACATTTCCTGAAAATTTCATGAAAATCCCTCCATAACTTTTTGAGTTATCTTGCTAACAAACAAACACGCACGGGAGGCAGATCTGTCTTGGCGGAGGTCTGTGCTCTCCGAGTGCTTTTCTTGTTTGATTATATGTTTACTTTAATGACATGATGAATGTAATGTTATCTTTAAATTTGTTTGTTTGCTTCACACAGGGAGGTTTTCTTAGTTCTGGGAGATGAGAGGCATTCTGGTTTTGCTTTGACCATCTGTAAGAATTGATATTTGTCTCTATCTGTCTGTCTGTCTGTCTGTCTGTCTGTCTGTCTGTCTGTCTATCTATCTATCTATCTATCTATCTATCTATCTATCTATCTATCTATCTATCTATCTATCTATCTATCTATCTTTCTTTCTTTCTTTCTTTCTTTCTTTCTTTCTTTTAACCACTGGGATATATATGCCATGGAACAATGTGCTTGTATCTTTTGACCTAATATTTCACACAAATGAAGGGAAGTTTTGTTCATTATGTAACATCACAGTGCAATCAAGTGGCTTATTGGCGATGAAAACATTACAAACAGCAACGTCACTGAGCGTTGTAGACTGTCCCCCGAGGTACTTAAAAGAAAAAGTTGTCATGGCAACCTAACAGCTACTGTCAAATCAAACCAACTCAGGAATAAAACATAATACTTCCTCTTGTGTAGTAGTTAGATCATACCTTCCTTTAACAGTTTGCTGATTTACACTTGTATGATGTTATGAACCTATGTGTGCTGTCAACCCACACAATCTTACACATTCTATCACCCGTAAACGAGGTACTACCAGTCCATTTAAAACGAATCCCTAGAGGTCCAAATGAGCTCATCTCTGGGCAGAACCACCCTGTGTTACTAACTGCAAATGAAAGGTGAACAGTCTGGTCAGACAGCGTGCATTAAGTAGCTGTTGGCCTGGTGAGGAAAAGCCCCTGGCAGCCAGGCTGTCTGGGGTTGAAGTTTCATTATCATCTGCTATCAAGTGTCTTCCATTGAGCCCGATGAATCACAGGATTACAGGGGAAACAGTGCATTGTTGTCTGAAGGCGTCAGTGCTTCTGATCCATGTCTCTCCCTCCGCCCACCCTTGCTCCCCTTTGCCTGCCCCCGTCACAAACCCAAGTAGTGCCCTTCTTTCGCTCTCTTCTCTGTGACTGTGTCTTTGTCTCTCCACCTCTGTGTCTGATATATGGAATGACTGAACTTCTTATGATGGATCTTGGACTGCAGCGCCACATTGACACACACTGGCCTAACCTTGGTGCCTATGGAGAGGATTTAATTAAAGGCATAAATCAGAAGAATTTATGAATCCAGATGAAACTCCTCGCTATCTGCAAGCCCAGGCTTCATTACTGAACATGCATAATACAAAGTAAATATTACATTGGAGGATTTAAACTGTTTTTATTAAACTGTTTTTAATCAAAACGATTAAAACTTGATGATATATCACTTAAAATAGACTCAATAACTGGGGCCAAAATAGAAGAATTTAGATTAAAATGGCATTTTTGTCTTTTCTCCTCTTCCATATTTTGCAATAAACTGTAAACGAAAGTAATTTGTATCCATTTATAAGTCTGTTAAAGATCTTTGTTTTCCATCCTATGATTCTTGCAGAGTCTGAGGGAAAGCTGAGCCCTCCACTCATGCACGCAAACACACAGAAAGTGTCTCATTCCACATATTTTGACAAGGAAGATAAATTATAGGGCAATGTCTTTTCTCTGTAATTATTTATCTATATCAATTTTGAGAGTTCACAAGTTCAAACCAAAAACTTTCATAATTTTTTCTTTACAGACATGTACAGACTGATTACTGATTATTCACTACAGATTCCAAGTTGAGAACCTTGGTTATAGGCAATTTGTTCCGTAAAGCAATATTTGACATGTTCATAAATCTAAGCCTGTCATTAATTCTCCTAGCTTTGTTTTGGTCATCACCACCTACTCAGACAATTTGTGGCTACTGAGCAGCTAACTATGTTATACTATTATTGCATGGCAGGGATTACTTTCACACACTATACATTACAAATGCTTCTTTCTTTCTTTCTTTCTTTCTTTCTTTCTTTCTTTCTTTCTTTCTTTCCTTCCTTCCTTCCTTCCTGCCTTCCTTCCTTCCTTCCTTCCTTCCTTCCTTCCTTCCTTCCTTCCTTGCTTACATGATCTTCAGGGCTTCCCTGCTGCTACAGTAGCAAATGCCCAACACTAGACACTGTTAGCTTACAAATACATCAATACATACACTCTTGCTGTGCGCATCTGTCCAAATGGTTTGATGCATTGGGTTTGTTTTTGCACAGATCCCACTCATATTTTTTTTTACTGGTGACCTCATTTGTTTTGAGTAATGCCTTTTGGGTAATTTATTATTTTACAAGTTGATTTTTAGTCGCTTTCTTAGTAGCATTCTAATTGTATTTCTGACCAAGAACCAGTTCCTGAATCTGGTGTTTAATATGTTAAAACATTTATCATGAATATAATTTTTAGTGGTTGTACATAGTTTATAAACCAAATTAAATGTAAACTGTGTACCCCTTCCTTGCCCGTCAGTAGCTGGAATTGGCTCAAGCTTCACCACAACCCTCTCGGAAAATTAATGGATGGACAAAAAATGAATAATTGGACGGAAAATGACTGAATGAATGAGTGAATATAATTGTTTAGATGATACACATGCACACACCTGCACATCATAGTTTGAAAATATTGCTAAATTTGACAATTATGGGAGTTAAAAGAGAAAGCTAATATTGTTGATCCAAATGATGTGGTTTAGTAAACAGCCAGAATTGTCTCCACAGTAAATCCATTTGATCAAATGCTTATATCAATTAGAACAGGTCAGAACAGGTACAAATTTTAAAGGTCTTCAAATGAATAAAATCCCCAATTCACTCATCAAAATAGCAGAAAAAACGTGTTTTCTGCATTCAGTGTATCACACACTTTCTCCCTCTCTCTGTCTGGAAGTGCATATGAGCCTGAGCATAAAGCACAGGCTTGTCAGTGGAGGTGCTCTGTTTCATGAACTGTGACTGAACTTGTTCGAAATGGGTAGAAATGTTAGACAAATATGGTGTCTGAAAACCTCAGAAACATCGTTTCTTCCGCCCCCAACCCCTCAACCCCCTTCCCACCCGTCTGCCGCCCACAGTCCTTCATCCTCTGCCAGTCCACGGCCTGACATTTTCCAAGTCTGCCAGGACAGGGGCCGGCATGTACAAGTAAGAAAGAGAGAGAGAGAGAGAGAGAGAGAGAGAGAGAGAGAGACATAGAAATACACACAGAGAGAGGGGGCCCCTTAAACTAGATTTACAGTATGTTGAGTGTTTTTTTTCCTCTCCTTGAGCTTTTCCACATAACATGGTTGAGAAAGGTCATCAGTGGGCGCCTCACTTTCCACTTCTTTGTCTTTTTTGGTCATTTACTCTCTCTCTCTCTCTCTCTCTCTCTCTCTCTCTCTCTCTCTCTCTCTCACACACACACACACACACACACACACACACACACACACACACACACACACACAGACTCTCTCTCTCTTGGTCATTTTAACTATATCAGCCACATTTAGATTCAATATTTAAATATTTCTTATGCTTGTAATGTCTGTTTGTGTGAATATATGCACTGTATTGTGTTGGGTGCTGCTTTGTTGACATAAGTTAACTCATTAGCTAATAATTTCCTCTATTTACTGATTTCTATGCAGAGGAGTTGGGTCATTTTGCCGTGCACCCTTCTTATTCCTCTACAGCAGCCACACTGTGCAACACAAGCTACTCTTAGCTAAATAATGGAGTAATGTAGGTTCAGTTCCCAGCCTGAGATCTTTGCTTCGTGTGATACTCTCTTTCCGACACCTTTCCTGTGTCACTGCCCCTAATTAAGAAAAAATGGTTGCAAACCTTCACCTAAGCATGTCAGCAATTGGAATTTTACATATTGAACTTTAAAGACAGAAAAATAGAAAATACCGTATATGAGAAAAAGACATTCACAGCTCAACATTTCCACTAAATGAATTAAAAATTCACATTGCTTAGATCTAAAAAAGTTTGATAATGAAAAAGCCTGTAAAATTGTTCAAAAAGACAAAATCAACCAGTCTTTTTCTGATTACAGTCAAAGTCCTTTAAAATCTTTGACCATACAGTGACACCAACTAATGTTAAATTAAAAATGGCGTTAGCTAACATCAATAAAGGATGGGCTCCAAGCATAACATAGACAAACAACTTTGAGGCGTAACATTAAAAGGAAAAGTACAGAGATGGGCTTTTTAAGGCAAAAAATAGTGATGTGCAACAATGTGTTTAATCGTAATTACACATAACACTGATGATGATATGGATAGTTAAGATTTTTGCAGAGTATTAGTCAGAAAAAAGAGGTATAATCAGTGACAGTTTTGACAGCCCAGTGTAAAGACACCAGGCAGATAAGTATAGTAAATTACGTGTTGTTGTGATTATGGTTAGTTAGTCTGCTATGACTGTAGACAAACCCCTCCTTCCCTACACCTTCTCACCCTACAGTGACATGAATAACCCTCTATTCCCCTCCCCACACACAGAGCCGGCTGACAAAGACACCCATTTTATGTGCCATGTTTGATTTGATAAGTGGCAAACCTGAGTGACGGGACGCCTTTGTGAAACACGGGAAAAATCCCCTCTGTATTGGCAGAGGACAATTATAACTAGGGGACTTCAGGGAGTGTGTGTGTGTGTGTGTGTGTGTGTGTGTGTGTGTGTGTGTGTGTGTGTGTGTGTGTGAGTGGTGGAGGAGGCAAGAAAAATGGAGATAATAACCCTGCCTATTGTCTGGTATTCAGTTATGAGACAAAGGTGTGTCTTTGCCAGGGATGGGGATGAGCGCTGGCCTGACCACAGGCTTCTCACGGAGCTAGATAGCATGTAATAGACTGGATCTGTCTGAACGATTGAACTTTAACTTTTGGGAAAGAAAGGTAAACAGTTCTTACAAAAGATCTTCAATCAATTCCTAGACTTGTGTTTGCTGACAATTGACTATTCACTAAATCCTTCCCAAGGGCGATGATTATCCAATCATCAGCAGCAGTCACCAGGCACAGCTTGAATTTCTCAGTGATAATTTAATAAAGGCAACATTGGAAAACTTTTACATTTCCATTAGCTTTTTAACCATTGGTATAATTTTATTTTTTCAGTATAATTTTTGTTTTATTTGCGTGTGGGAAGATTTATTTAATTTTTTTGACATTTTCAGGTTTTTTGAGGAAAAAGGTACAAAGTTACGAAACTACTGTTTGTAAAATATCCCATATTGTATGAGGCCAGTGCTAAGCCAACTTTTTGTGTTTATGGGTTGCTGAAAATTCAAAATGACCTTATCTTCTTTCTTAAAATTGTACATTTTATCAGTTTTAACATTTGATATGTTTTTTATGTTCCATTGTGAGTAAAATATGGAATGATGAAAGCTGCAAATCATTGCATTCTACTTTTATTTACATTTTACACAGTTCCCCAACTTACCATAGGAAACTGTGTTGGTGTAATCAGTTGGTTGCAATCTGTAACTTAACCTGTAGATGTAACTGAATATCACTCACTGAACCTTTAAAGGAGCCGTATGTAGGATTGTGACCAAAACTGGTACTGAAATCACATTCAAAATACTGTAGAGCATGATATCCTCTCCGCCTCCCCCCAAGCTAGGGGTTGCCAGATCCAGCATGAGCATCTACTACTAGTGTTTCCACTAATCTTTGCCATCACACCATAAATTTCAGACAAAAAAATCATCACCAGACTTATTCTACATAAGTATAATATATAACAGGCCAGTACAAATGTCCTGCCCACTCAATCACTCAAATGAAAGTTTGCAAAGATTCAGGAGACTGGGAAAAGGTAAACGAGCCTTAAGTTTCATTTTTACTTCTGCGAAGTACAAGCGGCACAGATCGCTACCGTACCCCCCCACCCCCACCCCCTACACACTGCTACATGAAGAGATCACTTTCACAGGAAACACTGTACTACAAGGAGCTACCATGGCAAGCGACAAGTCCTACACCGCTACCCGGTCTCTTCACCAGTCCCGGACCAGCAGTCTCTTCACCAGGGCCAGGAGAAGAGACTGCAGCCTGGCCCCAGGAGAAGACACCACCGATGGTCTGGGACCGGGTGAAGAGACCGCGGACCCGGCTCTCAGTGGTTCTTACTGGGTGGTTGGACTAAAGGAGAGCCAGCGTCGGTCTTCAAATTCTTCTCTGCTTTCAGCCGTCTCCACGTTTCAAAAGCATCTCCTATACATGTCCTTGTTTTGTTTCTCACTTTGTCACGACATATTTGGGAATAATAAGAGGCCTTTTCGGTTTATTAACGTCAGACATTTATGATCAGAAATGTTCCAGCTGCAGCTCAGTGGGAACTGGCAACCTGGATGCTGAAAGGCTACTGACTTGGTGACTGGAAGACAGTTGATGGGTGGAGCATCAGACCAAGATGCACAATGACAACATAAACATCATTTCGGGGCTGACACTGAGCTTTTCAAATGCAAATATTCTGGCTGGACTACTACTGCTAGTGATATCAGTATTTGAAATGAACATGATTCCTTAATGTCTGGTGACAGTCAGGGCCATTTTATAATTATTTAGAACATAATTCCTACATACTGCCCCTTTAATATTATGGGCTATTGCTTTACATTCAAAAGGATCATGTTCATCATTATAAACAATGGTTTGAACAAAAAATTCTGTTCTAGGTTCATTGTTTTGTTGAGAAATATGCAAATAAACCTAATGATTTCCATTCGTAAATTTCTGACTAATAATAGTCATTGTCTTCTCCACAAACACCATTTTGTCTGGTAGCAATTTCCAAAGAGAACAATTTTCCCACAAAACCTGCGAGTGGATCACGTCAAGCTCACTTAGAGACCAAATACTATTAGCCCCATTCCAATATGAGAGTCAAAGTCCATGAACTGTAGCTGTTTTTTCTGGGTAGAAATCATAAAAGGTCATGCGTTCTACCACACAGCACAGGTAATGCACTGTGCAGGAACCGTTCTGGAAGAAAAACAACAAGCAAAAATCAATTTCCTTGTCACATAGCTTGACCCAAATCAGTTAGAAGTGAGTTACATGATCCACAAGGCCCTCCTGTTTCCTTCTCCAAACAGAGGGACCTACATGAGGGTGGCAAAGGGAGAAAGAGGCCTCAAATACTCCGTCACAGAGTGAACCATCATGGAAAAGGAAGTGTTCTGTCAATTTAAAACCTAATTTCCTGTGAAGGTGAAAAGCCCACGACGAATGGCATTGCTTGGTATTTTATTTAAAATTTTAAGTACAAACACTGGAATATAATAATAGGCATTTTCTGTCAAAACAGTTTAATCAAATAACAACATTTCATCTATGTTTTATATCACTGCTACAGAAATGTGTCCCAGATATTTTCACATTCAACTGCAGTGCACAGCCTCCCAGTCTTACATGTATAAGATACTCATGCATCAGAACTTTTGAAGAAAATGTTGCCATGGAATTTGGTTCATACATTTCTTCTAAGAGCGACCTATAGCCACTCTGATCCCCATTTTGCTAAGTGTTGAGGTTTTGACTTTTTGGAGCAGAGTACCAGACATTACTTCTGTATTTTACCATGGATTCAGTTACACTTGCCCATCCAAACCCTGAATTGCTACAGCTGTAGTCACCAGTGTATACAGAAAATGAACAAGACATTTCATTCCTGAAATAACACCTCCCTCCTCCTGAACAATCAAATTTGACCAATTTCAGTGGTGATTCTTTTGTCTGTCCTAGGCTTTTTCGTTAAGGGGATATTGACACTGATCCAAAGTCAGACATAGTGGATGACAGTAATTCCATTTTTGTAGAAATAAACAGCTCATTATATTCCATTTCTGCGATTAGATCCCCCTAAATCCCCATATGTTTTATACAATGACCTTAATTTTTAAGATTGTATACTGTTGGGTTTTCCTGTTAATAGAATGGCACAGTCTAGTTTAGAATGGGGGACACAATAGAACGGTCGCTCCGGAGTATACTAGGAGCGGACGTACATGTTCACCTCAGATTCTCTGTGGTAACACTAACTGTCTTCATCTGTGTCTCCTACTCCCACCTGTATTACAGGTCAGTAATCTGTAAACTGTCAATACCTGACTGTATGAGTACTATACTCTGGTGGTGTTATCAGTGAACAATCCTACCATCGTTTTGAATGTTCCTCTGTGGGTTATTGGTGTGATGTGTACTCAGCAGTGGCGATTTCTCATAGACTGCAAGGGAAGCCTGGCTTCCCCTAAAATTATGAAAATTAAATGGTTAAATATGTACGGTTGTGTTGACATTCTGTTGAATACAAATGTGTTAGAACATGTTCATCTCAAAGACGAGTTCATTCAGAATCAGCTTTATCACAAATCAAATGGATGCGATGTTGTTCACTTCTCATACATTCCTGTTGTGCTGTTTTTTCATTCGATCTCTGCTCAGTGTATTTGTCCGTAGACGCCGGGCGTCTATGGGCTTCAATGGGACTGAGTGGAACAGTTTTTTTCATTGCCTAAAAACTGGACGGTAATTGGATAAATGCCACGATGTTGTCCCGCCCCCGGACGCCGGGCGTCTCTGGGGGTGACTGGAGCTGTGGGCGGAGCTCGGCCGGGCTGGACACCAGAATCCCACGTGCTGATTGGAGGATCAGTCGAAAGACTGAAATCTGTTTGATTGACAGCTATTTTCAGATCTACTCCTTCACTGACACAGTTCAGTTTCATACCGTCGTGCATTCTGCTGTGAAATCGAGAGAGAAACCACTATGAAATTACTCGTTCATTTCTTGCACTGTAAATAAAACACACTCATTGTACTTCCTTGTTTCAATTTAACATAATTTCAGTGTTTTCTTGTTTCAGTTACATAATTTAATCATTTCTTGTTCGAGTTTCATATCGTTTTGTAGATCGTTAAATCAATCAAACTGTCGGCTAGGTCAGAGTGAAAGGAGCATCTCTGGTTTAAAAAGGCTGAAGTCTTACACCCACAACACAATGGGCCAAGGCAATCTAAGCAGCCTAGCTCTGCTGGACATTGAGAGGACACTGGTCCAGTCCCTGGAAAAGACGCCTACTTAGTACGATAAGGTCACTGACCATTTTCTTAAAAAAGAACGGAGGGCCGAATTTATGTTTAAATAACTAGGCTTTTTTTTTTTTTTTTTTTTATGTAAGCCGACAATGAGCTTCCCCTGTCTGAAAGACGAGCAGCCGCCACTGGTATTCAGCGATCTGGTCGGCTAACGGTGGTAGCCACAGGTGCTACCGTTGCTATAATTCACGTAGTTAGTGGTAACAGCAAAGCTCGTCCATAGACAGTTAGCTCCCTGCTAACTAGGTCCAGCATTTCCTTATGGATTTGCTAACAAATAATAGCACTAGGCTAACATAAGCTTTCAGTCTGAGTGGTTTATATGACAATGTTTGTCACAGTTAATAAATAACATGCACAGTATATGTTTGACAAATGAATAGGTTGCTTGGGTAAATGAGGGTAACATTTATGGTTATCCTCTGTTCATACAAGGTGGGCTAAAGTGTACTGTAAAGTATGAATATTTGGCTGAATAGAAAGAGTACATTAATTATTAAGCCATTAAAAACATATACCTTACGATACAGGTGTTTCATTTATAATGCATTTCGGGATTTTGAAATGATTTGATGTATGTGTTATATGAATGATTTTCAATGCTCATCTAATTTCTATGAAACAGGTTACCTGGTAATGTAATGCAAATTCAGAGTGTTTTCCAGTTTAATGTTATATGCAAGATTAAACGGACTTAAAGAGAATATAGTGCTGACAGTATTAAACTACTTGTGATACTGAGTAGTGAATTCAAGGTGGTGAATTTATGAAAAATGTGTAAGACAACATTAATGTATTTTAGTGTATTCAATATATTTGTTGATAATAAATAAGATTCTCTGTGGTAACGCTAACTGTCTTCATCTGTGTCTTCTACTTCTACCTGTATTACAGGTCAGTAATCGACACCAACGCTTTAAATTTGTTAATACTGGTGTCCTTGCCTGGGACCTGTAACATATCTATCTATCTATCTCTCTCTCTCTCTCTCTCTCTCTCTCTCTCTCTCTCTCTCTCTCTCTCTATATATATATATATATATATATATATATATATATATATATATATATATGTATTAGGCCTGTAACAGTACACGTACCGAACCGTTTCGGTACACACCTGTTCGGTTTGGTTCGGTACGGTTCGGTGAGAAAAAGAAAAAGGAACGAAAGACGTTGTTTGATGCGGAACTTTAAATCTGCGCAAGTTCCACACAAACATACTGAAGGACGCACACATTGACCCGAAATATGAAATAGCAGATGATATAAGGTAAAAAACAAAACAAAAAAAACCAAAAAAACAACAACAACAAATATGATGTGAACCTGGAAGGAAGAGACTGGAGACCCTCCGCCATTATTACAGTCCCGTTTAGGATCAGTTCAGGTCCCGGTGAAAGACAACAAAGGGGAAACAGACGTTAATAAGACGGACGTTGTTTACCAACTATGAACTACGGTAGTTCTAAAACACTTACACTAGCTCTGTCTGTCTCTCTCTCACACACACACACTGTATAACAAAGGAACAGAACCTGGAGTTGGATGTTGAAAGAATATAGTTTCACTTTCGTTTCACGCCAGCGTTAGTTACGTTAGTTATGGACCCCACCCACCCACCGGCTCCGACCAAAAAAAAACAAAACAAAAAACAAAAATATCCCCCCGACAAATCGCACTCTGCACGTGCATGCGCACGTACACAAAGTGGCCTAAACAGTTTGTTATCTGTCCTAAAATAAATAATTTGGTTAATTTTTTGTTGTCAAAGTTGCTCTTCAGTTTGTTTAAAGAGAATACCAGTTTGTCCTCTTGTTAATGTTGCACTTCATGTGGAATTTTTTTTGGTATTTTTATGCAGATTGTGAACTGACAGAACTGTGATTTGATTTTTGTTGTTTGTTCAAAACTACCTGTCAGGGAAAAGTGCAATACTAATGTTTAATAATTCATTTTATTTTCTATTTGATTTATAGCAGCAGAATTATATTCCTGTTTTTCTATATTCTATTGTGTCCAAAAATTGAGGGAAAATTTTTCCAAAATTCATAACTGTATTAAAGGCATTTTGAGGGGTTTTCTTTCTTCCCGTACCAAATCGAAAAAAACCGAACCGTGGCTTTCAAAACTGAAAACGTACCGAACCGAAAATTTTGTTTACCGTTACAGGCCTAATATATATGTATATATATGTGTGTGTGTGTGTGTGTGTGTGTATATATATATATATATATATATTACAGTCCTGTTAAAATGACAACAGTCTGAATTTTAATACACGTCAGCCAAGTTTACTTAAAGAATATTTGGACATAGGCCTGTGTTAATCACCAACATTATTTTAGTAACTAATGTAAATACACATTCTTCCTCTGAAACAGATCACAGTTCATTTTGAATTGAATTCTCTAGTGCTGTTACATGGAATAACACAAAATCATGAATGGTCCAGAATCATTCTTAGATTTTGATGTTTTTTTCATTACCACAATACAGCATTTTTCAGTTAAATTATTAAAGGTTAAAAAAAGAAAAAAAGAAATGTATGATCCCAAACAATTTCTTTCTAAGTAAACCAGGAAAAATATTTATCCCATACCCCCACCCCCCCTCAGGCTCATTCCTACACTGGCCAGTGCTGTAATCAGGACCAGGACCAGTACAAACCACTGCACCTCCATACAGCTTCACAACATGCTATCACTTACCATATATTTACAGGAAAAAAGTGAATACCAACTAAAGATGGTGACACACACATATGCTGCCCACTGCTCTCTTACCTTAAACAACTTAAAAAAACAACTGTAAAATACAACATATATTGCATTGTTAGTGTTAGCAACTAGTCGGTACAACTACGTAGAATTTATTCATTTTCACTTTCCATTAGGACAGCACTACAAAAACGTCATAATATAGTGCTTATTACAGTTTATAGTGAGTAACTTTGGAGACAGCCTGGGTATATTTTTACACTATTATCCTAAAGAAAAATTATAGACTCAAAACTCAATATTGTCTCCCAGAAATTAGGTGCTTATCCAGTGAAACTGTAACCACAATTGTTTTGTTATAAATGTAATTCCACCCACGCTATATTTCTTTAAATGCTTTTTTATCATAATAAATACTTGTACCTGCCGTCTTTCGTGTATTCGGGTTGGGGTCTCAGGGGCAGCAGTTTCGGCAGAGAAGCCCCGACAGCCCTCACCCCAGCCACACCCACCAGCTCTTTTGGGGGAATCTCGAGGCGTTCCTTGGCCAACCGAGAGATGTAATCCCTCTAGCGTGTCCTGGGTCAGCCCCGAGGTCTCCTCCCAGTTGGACATGCCTGAAACACCTCCCCAGGGAGGCATCCGGGAGGCATCCTCACTAGATGCCCAAACCACCTCAACTGGCTCCTCTTGACGTGGAGGAGCAGCAGCTGTACTCTGAGTCCCTTCCGGCCCGGCCACCCTATGGAGGAAACTCATTTCGGCCGCTTGAACTCATGACCTCATTCTTTCAGTCCTTACGCAGAGCTCATGACAACAGGTGAGCGCTGGAACGCAATCAACTGGTGAATCGAAAGCTTCACCTTTAGGCTAGCTCCCTCTTTACCACAATAATAAATAACAATTATAAATACTATAATACATTAACATTGATAATCTTTGCAATTACAAAGTGCAGAAAATGTTGATCATGAGCATAAATTGCTTGGACACAGCATCTTGCATGTGCCCCAAAGATCTGCCAACCTTATTTAAAATCATCTGCTATTAGAAAATATAATTGAATTCAGAATTTAACTTCATTTGAGTATATTTCTGGAAAACAAGGTCACACAAATGCCAAAACAGATGATCACTGGAATTCTTATACTTCAAGAAATATTAAATCTTAGTGAAATGTAATTTTTCTTCAACCTTTTTAAGCCTAATCAGCAGTGGTGCAGGAGTCTTAAAAAGTTATAGTATATATATATATATATATATATATATATATATATATATATATATATATATATATATATATACATATATATATATATCCCCCCCCCCCACATATATATATATATATATATATATATATATATATATATATATACACACATACACACACACATATATAGACATACATATATAGATAGATATAGATATATAGTATATATATATATATATATATATATATATATATATATATATATATATATATATATATATATTCCATAAGTATATATTCAATAAGTCTACAGTATGCTCACCAAGATATAGCTATTGTCAGCAATTTCATAGAATAAGAAAAGTGCCTAGACAGTGCAGAAAAGGACTGCATAAATCATTCAGTTTTGTGGTTGCATTGCATTCTGGTCTGCTGCCTCTGCCTTAAGTCAGAGATGTGCCTGGACCTTGATTTACATTCTTCCTTGCCAGCAGGAAAAGGTTTCATTTATTGTTTTGTTTTCTCCTCAGTTATTATTTTAGTTCAAATTATTCCAACAACAAACACAATGAGTCACAGATGTGACGTTCGGGTGGACCCCTCTCTCTTTACCACAGCTTTCTCCATGCTCTCTGCTCTCCCTGTCACTCTCAGCTGGATGGTAGATGTATGATGACTGATGGGTCCCGCCATCTTCGTCGAAGCCCTCTGCTACACTTCTGTCAGCTAACCTGTGCTCTGCTGCAACCAGACATGGCCAATCACAGCAGGATATGCCACACATGCACATCAGCACTGATGTGATGCTGACCAAACAACTCTCTGTTGTAAAACTCACTCACTGCACCGCCCAGGAAACACTCCTTTGGCTCCATATGGACTCCAAGTACTCCAAGTTTTATTTACTATCTGAAGAGGTAATGAAAGAAAATCACACAAAACCAGAGGTGGTGATGACAGAGGAGCAGAGGGGAGGAGGCAGAATGAGGACAGATTTACTGAGTCGAAAGGGGATTGTGATATGTTCTTATGAACCATGAATGCCAGAAAAAAATGTTACATTGTGCATCTCTGCAAACCACAGACTTGTGTAATCTGTATTCAAGTTGTCATTGAAGGATCTAGAATTTACTGGCCCTTCCTTCGATGGGCAGAAGGTAGTCAGAGACGATGTTGGATAAGCAAAATCTCAGAATAGAGTTCACATCCCAACTCCCTTAAGTATTTCCATTTAGGCAATAAAAGTGCTTTAGTTTGGGTTTGGTGAGGAAAAGATTGTGGTTTGGAGATTGCTACAAACATTGTGAGTCACTTTTTCAGCATCTTTACTGACTCTTTTCTTTATTAAACCCCTACATTTTTAGGTATATAGACAATAAAAGCCCCTTGTTTGGGGGTTAGACTGCGATTGTAATTCACTTTAGGTTTTATTAAATGCATCACTTCTTTTTTAGATGTGTATGCACATTATATTCACAACACAATATCCTAGAAACAGTTTTTCAGAATGTTGCAATATTTGGAATAAATACTCACTAGGACTTAAGAAGGAACTAAAATGATTTTGGTGGCCAAATTATCCCAGGATGGGAAATAATTTTTATTTTAGTATCTAAAGAAGAACTCATGGGATATTATTGTAATGTGGCACAAACATTGACTTACACTCACAGATGAAATAATTAGATTTCAAATGCCAGCGTTCATTTATAGGTCAAGGTACTGTCACCTCACAAAACAAGAAATGATGATGTTATGATACTTAAAATATCTAATTAACCATTTTTTCTTGTCTTATACACTACCTAGTCAAAAAGTTACCCCACACACACACACACACACACACACACACACACACACACACACACACACACACACACACACACACATTTGGTAAACTGCCTTTAGCTTTGACTAAGGGATGCAGTCAATATGGCATTGTTTATGCTGTGAAATGCTTATATGATGTCACAATAATTGTCAACACATTTTTACACAATACATATTTACATCCAGAGTTGCATTCATTTTTGGCCCACGTCTTGGATTGATGACAGAGAGTCACACCACTATGTAAAGTCTTCTCCATCACATCCCAAAGATTCTCAGTGGGGTCCAGGTCTGGACTCTGCAGTGGACAATCCAGGGGCAAGTTTCTGGGTTAAATAGTGAATGCAGCCGTTTGCGCACCCTTGAACGCAAATAGTGAACGAATGATGGGTCGGCGAACGCAGAGGCTTAACAAATGCAAAATCCGTTTCTGCGCTCGTTGCGTTCGCTAAGCCATCGTTTGCTCACTATTTGCATTCAGGGGTGTGCTAAACAGGTGCGTTCACTATTTAACCCAGAACAACACCTCTGCTCCCGCTGTTTCCAGTCATCTGACAGCATTATGGGTAGAATGAAGAACTATCATAGGATATCTGTGACCCCAGATCTGTGACCTCCTCCCTTACCCTCACCTGTCTGGATGGACCTCCTCACCCTCATCTGACTATAGATGTACCCCCTCAGCTGTCTGCATTTTTATCAGCGCAAAATGTCCATGGGAAAAATCTGATATCATTAAAGATATTGTCAAACTTGTGTTAATAATCTTCTTTTTCAAATGTAAGTAATATTTCAAAGGAAATACATGACAGAAACGAAGTGAAATGAAGCTACAAGAATACGTCCTCCTTCTAACACAGACCTCCGAGGTCCACGTTAAAATCAGCCCTTCAGTGCAAAACTGGGCAAGCACTCACTTTTAACCAACTAGCCCAGAAACGGGATAGCGCATTTTGCGTTGCACTGGGGTTAACAAACTAATGCACGAACGCATTTTGCGTTGCGTTATTTGTTAACGAACAAAGAGTGAGCCCAGAAACGGGATAGCGCAAAATGCGTTAAATGGACACATTTTGCGTTGTGCTGGGCTTAACAATTTAATGAGCTAGTGCAGAAACGAGCCCCAGGTGTGTAAATGATGTCTCATACTCCTGAACCACTCTTTCACAATTTGATGAATCCTAGTTTTGTCATCTTGGAATATGTCTGAGTCATCAGGGAAGAAAATATCCACTGACACTCAGACCTGCACTGTAGCAAATTTTACCGTTAAATAACAGTAAATTACTGGCAGCTAGAGTTGCCAGCATGCTACTGTTATTTTACAGTATCTCTACTGTAATCTACAATTACAGTTTCTTACTGTAAAAAGTATTACGGTACTGGGCTGTAAATAATGTTCCTTTTACAGTAAAATACTGTTAGCCACAGTTGCTGCATTTTACAGTAACTACCGTATTCCAAGAAACAATATATTACCATAAAACATACTTAATGTAATATTTACAGTATAACACAGCAAAAAGCTAGGATTGTAATATTTCAAATTACATTTTAAAATGCAAAATCATGAACATTGCTAGAAAAAGCTCAAACAAGAGATGACCTTATAACATTGAGCTTTTATTAAATTCACTGCAACAGCAGCAGCATTGTGATGAAGCTTGGTTGGAGGCCTTCACAGACAACATGGCTTTCAGTGCTCATCATCCAACTTCCAGATGTGACTTCATCACCTGCAACTGATGGAGACAAGAACTGAGGTTACTTTTTTCGTGCTTTATTTAAATTTGGTATCATAAGTTATACTGCTACCACTTACGGCTATTCTTGTCTTACAGTGGTAGACACTGTCATGGAAGGACAAAAGCAGTTATTTTATTACTCAGATACAGACAGACAGCTAATAGGCAGACTGAATGAAAGACAGACACAGACTGACACACATCCACACAAACACATACATACAGACACTTCCAGCAGTATTAGTCTGGGACTGGCTGGAGGGTCAGTGTGAGCTCAGTATCAGCTGCAGTAGAAGACATTTGGACAATGGGAGATCACTTATGACACTGTGTTTCTAGAGCTGTAAAGCATACAGACATTCAATAATGTTACACATCCTATACAAACTGCCCAACAAAGAGGTAAAAATTAGCCTTAGTCACTTACTTTTATTAAAACAGTGGTTAATTATATCAGTTAATATGGATGTCCAAGTTAGTAAATTCCACTTTACAGATTTAATGTCTTAGAAATGTAACCCAGAGGCAGCCAAAACCACGTAAATTGACACGCTGTTTAGTTTAACTGTGTCCACTTCGCAGCTAGCTAGTATGCTTCACCTTATATTAGCTGCATGTTAGCTACATAAGGCTAACACCCCCAAATATGAAGCAGTGTTACACCACCTGTTACACTGCGTAAGTTGCGTCCGGTGTGAACACGGTTTATGGAGGCAATTTAATGTTTAATGAACCCAAAATGCCACAGCATGGTGACAGTTCCACTGATAAAATCACATTTACCTGATAAATGACCAACTGGAGCAGGATGGAGCGATGGCAGTGTAGGTAGAAGGATGAAAGCATCAGGTGGCCTCTGTTCCACTGCTGGATGGTCCATTCTGTATTTATTTTTTCCTTCTGTTTCGTAAAAGAGCCACTAACCTTTGATGCAGCCAGTCATTAGGTAACATTCGTTAGATCGAATCTTTTTCTAAATGAGCTGGTGGGACTTGATGCCAGATGACTTTGTTCATTCCAGTTCTGGGCGGACAGCAGTGGAGGAACTGAACAAAATACTGTAGAATACTGTCAAATTTTATAGTAGCTTACTGTTTTAAATTTCCTCCTTACAGACCTCATTATTTACAATATTATACTGTATTTACAAATAACAGCATGATACTGTACAAAATTTACCGTTTTTTTTTTTTACAGTAATTTGTTACAGTGTGGTCGTTCAGGTTAAGCTGAACTCATTTAATGGACGCATAATATTATTACTGAATCTAGACCTGGCCAACTGAACCAACTCCAGATCATATCACTGCCCCCACAGGCTTGCACTGTAGGCACTAGGCATGATGGGTAATCACTTCATGTACCTCTCTTCTCACCCTGATGTGTTCATCACTCTAAAACAGGGTCAATCTGGACTCATCAGACCACATGACCTTTTTCCATCCAGTCTTCATGTTCTCTATCAAACTCATGGTTGTTTGAGGAATGAGAAACTACTCACTCCATCAGGTACAACTGAAGCAATAATTATAATATTAATCATTGGAGTAGTTGTCCAATGGGAGTATATTACTTGTTGCCTATGTTACAGGAGTGATATTTTGCTTTTTTAAATGATATTATGCATTTTAAAACATTTCCCTGTGGTCTTCATGAAAATATGTCCAAACTTTGAGCTGTAAATGCTATGTTTGGGTCTGAATTCTTCATTAATTAAACTCCACAGGCCCATCTTCAATACTACTTCTG
This sequence comes from Sphaeramia orbicularis, assembly GCF_902148855.1. Classification (NCBI taxonomy): domain Eukaryota; kingdom Metazoa; phylum Chordata; class Actinopteri; order Kurtiformes; family Apogonidae; genus Sphaeramia; species Sphaeramia orbicularis. The sequence continues at coordinate 6,610,019 of NC_043976.1, forward strand.
AGTAATGACACCAGAAAGGTCGTTATGTGCGCTGGCCCTTTAAAGCCAAATGAGCCACTTCACAGCCTATCCCCTCCAGGTTGTTGACCATGCTTTCTGTCCCGTTCAGCCACTTGTGTTCATTAATACAACCAACAACTGAACATTTTAGGTAATCAGCTCGAAGTTTGGACATATTTTCAGTTTTTACTACCACCACTGCTTATGGCATACACTGAGAAATGTCTGTCGGAAGTCTTGACCTTATATGTGCAAATGTCATGATGTAACTAGTTATAAAATGTAACAAATTAAGCAGGAATTGAAACGGGTTGTAGAAATCCACTCACTTTTTGCCAAAATGAATACAAAGATAGGTTTGCAGTACCTGGAGGGTTCAAATTCAAACTTTTTGAACTGTTAGGGTCCCCAAATACACAAATAAAGGTACTAAAGACTAATAAAAGTGGGTTTAACAAAAAATGAACCCTTTAAATCCCTTTAAATGGTGTTGCTGCTGTTGTTGTTGTGGTTGAAGAATATGTTGGAGGTTTGTTTTAGGATTTGATTGTTTGTTGACTGGCTTCATTTTAAAGCTAATGCTAGCAAGTGTAGCACAGGCTCTTGTGGATGTAAGCAACAGAGACACTCACTAGTTTAAAAATGGAAATACGGTAGCTAAGGGTTAGGGTTAGCAGTTCCCAGCATAATACGGCACAAACTTCATATGTGAGCATGCCTGGATACACGACTGCAAATATATGCATCATGAGTCACCTTTTTCCCTTAACCTAAGCCAATACTATTAATGCATAACCAGAAAATTAACTAAACAAACATATGACCACAATTTCTATTACAAATGGCTGAAAAGTGCCGTGAGCTGTTAAAACAATATCATCTACTGAAAGATGTTGATGCAAAACATATTTTTTGATGCGGCAGTGTGGATATGGTGTGTGCTTATGGGGTGCAGAAACTAACAATGGCAACACTTAAATCTGGAAACTGGGTTGTGTTGTGAAATGTGAAGTAGAATAGTGCCTGCTTTAGCTTGGATCCTTTGAGGCTTTGTGTTCCCGGATACATGGGATTTTTGTTTGTTTGTTTTTGTGGGTCGAGAGTGTGGCATGTAAGGAGACCGCAAAGAAGCAGAGGTCCAGTGAAGCTTCGGGGGTGTGGATTGAGGAATGGAGGGGTAGTAGCTGGGTTTGAACGCCTGGAGCTCAGCAGTGCGTCATCAGCGTTTTACTGGACCCTCTCCACCAGCGCCGTTAAGAACAAAGGCTACAACCAAAACTCACTGATGAATCACAAATGTCCAGGCAGAGCTCCAAGCCTCCCCGGCCACTGAAGCACAGAATCAGGAACACACACACCACAGCTTACCACAGAGGAGGAAAGAGAGAGAAGAGAGTGTTCCTCTGCAAAGGGAAATGAGGATTTGTGGGAGGCTCTTTTGCTCATCCACATGCCTGATGAGTGTGTGTGGGACGGACTGGGAGGAAGCACGGATGAACACAACGATGGATAGATGAACTTCAACTCCAGAGCTCCAGAGAGCTGCTGTGCTCAGCCCAATGCTCTGACTCATTCATCTTCATAGGCCTCACTCACCACAGGAACCGTGGAAAACAAAGACTGGCCTTTTTTTTACGATGGAAATCTCAGTTTAATGTGGATAACACTTTTCTATTTCAGCCATTGTTTCGAGAGAAATGCGGGGTCGTTTTGGTACTGCCGCCAGACATTTTGAGAGTATACATAGTTTATATAAATGTGTACAGCTCTAACTTGGAATCAGTTACAGCTCTTTGCGGTTTTTTGAGAGAGGAAATATAAAACTCCACCAAAATGTGTTACAGCTACTTTGGAGTTCACAGAAATATCCATGTGAAAAGAAGTAACTATGACGCAACTAAAAAAGAAGTCACAAATGAGAACACACACTGATAAAAACCTTTAGTTTGAATGTGCCATTGCATTGCAGCCACGGTCACACAGGTCACATGATTCCCACTATACAACAAAAAGACAGACATCAGACAGTTATAGAAACCACTGCAAAACATCTAGCCTATTTTTAAGATTAAAAAAAAAACACTCTAAAGCGATTATGTGTCATAGTTTGATCAATTAGGTTGGTAATAGTCATAAAAAATAAAATCTAGAGCACTTTATACTTTCATTTATACTTAATACTTTATTTTAATGTGTGTGTCTAAGTCAACCTAGATACAAAGCAAGGGCTTAACAAGGAGGCAGGTTTTACAAATATTACACAGACTACGGTATGAGAGGACCACACCAGTTAATTTCCTTACTGTAATGGATGCAATCCAAATACAGTCTTATTTAGGGTGAAGTTCCCACCAGGTAAGTTAAAACAGCAAATATGAATATGTCCTAAACCTAAAAGAAATGTTTGAAAGATTTTGTTCCTCAATTATGATGTTAATAAGTAAAAAAAAAAAATAGGACCAATGGCCCTGTAGCTTACCGGCCAAATTAAAAACTTTGGGAAATGTATCCAGATGTCATTTATTATCACCCAGTTATGTGTATTTATGATATTACAGAAATAGCCCATGTTTTGGTCATATTCCAATCAGATCTGTAAAAAATTCATATGCCAACTTGAAATCATTGATACTTACTGAGTTATTGTATCAATCCACTTCCTATCTCTTATAAAGGGAAAATTTGTCAAAGTCACACCAAATCCAGAATCAGATTCGGATGGAAATAATTTCAGTCCCTGGTGTTGACATCATCATACTGAAGCTGTATACCAAGTTTGAAGTCAATCAGAACTGTAGTTTGGGAGAAAAGATGATTGAAATTTTTTCCCCATAAGAGCCCATGTTAAATTTTCCGTAAGTTCCCGGATCCAGAAGAAGATCCTGATCAGCATGTGGCCATTATGTTTTGGTCATCTCCCCATCAGGGCTGGACTACAGAAATTTACACTTGATATTATTTATATTTACTGAGTTATTGCATCGATCCACTTCCTATCTCTTATAATGGGGAAATTTTTCAAAATCGCACCAAATCCAGAATCAGATCCAGATCCAAATAATTTCACTAACTTTTGTTGACATCATCATAAAGAAGCTGTATACCAAGTTTGAAGTCAATCGGAATTGTAGTTTCAGAGAAGAAGACGATTGAAATTTTTGTAACGGACGACAGACGATGACGACGCTGGATGCTGCATGACGACAATAGCTTACGGCCTGTCGACCGGTAAGCTAATGAGACAGTGAGGTATAAGTGATATCTCTGCCGTAATAGTCTGGACTGGTCTTGAAAGTAAATCCAAAGTCCTCTCAGTTAAGTCTGTGATGAGACCAAGACCTTCATAAAATGATCTCCAGACAAAGACTGAGCTCGAACACTACTACACAAAGCCCAATAAGACATAAGCATGATGAGCTTCAGTTACAAGTTACATTTTCAACTCCATGAGCTGGGTCATTGTCACCTAAAGTAAGGTTAACCTACCTAAACTATGATTCAGCAGCCTTGAATCCAGTATTTGAGTTCTTAAAACAAAGCCCTCCAAGAGCCTTGGGGTGATTTTTTGAGCCAGTAATTCTATCAGTACATGTCATGAACTAAGGTAAAATGCAGTTTCTCAGTGTTTCATGGTCATCAGATATGATCAGATATAATTTTCTGCAAGACTGAATCATCAATAAAACCCATGCAGTTTGGTAAATGACAGATCCTTGTTTTTATGTTCAGTTAAGGATATATTTTGCAGAAGAAATTACTGCGTATTTAGTATTTTATGATAATATTATGGCCTTTGAATTTACTCTGAGTTTTAATGAACATCTACCTAGTCATTAAATTAAATACAGAAAATAACTAATCTTCACTGAAAAATGCAAAATGCAACAGATAATATTATAATGAATGGTGATAAATCACTAATGACAGGTTAAATGTAGGGGAAAAAATCATTTGGAAGTTGCCCTTGAAATTGAAGTTCTTTTTGTGGCAACAAGCCACACTGGTAGATCTAAAATCCATTCCAACAGATTAAAATATGATTTTTAAACAGTCTTGTCTGTACAAACAAGACATTTTTGGGTTTTGTTATTGGTAGTCATTCCAGGTCAAAACATGACATTTAAGGAAATCTTACTGCTGATAAATGCGAAAAAGGTGATCATTGAGTGAAAGGTATTATTATTTACAACAGAATGTAAGAGTCAGTTGTCTGCAAAAGTAACCTCTGTGTGTTCCTTTTTTGTGTTTGTGTGTTGAGGGCCTTCACCTCATATGCTAGATATTATCCTTCCCCTTTCCTCTTATAAAGTGAGCTTCCACAGCAAAGGCGAGCTCAGGAATGACAAGACAGGCAATTTACTCATTTTACAAATTGGTTGAGGCTGCTGTGATCTCACAGCTACTGTGTCCAATTAAATGCTGTGTTGTGCTGAGGCCAACGAGGACTGAACTAATGGCCCTAAGGTATGCCCTGGCGCTGCATCTTCATTCCAAGCACACAGTTACACACACACAGACTCACACACACACAGAGACATGCAGACATACACCACATGCACCCTCGCCACCATGACCCGTCAGTTTGGCACCAGTGTCCACTGGGGGCGGGGGGTGGGGAGGGGGAGTTGTGGGAAGAAAAGGAGGCGGGGGGTGGGCAAGAATCAGCTCAGCATAAGTGGACTTGTTCTAACACAGTGCTCGCTCTTTCTGTCTGTCTCTAACTTGTTCTTTCACTCCCAGTTCTCCCCATTTGTCCCAGTGGAATTGAAGGAAATTGAAGCTGCCTCATCTGCTCAGTTGCTCTGTGCTACTTATAGAGTCAGTCCTATAGTGATGGGGAAGTTTGTGGTGGTAAACACTGGCCATTACCCGTCTCACTCCAGTCTAAGAGACGTCAGTATGGCTTGGAAAGCTTCTCCAAAATGCAGGGAATTATAGCCCTGTGTGTCACTCAGTCGACCCGGCTGGAGACTCACACCATTGTCTCTGCTCCACATTTTTAATGCTATTGGTTAGCGTGTCTTTCTGTGGTGAAGTGACTGAGTTCATTTCATGTAATTTTCTTATATTTGTGTGTAGGCTGCTGCATGCATTTGATCCAGTGTGTGTTTACTGTTTGTGGTGAAGTGAGTGCTTACGCATGTGTGTGTGCACGACTACTGAAAAGCTTCTGTTTTATGTTTGAGTTTCCATTGCCCATTTCCCGATCTCATAAATGGGGTTTATTCACGAAAAAAGGGCATCATAAAAAGCACATCCTATTTTGCCTCACAAACACTAAAACTGGGTGAGTTTGCCCTGAAAACACTGACAGCTCCTGTTATGTTGATAGATGTTCATCCAGCCGGAAACGTCGCGCTGGCCGACATCTGTGCATACTTTAATTGACTGCCCCACCAGGTGCGAAGGATAACAGCGGTCCTGAGATTTACCAAAGCGATTGGGCCAATGAAAGACATGGCTCACCATCTGTGTGTGTGTGTGTGTGTGTGTGTGTGTGTGTGACTTGCAGCAGTGCTTATTCAGAGTGTGTTTGCTGCCTGTATACATGCCAAAGCAAACACAATGCTCTGATAGGGCCTTTGTGATTGCTCTGCAAAACAGTCCAGAGGCTGTGTAACAGAACCATTCCCTGAAACAAAGATTTGTGTGTCATTAAATCCCTCCCAATGTAGACCTATTCAGTTTATCAGAAATAACTGGCGAGATGGATTGTAACTGTGGGCACACATCATACTTTCTGAAATGGGAGATAAAGATAAAGACCTACATATCGGCCTGTTCATGTTCATCGCAACGTTATTTAGCCTATTACAGAGATCAGGTGTTGCATTTTCTGTAACATTGTGACATATTTAAATCTCAGTTTTTAATAACAGTAGAATTTAATGACATAAAGCCCCAAACCATGCAGTGAACATATGTAACAGGGAAAAACCAGAGGTTTGTCAGGTCAAATGCAGTGATTTTTACTCTCTATATTTCAAACTCATCAGTTCCTGTCTGTCTATCCGTCTGTCTGTCTCTCTCTCTCTCTCTCTCTATCTATCTATCTATCTATCTATCTATCTATCTATCTATCTATCTATCTATCTATCTATCTATCTATCTATCTATCTATCTATCTATCTATCTATCTATCATTTTTTTTTTAACTTAAATATATGTTTTTTACATATTTCAAACATGTACAGCTGTTAACAAAGGCAAGACATGTATAGCTTTTTTTTTAATGGCTGACACTTCTAAGAATCAGTGGAAATGTAATCCTTTTCTCTCATAGTTTAGCTTGAAGTCAGGCTTAAAGATGTACAGATGGATCACACAGGTTAATATTTTTGGTTTGTTTGTTCATGGAGCCTCTGGAGAAAGTGGAAGAGAAGGGGGCCCAAGCAGCACAAGCAAAACAAAGTGGGTTCTTGCATGTAGGGTTGGGGGAAACAGTCCTCACTCAGTGTGTCTGGTCATTATAGTGACACAGCGTACATTATTCTGCCATTGTCTTCAGTGTGAAGATGAGGCTTATGAGCGAGGCAACAACAGAGGAGGATGAAACTTAAAACTTCAAATTCTAATTTCTGAAATAAAAGATTATGTTAATACTTTTTGAGAATATAGTTGTATTCATCACAAATCTGTGGTAACTTAATCAGGATAGAGCCAACTTGAAAATTTGCTGCAATTCCCCCTGTGCACAGCGTTTTAACAAATGTTTGATTTGACTAGAGGTCGGCTCTTCCCTTTCTGGTGTGACATGATTTGTTGCCATACAAAAGGTGAGTGCAGTATGGAAAAACAAGAAATATAACGTTAGAGATTCTTTTCAATTTATGAAAACTGTAAGTGGGTCAAATGACCACTGTTGTGTGCCACAGTGTTCAGCATGTAGTTGCTACAACAGTGAACTCAGTTTTCACAGATTTCTGAAAACCCTACACTTTAAATGTAGTGGCTCCATACAATCAGATGACCAGGATTTACTATAACACAGCACATGAAACTATGCAGCCATCATTTCGAAGATCATCAAATCCAGACAACAGATAAGAACAGACAGGTTTTAATAATTGGCTCTGTCCTATCACTGAGTGATAATTTGAGGAAGAAGAGTGTTAAATGTGAACGTTTCATGAACAATCAACAAAAATGCAGTCAGAAACCATGTAAAAAACCCAGTGGGAACCAGCAAGGTAAAAGAATAGCTATTTAGCAAATAGCTAATTGAACTATTTAGCTAATCCTACTTTATGTGCAGTATTAAACTGAACTTTTACCTTTGTCTTATCTATCCCTAGCTTCATCATACACTCAAACTGTAGGGTTTCTTCAACTTCTTCATCAACCTGTGGCACTGTGCCCTGATGATAACGTTGCCCGTACCCTGATCTTTATTAGAGACTGAGGAGTAGAATCAATTCCATTATATTAGTCAGTACAACAAAGATAAAACATAAAGATGAATATAAAAAGCAAATTCCGGCCAACATGCTAACATCAGAAACAGCATAGCATGGGTAATGATAGCATACTTACCCTCACAGTTGTGAATAAGAGGAAATGTAGAGTTTAAAACCCTTGTTCCTCTTGGACGCTGGAACAGTTAAACAGGTATCAACAATGCGGTACATGTCATTTACAGTAAGGCATCTTGTAAATACGGGTGAAGCCATCTTTCCAGTGGTGACAAGGGAAAATGGGCTTTGGTAGTGAATGTTAACACCAAAACAGAAACAGAAATGCCGACCTTCTGACAAAATCGGACGTTCTCTTCAGATGCTGTGCGCAGGGTCTGTTGTTTTGTACTAACTTGGCTTGGCTTCAAAGTCATGACATGATGACACATATACTGAGACAGTGATAGATTGACAGATCCATGTTTAGTCCACGCTTTTACTCAGTTGAAGCGAGTTTACATACTAAATGGAAAAGTACTTTTTAGTACATGACTTATTGCTGCTCCACAATGCACCTTGTGGTCATTAATGCTAACTTAGTACTTTTGTTGCTAGGTTTAGCAACTTTTTTCAACAAATTTGTTTAGAAACTTTTAGCAACTTTTCAAAAGTGACTCAAATGCTAAAAAACATGTATTATCCCTCTAAAAGATGCACAATGACATACCCTGTCACAGACAGAAAAACACACGATCTGTCTGCCTAGCTGCAAAAGTCAGTGTTAACAGCTTAGCCACTTTGTTGATATATTTAGTGATTTTTCAGACCCCTCCAGAGACTCTTAGGTGTTATTGCAGACTTTTGGAGACTCTGATGTAAAAGCATGTATCGTCTATCTAAAACAAATCACTGTACTGAATATAAATCACTCCTATTGACACTGACAGTGTTCTCAATGGACTCTATGCACAGCCCCACTACTTCCTGAACTTCAGGTGGGTCCTTTATCTCCTGTGTTTCATTACTGGACACACTGATTAATCCAGGTGTGTCCGCTACTTCTTGTTGTGACTACTAATTAATTAGGCACACCTGGATTAATCTGTGTACAATAATGAAAAACAGGAAATAAAGGACCCACCTAAAGTTCAGGAAGTAGTGGGGCTGTGCACAGAGGCCATTGTCTCTTTGTGGTCTCTTTAGATCAGGCATGTCCAAAGTCCGGCCCGGGGGCCAATCACGGCCCGCGGTCAGATTTAATACGGCCCACAGCTTGGGTTTTATATTATATTATTTATGGCCCGCTTGGACTGTTGAACCGAGTACATGAATCATAAAAGGTTCAAAATGCAGTTTCTCCTTTCACCTCATGGTGGCAGCACCACTCTAACTCTATCTGGCTCTACAACCTCACCGTGAACCTTTTTCGCTAATTTCAAACCACGGTGCCTGTAAATAAAAAAAAACTAAAGTTGACAGTGAGGGCTGCCGCTTCCAGGAGAGATAGGAATTACAATTTTTTTTCACTGAAAATCAAGGCAATTATGTTTGCCTAATTTGTCAAGAGACTGTTGCCTTGTTTAAGGAATTCAATGTAAAGAGACACTAGTAGATAAAACATGCTAACGCAAACAAGCTAGCAGGGAGTGAGTGCTCCGAAAAAGTGAAGCTAATTCAAGCTGCTTTAAACTCACAGCAGTGACTCTTCATGTGAACCTGGGAGTTAAATGAATTTGCCACCGAGGCAGGCTACCAAGTTGCCAGGTTAGTTGCCTGTAACTGCTGGTGTTATGTACTTGTAGATGTGACACAAAATATTACTTTTTGAATGATTTTGTGAAAGACAAGAGTAAGAGTCATATGTTTTCATCTTAAATGTTAACAGACTTTGCATTACTGAGTAATATATGAGTAATGATTACTCATATAAGTCATGTTTAAAATGAATGTGGGGTTAAGATTTGTATCAACTTGGAAGTTTAAGATACTCCACATAGTTTGTTCTATGTTATCTGACTCCAGATGTGAAAGGAAGGCAGAATTTTTTTTTTTTGTTTGTTTGTTTGTTTTAATTTGTTCACACCTGAGTGGCTTAGATTTGGTTACATTGCCATTTAAAAAAATGATATTGTGACAATGAAATTAAAATTGTTGTAGAACAGCGCATTTATATGTAATTTTTACTGTTTAAAAAATGTCTGAAGGGACCACTGACCCCTGGCAATGTCCACATTATCAGATCTGGCCCTCTTGAAAAAAAGTTTGGACACCCCTGCTTTAGATTGTTCATGTAGACCGAAAATTGAAAATGTTCATGTTTTACTGTGACGTATTGTGGGCTCCTAAGTGGACCATAAGGTTGAAAACCAAACCAAACTTAAGGAAATGAAGCTATAAATAAATAATTGCCAGATTGTCTCTTTTGGGTCACTTTAGACAAAAAAGGACGGTTGGGCTTGTGACATAAAAAACAAACAAAAAACAAATAAGAAAAGACAGAATATAGTTCATTTGAACTTCTAAACATGTTTAGGGTTTTGTTTTGTTTTTTTACTCATTTTTTGGTTGTCCCACAATGGTACTCCTCTCTCCTACAATTACATGCATGCTTCCAGTTATGCAAATTAGCTGATGATGTCATTTAGCAACTTCTAGCAACTTTTAGGACAGACAATAGATACTTTCCTTACTGAGGAGTTGGAAACACTGCTTGTAGTAATTCTGGAATTAACTCGATAACCTTTTAACACTGAACCGTAAGTTCTGAAAATGGTCAGTTTTAATGTTTGATATGTTTTTTTTATTTATGTTCTGATGTGAATAAAATATGGGTTTATGAAATATACCAATCATTGCACTCTGTTTTTATTTAGATTTTACAGTGCTCCAACTTTTTCTGGGATCCGGGTTGTAAATGCAGGTCCTGTTTTCACGAATGAAGTCCAGAGAGAGTTAGACAGAGGCGGTACAGTGGAGACAGGACAGGGGGGCTGATGGTGGACTTTATCTTGAGGAACAGAGTGTTGTCTGATGATAAGACCATATGCCTATTGCCATAACAAATGCTCTGGTTACATCATTTCAGAAGAGTGCCTGTGTGGGACAGGAAGTGTGTGTCTCTTTCGAGTGATGCGCCACACTATTTAAAGCCTGTGCAGTTGTTGTCATTTTGTGTAGAAGTCTCCTGCTGATAGGCTGCTCTGTATTCCTTAGCCAGGACAGGCACACTGGGGCTTGTGTTGGCCAATGCAAAACGTTAGCAATATCCTGAGTCAACAGTCCCCCGCTCCGTTTGTTTGGATATCACATTTCCCTGGCAACTAGATATATTGTCAAGGGTACGCTGGATCCCGCTAGAAGGTAAAAGCAACGCACTTCCTCGCAAATTGGTAACCCAAAAGAGGCCACCAGTGGAGCCTGAAAGTTAATTTGACACAAAAGTAAATAGAGTTACAGGGAAAGGGAGAAAGCCAGGCTGTTATTGTTTGCACGGTGGAGTGGGATGTGGGATAGTGCCATGACAGAGAAAATGACGGATGTCCATCTACACCAGTAAACAAATGTTCACTTTAGCTACACATAGTACAATAATGCTTTTATCTGTGAAGACTACCTAAGTACAGAATAACATTGCATATTGCATGTTTCACTGTAAAACAGAGCTTGAGAAGCTGTGCCCACTGACTCATTTACAGCAATATTCTATGAACGAGCCAAGAACTTCACTAGACAGGAATGTGGAGTGTAATGCTGTCACTGAGTTTCCAGTGAGGAGAGAGGGGTGGCGATGGCTGGGGATATTTTCATTAGGGATGGAGTTTGAGGAAGTGAGGGAATTGCAGAAAATGGGCCTCGGTTTACAAGGTTCAGTTGTTTATCCAACAATTTTTCTTGCATAATCACCCTGGTGAGCCATCTACCGCATTCGTTTGTGATGTGATATATTCTGTGTGAAAACTTTTGGAAAGTGTATCCCAAACTCATTACCGGTAATCAGAAGCACTTATTTAAGCTCTGCAGACCAATCCAAGAAAAGCAATATGAACCATTTATCCTTGGATTAAATGTGCTTTAATTCTAAATGTGAAATCAGAGTCAATTACACTCAGAAAACATTCACATTACATTTCACTGCACACTAACACTGATAAATACACACTCAGCTGCTAGTGTTTCCCTCCTCATGCACTGCACATGATTATATCCATAACACACATCTCTGTCTATTTGTATCATTCAATACTTTATCTGACTATTAAGTTAATTTCTATGAATTGCTTTCTTGTAGTTGGTTAGTTACCCAACAATATCAATGTAACCCTCATACAACAGAGACAAGTTTAGTACAGTAAAAACAGAAGAAAAAAAAATCCTGTTGTTAAGACAAATATAGTTTTGGAGGGAACACAAAATCTCTGTCAAATATCTGATTTATTTGCAAATAAAAACCTTTAAAACACTTTTTGTTTTTCAATCTGCCTCACAGAAATTTGCTAATAAAAAATTGAAGCAGCGAAGCTTGAAAAACACTAGCCCCTTTAACACAGCACTTCTGTTACAGGAATATTTCACTTTTATTCTGAAACGACATCTGTGTAAACAAAATGGTGGGATCATTTGGTCCCACCTCTGTCATGGCTCTGTAACACCTCTGGAGGTAGTAACAGAGCCGTGATAAAGGTGGAGTCATGATTCCAGAACACTATGTAAAAGGAACACCCGTCATTCCACAACCAAGGTATGACATTTTGATGACGTATTGTGTGTGTGACCCCTGCACCGAGGGGATTTAATAATGAACATGTACAGAAAACAAACATATCAACGCAGCCAGAAAGATGTTGAACTGAGGAGATGCAGAGATCCGCAAGCTGTTGTCACTTCGGGCGGAGGACTCTATCCATGCTAACATTTGTGGAACAGTGAAAGATGGGCTGCTTCTGGAGAGGTTAGCAACACCAATATGCTCGCGGTGTTTCCAACGCTTAAATTATACATCATACTATACGCTGTGCTGCATCACTGCCCCTTTGATCAGGGAATGCAAACGTCTAGCCTGTCTCACCTCTGTTACTCCTTTGGCTTGGCTGTGTAAATCGGTCAGTGGTGGCAAAAAGGTGGGATCACCTTCTCTGTATAAACGTGGCTAATGTTTCTGTCACTCACAAACCTTTTGGCTCTAAGCATAGCACTGACACATAAAAGCAGTGGTAAGGCTAATCAAGTTATCTCTGGAGATTTTTGTTTTCTCTATTTGTTTGTGGATAACTAGAAAAAAATTGAAATGGAATGTAACATTCATAATTGTGCTTTCATGAGTGTGTAATAACATGAAAGTGAGAATGATTGTGTTTTGTTGCCTTAGAATGATTATCTACATTTCTACAGTGGCTACCAATGCGCTTCCTCCTGTTTTGTATGTTTTGTAGTTGGCATCCAATTTTGAGGTTATTGTGACAAAAAGTTTTGACAGTAACAAAACTTTTGTTTTTGCAAATTTTGCAGCTACTTAGATTTTTTCCCAGGTGTTTGTGAGGTACCCGGAAGAACAAATCTAAGCACTTTAAAGATTTACACTGTCAAATAAATCACATTTATACAAAGAGTCTAATTGTGTTTGAGTGACAATGAGCGATATCCCCATAACTAAAAAACCCTCAACCAACAAAACAAACACTGGTTGTGGATATGGGACCTCAACATTTTTGGCCACTTTTTATTGACTTGCATAATTTTAGAGTACATGTACACAGTACATTTCATTTATCAAGAAATGTAAATTTAATAATACAAATACCATTTTGATGCCATAGTTTATTTATTTCCACTTAACTCTGACATCTTTAATTGTTCACAACATTTATATGTAAATGGTATAAACACCTTTTAATGAATGAATAAAATGCATATACTTTAGATTTTTTTTTTTTTTTTTTGAGAAATCACATCATTAAAATGTATTTGCTTGGCAAATACTTCATTAAGTCAGTAGAAAATCAAAATGAGTAAAAAAAAAAATCAATTTTCTATTTTAAAATTTAATTAATATTATATTATTAAAATGTTTCTAATACAGTAGACCATTTACATTTTCAAATATTTGTTAAAATTAGTTTTTGCCTTTTTATTAAGTTGTGCTTCTATATTTATTCTGTATTTATTTATCCATATTTCAATTATATTTATATAATTGAAATATGGACAAATATTTGTAGTTTGTCTGTGATCTTAATGCCTTCCATGTCTGTAGTCTGTAAAGTAAAAGTCCCACCACAGATAACCTAATGACAAGTCCTGTGCCGTTGACATCCCTGTGATTTTCTCTGAATATATTTTGCTTCCTGAATTTATTCAGCCTACTTCCTGGTTGAGGACTATGCATTCAGTCTGGTGATGCAATAAAAGTTTCCAAGGTGTTCTGGGTGGAAATTCATGACACTCATGTCACAGTATAACGTGGATCTTCACATAAGTAGCAAACGTAAATCTTAAGTTGGAGCAGTATCTCAAAACATGATACAATGGATGATATGCCTTATAGGTACAGTATGGAAAATGTTTCTATCTTTCAACAGGCTCAACAGTTATCTGTGCCTATTAATAATGAATACTGATGTGAGATCCAGGGAATAATGGTAGTAAATTTGAGTTAAAAAAAGACTTTATGTTAAGGTGGGTGTGAATGATTGGACTCAAGTGCATGATGCTGAAGGGAGAACGGAGGGAAGGATGGAGGGTGAGACTGACAGGCAGAGCGGTGCAGCGTCCGCAGTGATGTGGACGTTGTATCGGTCTGTCATGGAAAAGAAGGAGCTGAGCTGAAAGGCGAAGCTCTCGATTTACTGGTCAATCTACGTTCATACTTTCACCTATGGTCATGAGCTTTGGGTCATGACCAAAAGGACAAGATCCCGGATACAAGCGGTCGAAATGAGTTTCCACTGTAGGATGGCTGGGCGCACCCTTAGAGATAGGGTGAGGAGCTCAGTCACCAGGGAGGAGCTCGGAGTAGAGCTGCTGCTCCTCCACATCAAGAGGGGCTAACTGAGATGGCTTGGGCATCTGTTCTGGATGCCCCCTGGACACCTCCCTGAGGAGGTGCTCCAGGCATGTCCCACTGGGAGGAGGCCTCGGGGAAGACCTAGGACATGCTGGAGAGACTATGTCTCTCAGCTGGCCTGGGACCACCTCGGGATCCCTCCGGAGAAGCTAGAGGAGGTGTCTGGGGAGATGGCCGTCTGGGCATCCCTACGTAGACTGTTGCCTCTGTGACCCGCCCCCAAATAAGTGGAAGAAAATGGATGGATGGATGGATGGATGGATGGATGGGTTTTATGGGTTAAGATGTCCTTACATGATGGGAAATGAAGGAGATGGGTGCATTGTATATATCTGTGACTTTATCATTCGTCTAAAGCTCTGCCATCAAATATACTGCCTCTGTCTTCACTGTATGATACAGCGCCATGATAAACCCCTCCCTGTGTGTTAAGTAATCTTGTAATGTAGCACCTTTTACAGTGAAATGTTATGAAACAAAAGCCTCATGTTGGTTTGCGCTGTGTTCCTCCCTCAGTTTTCATAGACTGGAGATAATCGGTCTGATTTTATGGTTGTTCAACTTACTTGGCTGGAGTCATGGCAAGTCTGATACACAGATATCTCCCAGAGTACAAAACATCCTTGAATTTTTGCTCTCGTAAGGAAAAGATCTTAACTACACTTAACACATAGCTTCATCGAATAGCATTATTTTACATTCAAGGTTGTCAAAGAGTGTTCAACCAGAATCAGCTAAATGAAAGCAGGACAAGAGTCTTTTTCTAAAGAATATACTACCTTTAAATCATGATGACAGACAATCCTGAACAGAGGTGGTAAAAATGCACACATTGTCAAGGCCAGCAGAACTACAGATAAAAATGAAGCTTCTATTTGCAGTAAAAGTGGAAAAATACAGGTTGTGAAATGTGATCAGTAAAAATCACACTCAAAAGTAAACATGTGAAGAATATTTCTAGTGGCTGTTTTTGTGTAAAACAATCAGAACCTCGTACCATATTATTTTAATATAATATGAAGATTATTAAACTATTCTAACTTCAAACTGAATGGAACCCAGTGTCTGTCCATCTGTCCACCCGTTCCTTCGTCCAGATATGTTCCCTCCTGTAGGTCCTGATTCTGTCCCAGGGTCTCCACCCCACAGGATGTTCCTCAAACACCTCACCAAGGAAACATCCAGGAAAACAGTCGACAATATGCTGAAGATAATGTTGACTTCAATAAGCAATGTATTCACTTTCAGAAACAGAACGTGAAACTGTCCAGAACCTCTGTTTCATCTCATTACATCATTTATGTTATTTTCATCTTATTTGTATTTGTCATTGAATAAGACCTCAGATTGATATTGCTTTGTCAAAGTGGACAAAATAAGCCTAATCTGGGATGCATATGTCTTTTATTTAATTTTCATCTCAATGTGTCTTTTCAACATAGCTTTCATCTTGTGTCTCACAAAGTTTTGTTTTAGTTTTTTTTTTTTACTTTGTTTCATTGTTTTCGTTCCATTATTTTCACCTTATTACGTCCTTTTCATCTGATATCTTTTTATCATTTCCATTTTAATCCTATTTTTATTTTAGGCTATTTTGTCCTGTGTCTTTTTCTCCATTTTTGTCCTATTTGTTAAATTCTCTTGTATTGTTTTTTTTAAATAGTTTTCATCGCCTGCACAGAGAAATTGTGATTTATTCTATTGGTTTTAATTCTATATTAGATTAAAATTAGTCTTCATTTTGTAAATTAATTAAAACTAAATTTACAAGTAAATAGAAAGCACATAAATTGGTGATCAAATGTAGGGAGTAAAAGTAAGAAGTTGCTAGAAAACTGTTGAAGTGGTGTGAAACCTGGAGTGCAGTAAAGGTGTATTTTGTTGCTTGACACTTAAAATTACAAGAGTATTACTAATATTTCAGTCCCTGGCGATTGTGTCTTCACAAACGGTCTGACTATGTGACTCAGCCTGCTCAGCGCTGACTTATTACTGAAGCGATGGAAAAGACAAGTAAGTGGACAGGCGCCATAAACAAGGAGAAGCGGTGGGCCTCAATCAGAAGCCATTCATTTTCGACCGCCATGGCTGCGTTTATTTCATTTCCTGTCTCACTTTGTCTTCGCAGTGGGAATAATGCGCTGGGTAATAAGAAGGGACTGGGATAATGGGAGATCCTGGCCCCGACCCTTTAATGAGGCTGTGGGATCTGTGGGGCTAGAGGAAGGTGAGACAGATATGCCAAAACCTGGAAAAACCAGAACCACCAGGATATTGAGAAGTGTTGAATGCCAGTGTGAGCTTGTTATTGTTACACCAAGAGAGAAAATGAGGATTGATTGTGTGCTCAAGTTACTTTGTAATATACTTCATGATACTGGAAAAAATGGTGATGTAAAAATATTCATTTCACATTTGACAGTGCAGTGAATAGGATTTAGAGGGAAAACCCAAATGCGGAAAAACAACCCTTATCTGAGCACATCATGAAAGTTTGACCTTTTGTAAGAATGTTTGTCATGTGTTCAAGCGCATGAGCAGCACCCTAATAGATGCAAAAGGTCCCACTCACACACACACACACACACACACACACACACACACACACACATAGGAGTGGAACCACTTCCAGACCAGCCTATTTGTCTTCATGAATAAAATGAGTGAGCCCAGCAATCCACAGAATTATTTTTATGAACGGAAATTGAGAATTGAATGACGGAGAAATGGATTTTTCATTTAATTAAATGGAATAGCTGTCTGCCATGAGAGCTTTATTAGGGCTCCAGTTCTCCAAGCTACCAGCAAAAAACATTTCACATGGCACAGTGAGGCTTTGTTCAGCAAACAAGGCAGAAAAGAAAATATTTTCCACAACTTAAGTCACATTCATGTCTTTAATAAATCAACTCTCTTCCGAATTGGAGTCCGGTGGCCTCACAACAGTGGATCCAGTTTCAACGCTTGTTATTATATGGACTGACCTTTTTTTCTTTTTTTTTTGCAAAAGAACATATGCATGCATTTCTCTAGAGGCAACCATTTTCACCAAAAACATGGTAGTTCAATGTAGAGAATACCTTACATTTGTGCAGTCCCAGTGGTATGGGTAAAAATACGACCTGGTCAGCTTATTACTTAGTAGATAAATGCAGCTTTTGCTTAACAATGACAGCCAATAGTACAATTCTTAAATTTAATCAACATACCCAAACACTGATTAAGCAAAGATTCAATTAGGGAATTTCAATTCTTTCATTGATATTTTTAATTTTCATATCTGAGAGGTGAATGATACTTTGTGGAAAAAAAAAATATATATGTAAAATTAAATCTATTGCATGGTTACCATACAATGCATTAATTTCTTATTGTTGGTTTAAACATCGTGAATAATGAGAAATATTACAGAGCTAAAATAAATAAGAAGTGGTTTTAAAATCACACAGCCTTTAGTGAATGCATCTACCTTTCTTAAAAAAATTATTAAACATACCAAGTAAATCTAACAAATCTGTGCTCAGAGCCTTAGTGGATCAAAAACATTGATAGATTTTGTTAAATTTGTAGTAAATACAACTAAAGTTTTCGACAAATATTTATTTTTAAAAAGCTTAAATCTACTTTCACTGAAATGAATGAAGATATATTAATTATGAGTTGATATATGTACACTGGTTACTTAATACATTTTAATATACTTTCACAGCTTTAAAATCACACGTCCTATGTCGGTCTAATATTTTTAAGTAATGATGGCTTTTATTTGTTATAGCGTATATACTAAATATGCAGTATATGGATCCTTACATTACATATGTGTGCATATACATAAGAGAACGTGGCCCCAAATTGTCTCCATGTGGCTCTGATTAACACTAGAAAGAGGGGGGTGAAGCAAAGACCCAGTGTCCCATGGTAAGTGTCCCACAGTGGATCCCCACCCCGCCCTGGCTCCGGCCCCCGCCCCGGCACCACCACAGGCCTCAGGGAGAGGGGAACACCCAAAGTGGCACCTTACTGGGGTGTTGTTTCTCTCTGGTCCAAAGAAAAATTTAACTGCCCCAGTCTTCTTCCATTAGTTCTATATTTTTATGAAGAAACACATAGTCTCAGGGTGAGGCCACATCAGGAGTCACAGTTTTACAGCAGAGTGAGTCTCAAGGCTTAAGTCAACAGGCTCCATTCACCAAAACTAGTAGAGATTTCCATTGGTTTTACAGTGGTTTAATTTGTACAGTAAATTCACAGACATAAATACATTTGTATATTCAAATACAGCAGAAATTCATCATGTGACCAGATTGATATTTTTATATCTGAATTTCGATGTTACTGTATGCACCATGTAAATACTCTACAACTCACAGATAAATCCTGTAAAATGAATAAGTAGACAAAATTATATACAATGACAAAATATGTAGTGGACACATAGATGTAACAGCTGTTGCATTCTTTGTTATTACATTGAAATACTGATACTGAGAGAGAAGATTCCTAGCTGGATTGTTGCAGTACTAAAGACAAATCCAGTTTCATTAGACAACAAAATGTACACTGTGTAAAAGCCTCTCTTACCTCATACATGATCTTCAGCTGAGTGTGGTGAAAGAAGAATTCAGATACTTTACTTCAGTACTTTACTCACCTTTATGTAAAGGTTTGTGTGATATCTAGTGTAATCTAGTGATGGGATGAGAATCAAACACCAGTTCACAGTAGCTCAATTCCTTAGAATCATTTGTCTACCTGCTTAACGATTCTGCTTATCGATTCTCCCTTCGTTGCACATGCGTGATGACATCGCACATACGCTGCATTGTTTTGGTTTAGAATTTTGCCAACATGGTGTCGAGGCACAAATGCTCCAAAGTACGGCTATATTTCACATGAAAAGATGACAGCAGGGCCACCTGTGACACTTGCAAAGCTTCCATTTCTTCAAAACCTCAAATATGCTAAAACATTTGTTCACACAGTATGCAATTCACTGCAGGAATGTTACATGTTTCATACACTACTTAGCGATGCTTGTGAATCTAGTGGCAGAGCAAACACCAGGACGTCATCTGGACCCGTTTGTGCTCTTTTATTCCCTCACCCAATGAGAACTGATAGGAGAATTGATAAGGAATCAGATTGATAAGCAAAATCACTAATTGAATTAGAATCATTAAATTCTTATCAATTCCCATCCCTATGATGGAGTTGCAGATTGCAAACCACCCTCATCTGTGATGGCCACAAAATCATATAACATATACAATTACATACATTTGCCTTGCTACCTCCACCAAGGAGGTTATGTTTTTGTTGGCGTTAGTTTGTCTGTCTGTCTGTCTGTCTGTCTGTCTGTGTACTCAAAAAGTTATGGACGGATTTAGATGAAAATTTCAGAAAATGTTGATATTGGCACAAGGAACAAATGATTAAATTTTGGTGGTGATCGGGAGTGTGTGTGTGTGTGGGGGGGGGCATGGGGGCCCACTGATCTGCCTTGGCGGAGGTCTGCACTCTCCGAGAGCTTCTAGTTAGAACTAATTTATCTTCACTAATTCTTGATTCATTCTGGGCTTTAAAGTGATACTAACTCTGGTCAACATTAAAACATACAATAGACAGGGATGTCTCCTGTTGTAAAATGGATAAAAGAAGAGGAAGTGTGAACTGATCTGATAGAACCATGGTAAAGCAAAATGGTGACAAACATCCTCAAAGGAAATAATTCATTATTCATTATAGGGGAACAACAACACAACATTTCTCATTTACATTTGAATTTACACCAGTGAAAACTAAAATTGTGGATATTTTACTCCATTTCTCCAACACTGGCCAGCATGTGCCTTTGTGTGTGAAGTTTGCATGTTCTTTATGTATTCTCTCTTGGTTCTCCAGTTTTCTCCCATCATCCTCAGTCATGCAGTTTAATATGTTAACTGGTCAGCCCCAGCAGGCGTGAATGGGGGAGTAAAGGGTTGTTTGTCTGTATATGTCAGCCCTGTTATGACATGGCAACACATCCAGAGTATACTCTGCTTTCACCCATCTGTTGACCGGGATAGGCCCCCGAGACCCTCACAAAGACTAATGCCGCATTTCCACCATGTGGTACTGGCTCAACTCGACTTGACTTGACTCTATCTTTTTGGAATTTCCATTACGAAAAAGGACCTGGAATCTGGTACCCAGTACTACTTTTTTGGTATCACCTCCACCGAGGTTCCAGGACTGGGGACCAGATACTAAAACGTGACGTATAAACACTGCAGACCACTGATAGGCCTGAGAGTCGTCTCTGTGACCCACTGTTTTACAAAAAACAGATGCTGAAGTTTACAGTAAATATAGTGGCAGGTTAATTGACATGATGACAGCCCGAAAACCACACCATGGTCGGTCCAGGAGGTTCAGATGTAAAAATTCAGCATGAGCTTGACGAGACAACGCCCAACAAGCGAGTTTATAAGCAACTCTCTGAGCTACGACACGGAAGTAAAGCGCTGCATCGCTATGACCTCCAGGTACTGTAAAGTCGGTAGTATCCTGTAATGGAAACGGTCTCCAGGACTAGGACCTGGTACCCAAGTCGAGCCGAGCCGAGTCGAGTCGAGCCAGTTCCACGTAGTGGAAACGCAGCATGAGTGGTTTAGAAAATGAATGGATTTATATTTCATTTGTGCCATTAGAGCCCCCAAAATATTGCACACTGGACCGGTACAATATATAGTAATGCAGAATATTTGTTTACATCCAAAGAAAAATGTAGTTCAAATTTTAAAAGGTTGACTCATTTTATGATCAGTGTAGTGAAATGCAATGTCTGCATTTTCCCCATAATACAAGTAAGCAGTTTACATCCAGCCTCATAAACAGACACAGCAGGTAAATCTAAGGTCTCATCACATAATTCATAAATGAGAGCAGAAAAAGAACAAGCGCTGATACACAAAGGTTTGGGTTATTGGATATTTAGAGATCTTAAATATGAGCCCGAATGTGTAGAGATTTTTCTATGATCTTAGAGGTAAAAAAAAAAAAAAAATTGGACAGCACTGGTTTAAATCTTTAACATGGTGTTATATTTTAAAACAATTCCAATTTTTCATTTAAGAATTGTGGAAAAGGAAAGAAGTAATTAAATATGGAAAATAAATTTAAAGGAAAACATGTGAAGTGCAAGATTCTATTTCAAATTGTTAAGATACTTTCCACCTTTGGTACCAAACTCAAGTTTACAGCGATCATATAACTATAACCATATCAGTCCATTTGTAGTATTTTGGCAAGTAAGCCACTGTGGTAAAAGTGTAAGATATCAGTTTATGTTTATTTAAATTTACACTGGGACCTTACTCTCCTGCTTGTGCCACAAAATTGGCCGATTTGATACATATTGTGTAACAGCACTGAACTTATGTATCATTGTAAAATGTTCCTTTAAGCCTCTAATCTCTACACTGTTATGAAGTCAAGGGTTAAAGCCACAAGTCACTGGTTTTCACATCAAGTCTCAGATTCATGACCTGATACTGACTTAAATCCAAGTCATGTGACCTGACTCTGCTCTGTGCTGCAGTTACATCCTGTTTGCTTCCTGCTGACACTGCACTTGCAAACAAATCCTTCAAGTCCAACCAGGCCTCCCACTATGTTCCCATTACCTAATCAGTAGCTTAAATACTCTGCTAAGTAGCCAGCACACTGAAATACCAGTGCATGTTTTAATCCTGTAAGAATTCATGTGCCTTTGACTAATCCTTTTGTGTTTGCGGGAAGAAGCAGGGCCCAGCCATAGCGTGACAGCACCTCTGGAGATACACAGATATCTCAAGATTTCTCTTCCTCCTCCTTTTTTTCAGTGTGGAAGATGTTTCAAGAACACGCAATCACGTTTAACAGCAGGATTAAACCCATTTGTTCTAGTTTCTATTTCCCTCTCCACTCACAGACATCAGGCTGTGTGATCTCTGCAGATAAAAATGTTTCTGTCTGTCACCGGGAGTTTTCATGTTGGCCGGAGAGCCCTCTGATCCTCAGAGCATCAAGGGGAGAGGAAAAGATGGAGGGAAAAGGAGGTGGGGGACGATATGTGGAGGTAGAGAGAGGGAAGAATGCATGAAGGCCAAATGTTTTGACAAATATTGTGTGCTGGTGCACCAGATACAATCAGAGGACTTGAGCGTCTGCCAAGTTGCTGTATCGTGAAGATAATAAATCAGTGCCGTATGAGACTTTCTAGATTAAAAGAGCAGAGATAGAAAATATCCCATAAATCCTATGAACAGTCTGCAATGACACAATATATGTTGAAAGATAGAAAAAAGAGTGAAAAAGAGGAGTCCTTCGGGCATTGGGATGTTCCTTCCAGCTGCAAAGGATGATTTTTAGGTCATTAGTGAGACTCTGCATCTGCACTTGAGGACTTTACATTTCAGCTTTGCTACACCTTGTACGTCATTTGATATGATTTGTGCATGCTTGCGTGCGAATGAGAAGTTTTTGTTGGAGTCTGTTTTGTGCTGGGAGCAGGTTGTCATCTCCATCTGACTCCATTCCCAAGTTAATGGCTGTGTCACTGATAATAGTTGGTGAACTAATTTCAGTGTAGAAGACTTGGGTCAATTTTCTTCATGTTCATTCCAAACTTCTTCAGAGTCCCTCTAATGCTCCTCTGCAGTTGCTATTCTGTACATTGTTGTCTATCATTGGCTTATAAACAGAGTCTGCAAATGTCTATGTGGAATATAGGCTCAAACAAAAACTTCTTTATTACATATCGTTATGTAAGATTTGCATGTGCTTCTGAGTTAAAACCAAGTATGCACTGTGTGATTTTGCACAATTCCAGATGGAAGAAAAGAAAGTGGAAAAAAATGGCTGCCAATGCGTCAGAAAATTTGTGTATTGACCAGTTAGTTTGTCATTGCAAATGTCATCGGCGTTGTCGCTCTTATCACTGACAAACGCAAAAAACAAACAAAACGTTGATCAGTAATTTATGTACAGTCTACTCTCGTTATACCACCAACTTCCGTTCACGGCCAAATTGGTGGTATAGCGAAAATGGCGTTACAACGGGTTGCGTCCATAATGTGCATGTCTTTACTATATGATGTCTATGCTGCCTCCGTTAACCCGTTCTAATTGCGTTTCTAAATAAATCTTGATTCTGTTATGTTGTAAGGGATCATTTAAAGTGGGGAAACATTTTAAGCATTATTATACCGTGTCAGGAAATGACATCCCATTATCTTGAGGCTTTGGCTTAATCCCACATCCTCTTCCCGACATCCTGACCTACTGAGTGTTCTGCGATAAATGAACGGTGGCCGTTCCGTAGACCTACTCGTAGCTTGTCGCGATCAGCGTCTGGCACGTTTGTTTCAGTGCATTGTTAAAATGTATGTGTACTCGATGGCAATCCCGCTGGCGGTATAACGGTCGGGAAATCAATGGTATAAGTGTTGTTTGTGCATGGAACTGGGCTGGCGGATGGCGATAGGCGGAAATGGCGGTAGCTAATGGAATAATGCATTGGGGATTTTTGTGCAATAGTTTTGGTCGGCGGTGAGCGAAAATGGCGGTATAACGGCGGGCGGTTTAACGAGAGTAGACTGTATATTTATGTAGCCAATGGGTTATGTAAAAAGCATAGTAAAAAAAAAAAGGACATTTCCCAAAAGATGTACACAGTAAGGATGCAAAAGTCAATGTAAAAACTCCAGTGCATTACAGAGAAAACTGTTCTAGAAAGTCTTGTGTGCAGTGTCTGATGTGATGTGTTCATGTACACGCAAATTGAACCGCTTTTGGCGTATTTCATGCAGGCCAATAGGTGGGACAAATTAATCCTTCAAACAAAAGGGACAGTTCTATTTTGGAATACAAATCAGGGGAAATATGTAAAGTTACAAACCACTGATCAAGCCAAAGCTTTTAACAGTATTGCATTCTTAACATTTTTGTCATTTTGTCATTTGTCATTCAGGCATTGAAATAAGCAGTTTAATACTTTGTTACACACATGGTGTTATACAGTAAAATAAATGTACTGTCATTTTGTTGGAACCCTTGGTTATCAGGTCTAACAACACCCAATTAACTGGGAGACATAAAAAAATGTACACAAAATAAAATAAGATTAGACTGAGCCCTCTCTTCCTTTACCTCTAATCTTCCAGATCGCAAATCGGGTGGGGGTGGGGGGGGGCTTTGGAAAAATGGAAAGTGCAGACTAATAATATGCATGAGCCAAGCAAGACCTCAGGGGAAGAAAAGCAGGATAAATAAAGAAGTAGGGTGGAAAAAAAACAACACTGTGTGAGGAGAGGGTGGCTGGAGGTGGTTTCCAGGGAAATGAGGCCATATCTGATTCTCTCTGCTGACAAACACGCTGCCAGGTCGAGGCCTGTTCTTAGGCAAGACCCACAGAAGCCACATCTCTCTCCCTCTCTCCGTTGTTATTTGAGGCTTTTCTTGGCGCTGCACAGGCACAGGATGCAGGCCATTTGCTGCAGGAAAGTATAACCGCATTGTCTGAGCTCGGACGACCTAATTGCCCCACAACAAACAAAGTGTAAACTGAGGCTGATTATAATTTGAGCCCTGGGCCTCAGTCTGCTGATTGTAGAGGGGGGGCCTCCAGCATCTATTTCATTAAGTCCCTGGGGCCAGCAGACTAAAGGGTCGGCGATCTTATGGATATATATTTACCCACATTTCTTGTGGTGTGTGGTCAAGTGAGGTTAGATCCAAAGTGAAGGTTTCTTTTCATTCCTCGCAGCCCTGCAGTAAATAAGTATGCAACACAAGCGCAGACACACATGCTGTAATAAGCTACCACCACCGTGAACTATATACACCATCTTGCATCTGAACGTGGAGGTGACGCAGTCAGAGTGAACGGTCCATGGCCCGGTTTCAACCCAGTGCAGTGATCCACAGCAGTGGCAGTAAACGCTTCAGTTATGTGACTTCATTGCTTCCGTATGTCCGCTACTAATGCTATTGAACCACTTCCCAAACCAAGCCACCCCACGTCTGAAATGCTTCACACATCATCTCTTTGTTTCTTTCCTGCACAGTTCACTTTAATAGTTGCCTAATGTGTCTGTGCAATGTCCCAGGAAAGCAAACTGTTTCTCCCCTCATGGTTTCTGTTCTTAACCATTCATGATCCTCATCTGAGCTTCAAACTGTAGAGATGACAATGGAATTATATAGAATGTTTATACATCTAACATCTGTTGACACTTGATGATGATGAAGTTTAAAATATTGCACCATAAGGTCCTAACCACAGTGAAGATCGGTAATGATTTTTGTTTTGAAGTTCTTTTTCTTTTCTGTTTTTTCATTACATTTGTGGGAAATTTTTGCATCTTCATGCATATTGTCATTTATTCAAATTACAGACCACGGTCACAGAAAATACCAATAACGACAGACCAACCATAGATCGTTTTCAACTCATCTCATCAAAGGTTCAGTGGGTGATATTTAATAACATCTTACAGCCATGCTCACATACATTGTAAATAAAAATTGCAAAAGTCCTTTGTTGGGGTTAGTGTTATGTTTGTCTGGTCTTTTTAGCTAAGGGAACATTAAAGCTGTATCACACGGAATCATATGGAAAAAATCCAGACCTTAAAAATACACACCTTCCATCTGCAGATAACACCTCTCTGGACAAATTGTGTGACTAAATATAAATATAGATATAGATATAGATATGAATATGAATATGAATATGACTGTGAATATGAATATGAATATACATGAACTTGACATTTTGTGCTGTTATGGAAAAGTGAAACCACTTTTCTAAACTTCAATGTTGAAAGATGGTATATAGCAGCAGAATCTGGTTGAGGCTACTTCTGACAGAATCTGATCAGTGATTGGTAATAATAGCTGTCAATCACTTGCTTAACTGCCCCCAAACTGTCAGAAAATGCCAGGGATGAGAGAAAAACTTGCATCGTTAGATCTGATACAACCTGAAAATACAGACAGAGGAGGTGGAGAGATCTCATGTCCTCTCAGATCACTTAAATTAAATTGCTTTAGTTTTAGTCCACAAACACAGAAAGTGATAGTGAAGGGACTTTGTGATGGATGGCACATGCAATAAAATGTAAAAAATGGAAAATCCATTCAGTACTGTAGAAGCACACAAACATAGCTCTCTATAAGGTACTGAAAACACAATCCTCATTTTTGTGTGTTTATACACTAATGAAAAAAAAACAACAACTATGAATATTACATTCTAGTTCTGAAAAACTTCTAAACTTTTCTAAATGTTACTTGTTGGACCTTTATATTTCAAACGGCAGTTGCTGTTAAAAGTTTTCAAACATTTTAGCATCTAATCTTTTCATGACCCCTAACACTGCTGGTGACGCTGGTGTTGGCTTTCATTTGTATTTCATATGTGGCTGAAAAACAAACAATCATTAGCTTAAATGTGGCTCAAATGTAACCCTAACCCTCACCTTAAAGTGGTGACCTGGTGGATAAGAGGTTAGTACTGACACAAGAGACAATTCAACATACCGTTCCACATCAGCTGCAGCCATCTTGGTTGTTTACAATCATCCTGTTCGACTTACAACCATATCAGATAAACGGGTCTGATTGGTCCACCTCGGGTTTGGCTGAGTGGAAGCCTGTTTGCATGGGAGGCAGGACAGATGCGTCTGTCAGAACAAATGAAACATGAGCCTTCAGATTTGTGTAGTTCTCCTAAAGAAAAATAGAATAATTTTGTGCACTAAAGTAATTGTGATGATGTCGTCGCATGTCAGGACCTCTGGACATGACCTGAACTGTTGATGTCAGCTTCATGGTTTATTATCATTTCCAGCAGTGCTATACTCTTACCATTTTGACAGAAAACATATCTAAGTGATGGATTGTATATATTAGACATATCACAATGAAGTAGCAGAGTCTGCCTGTACCAGCCAGTCAGATCTCGGTGCGAGGGAGGGATGATGTTTGTAGCTAGTGTCACACAAACTGTCACGCTGGGATGAAACACAGAGACAGAATTTTAAGTGGGATGAAGGTAAAGAGTAAGCAAGAAGAGAAAAACAGCGGGCAGAACAGAAAACACAGCCGCTCATAGTCTGTGGCTCTCCCCTCCCTCCCATTCTCTCGGGGGGTTATTATTGTTAATCATCTTATTACTGAAGCCCAGAGTGAATCCCAGGTTCTGGGCCAGATGAAAGGTCAGCCGCTGAGCTCCGCAGACACCGAGCCGTCAACAGATCAAAGCCCATGCTCTCTGATGATCCTACACCATGTCACTTTGATACTGTAGCACACAAAGAAGCGGAGGCCTTGGCCGGATGACAAAGTTTGATCGCACTTTTCAACTGATACCTTTACCCTTTCCTTTCAAAGTCATGCAGTCTGCTGCCTTGATAATACATCTCTTTATGCGCTGATGTTTTGTGGTGCACCGGCAGGTCAATACACCTCACTCACCTTGTTGTCATTGAGTGGGGGTCCTGAAATACACAGTTTTGAAAGATTGTTGAGCTCTCTGTGGTGGTAGCTTTTGAAGTCTGTACTGTAATTACAAGCAGAGCTGGAATGTACGAATACTTTACTCACATTTTCAGGTATCTGTACTTTTACTCCTTATATTTTAACAATGATTTCATTATTTTGTATTTCTTTCATTCTCTACACATGCCCGTTCCATTAGTTTTCATGCATTTTAGGGGAATTATCAATTATCTTTTTTTGTATCATTGCGTGCCTTCCCAACATTAAGACAGATTTCAGCCTTAATGGAAGAGACAATAACATAAAGAAAAGACAATCCCTTAGAGAATCAAATGGAGCATATTGCATGTGAGTACACGAAACAAGATGAAAATGACGTAAAAAGGGAACAACTAAAAACAGACAGTAAAGGGAGAGTGGACCAAAGGGAAAATACCTCATATTGTTTCCAGTTCTGGTAATAACATTGAAAAAGGATTTGCACATTAGAGCTAAGTTAAAATCTATTACACTGGGTTACAAAAAAATGTTTTTTGCAAGTTGTCTAGGTTTTTTCAACTGAATTCGGACCATTTTGACTGCTAAATCCAAAAATGACATCTGTTTTTCTCAATCAGGTCAGGTTTTTTTTTGCTAATTTGATTTTGAAAAATTTGATCTTCTCACAAAATTGATTACATTTTTGTGACTTTATCAGTTGATTTTTTTTATATAGTTCTCACCCAAAATAGGTTTTAAGAGAAAAAAAATCATTTTCTAACAGGATTCCTGTTAGGTACAATGGTGTGTTCACCACAGATGTAGCAGAATACGTCAGGCTTATTTTTGCAAGATCTTCTAGTCGAAGCCATTTCATTCACCTGTAATATTAAAAACAACATTAATCATAAATTGGCAAAAGTAAAATCTTCAGAACTCATTTATTGCAAGAAATATGAAAGAATTTTGTATCATATGATGTGAAAATGCCCATAAATGTAAGCAAAAATGTTAAAAAGCCTATATGTAGCATAGTTCAGAAAGTTGATCTGATTGAGCAAAATTATTGTGATTTTTGGATTCAGCACACCAAAATTATCCTAAATCAGCTCAAAAAACTTAAACAATAAATTTGTTGTTGACCAGTGTTATTTACAATTTTTATATATATATATTTGAAGTGAGCTTTGCACAAAAACTGTCAGTAAAATGCTGTTCAACTTTTTATTTAATGCTTAGAGAACTTTACGCATTTCAAAACCAGTACATAAAGAAGTGTCTGGATCTGGATTAAAAACTGTGGCATCATCAGTGATTATAAGTGTGCTTATCTGCTACTTTGTGTATGACAGTTCCTTTTTCATGGTGCTCAGGAACATCAGCTGATGCCTTACTCAAGTGCTTTTTTGTTAAGTCACATTGCTACCTTTCAAAAATTAGAATAAAAATTGCGTTGCAAGATAACACATCAAGGTAGATCAAATTCTTTCAGGCACATACTTCACTGTCTAGACTCCTGACAAACTTGATATGTGCTGTGATACCACCCGGATTCTGTCTGGTTCCTTGTACAGAGGTTGTTTGGCTACCGGAGTCTCACAGACACCCGGCAGGAGTCCACCTTCCCCCTGTGGTGTAACGCTGTGAGGTGTGAATGAGTTTCTGTTTCAACCCCCTGACCTTTTCCTGTCTCAGAACTTGCAGTCAGTTAGGGGTCAGAGGTCATGTCTTTTCCTTGATAAACCCCCTGAGCGCTGGTTGTTTCATACTGCCTGAGAGACGGGACACGGAGTGAGGATTATCCCTCCCTTTGATCGATTAGCCTCATAGCTCAAGCAGGAAGCAGCAGATACAGACCCAACTGCGACTGGAGGACTCTTGCTGTAACTTGTTTTTCCATTTTAGTTTACATTCTCAGAACATTCAGTTCACAAGATAAATCACCTTTTGAGGGTTTCACTTTCAATATGTGCGTGATTGACAGTCTAGAGTGAAATGAATTGTTAAAATGAAGTAATTACAAGTCATTTATTTCAGCTGAATGAGCTCAGAACAAGAATAGATTCTGATACAAGCTCTCAGCCGCTCCAAAGAAAATCTGATATGAGCAGCAGCAGCCAGCCAAAGAGACGTCTGGGCTGTCAAACCAAACGGCCAGGCTGCTGGCGCTTTATTTTGTACACATTCTCCACAGCTGATATGACGGCTGAGAAAGCCCCTGTCGTTTTTTACAGGCTTTGTGAAACAGCGTGCACTCATGACTGCCCCCACTGGGATAGAAAGATGCACTGCATGTGTGACAAGGCAGCTTTTTCTTTATGAGTGTAAAGAAAACCCTGCTTGTAATTATCTTTTCACCAGAAAGATAATTTGCATCCTTATGATTTCAGGGTGAGCAACTTTATTTGGAAGGCTCATGAGCTGTCAAATGACGATACATATGTTTAAACTCTTTCTGTAAAAGGCAGCAGACAATGAATTAAACATATTGTGTTGAACAAAGAGTTATCAGAGCTGGATGAGCTTTGTCAACAAATCCTTTCAGTGCTTAGTCAGAAAGAGACAAAATTCCATATGTATATTCAAAACGCTAAACCATGACCTCAGCCTTTGGCAAGTTGACCTGTTATCTTTGTAACCTCACAGACGACCGTGTCTTTCATGTCCAAAATGACTAGGCCGACTTGGCCGCCATAACCTCTGTCCACTCCCTGAGCTGCAGGAGACGAACCGTCGGACAGACCGTGACAACAATGACATCAGTAATGCTGACTGCATGAATCAGTGTTTGTGCGTTTCTCAGACACACCAACAGACAGAGAGCCTCTCAGTATTTGACTATGCAAAGCCAGTGACAATTTGATAGCCATGGTCACACAGGAACCACATACTCACAAAAACACACCACACAGCACACACTGCGACACAAGACATCTCAATGACATGATGCATACTCTGAACTTACAGTTTTTTTTCAATTGCTTACACACAAAACCTTCATGTAGCACACAATTTCTAAAACCTTTCACTCAAACTTCACAGCTCCACATCAAATCAGCAAAACTATAAGCTAATTCTCAGCCTTGACACAGTTTTCAATTTAGCTTTTAACTTTTTGCGTATCAATACACACAATTCTCTACCTAACACACAAAAATCTATCAGGAAGTAACTTGATTTCCTATTTCAAACACAACCAATCAAAATGCCACACTTATTCATCAGTGCCTCAGACTCTGCCCTCACATGTGCAAGCAATAATTGCTTTACTGAACACCAACCAAACACTGCCTGACACTGGCCTGTGAGGTAAGATACATGGTTAAATGGGATAATGTAAGCTTTCCTTGCTCTCAGTTGGTCCAAAATTGGTTTGTCAACCATCCAATGTTTTCTGTTGTAAACTTGCCTCCATATTCACCTTTCCTAAACCCAATTGAGGAATTCTTTTCAACATGTTGCTGGAAAGTGTATGATCGCCGTCCCTATGCCCACCTGCCACTTCTCCAGGCATTGGAGGAAGCATGTGGTGACACTGATGCTGCCTCTATCCAAGGTTGGATACGCTACACAAGAAGGTTCTTTCCTCCATGTTTGGCAAGAGAAAATATAGCATGCGATGTGGATGAAGTATTGTGGCCAGATCCAGCCCGGAGGAGAGATGGACCCTAAATACACACCCAACTAGCTCTCCCTCATCAACACACACACACACACGCACGCACGCACGCACACACACACACACACACACACACCCTCTCTTTTTCATACAAATCTCTATTTTTTGGTTGCTGTATCACCATATGTGGTGGTTGGTGTACTTCGCTTCGTTTTTTTGTATGTGCTGTACAAAACTGAATTCACAACAGCAACTGATTTATTCAGGAAAGATAAATATTTTTGGTTCCAATATTGCTTGGGTTGAGTTCTATTTGCATGTTACTGTATTTTCTCTCTTATATGGCAAAATATAAAAAAAATCCACAAAAACGAAAAAGCTTTAGATTTAGAGCAACAGAGTGTAAATGATATACATAAGTATATAATACTATGGAAAATGTGTTTATGATGTGAGAGAAGATGCTTGCTTTTGAGATATGTTTAGAATATTTTGAATACTGTGTTTCATTTTGCAAGAGATAGGCCACTTTTTGAATTTCGATTGAGCAATAATTGAATTTGTGTGTAGAGCTTTGAGAAAAACAGATAGAGCTTTGAAACTGAGTGTAAGCAATTGAAAAAAACTGTAAACTACACAACTGAATGCCTACTCGTAACCACAAAACCAGGTCTTAACCCTCAAACAAGCCTTGTATACAGAGGACAAGGGGTTTTACAGAAATGATGCAGGATTTTATTAAATATCTATTAGAATGAAAAATATTTAACTATGGATTTTGTAATCTACAAATAAATACACCAGATGAAAACCTGTAATTTTAATAAGGATTAGCAAATTATATTATGCTCCATTAAAAAGTAAATAAATAAAGTATTTTATTTGAAGCAGATAAATATGGAAATACATTCATGAATCAATAAATAAATTTAAAAAAGAACTAAATTGATATTTCTCAAACTGATAATATGTTATTCAAGTGACTATTCCTTTTGCATATCCATTTAGGTTTGTTTCTTTGTTATGATCCTTGAGTTGCTGAAAACCAGATTAAGCAATGTTATTTGATATGTAACTAGTACTCTGATTTATGACGCCCTCTGTACATGACAAGTCCAAAAAAAGAAAGAAAGAAAGAAAGAAAGAAAGAAAGAAAGAAAGAAAGAAAGAAAGAAAAAGAAAGATGTTTTTGTGGGCAGGTGGGAAGCTTATGAGTTTTTCGGCTCTTTTAAAGCTTCAGTTGTCATTATTGACAACTTATCAATAGATCTAATTAAAATGTATGTGGAATTGTGAAAAAAGTCACATTTAGTAACAATCCCAGAATTATTTGTCACCTATTTCCACATTTCCACTCAGTCTTATGAAGCATTTTGGCATCTTTGAGATGCAGGTGTTTTTCTTACAGATAAAATTGTGTGTTGGTACAGGTGGGCCCTTTTATGATCAAGGTGCACCAGTTGCAGACCACTGAAGAGCAGACAAAACTAGCCTCTAGCTGGTAACAAAAAACTAAACTAAAGAGACCAAACAGAGCTCACTGAGAAACACATCAACACCGAAAGTACAAACACATGTTTTTATTTGACAGTTTTATGGAAATTAAAGTGAAAGGTCTTAATTCTATTTGGAAACAGTTAATAGTGAAGTTAAGCACCATCATCTTCCCCAAAAATTATCAACTCACTTCTTAAACTGAGTTTGGAATTAAATAAAAATAACATTGCATGCTTTGCTGGTGTTGCATGATCAGATTTGACTAGTATCTTCCTGAAAACAGAATATCAAACAATCATTATGTTCTGCTTCTTTTTAAGCTCAGCAAAACTCACGTGACAGAGAAGAGCATGCAGAAAACCCGTGCATGAACCATTCTAAAACTAACTTTACAATGTTGCACTAATGCATGATCCCAGAAGAATCTCATTAGGTTTTCATGAACTTCACTGTACATTCAAGTCTTCTCTATTTCAGTTTGCACAATGATAAAAGGTACTCTGCCTGTATTTTCTGTATTAAATTTCATGATGCCCATTCTATTTTGCAAAGTCATTAAATACTATTCCCATTGACAAAGAAAAGGAAGCCAAAGGGGAATTAGAATTACACTGCCAAACCCAAAAAATTGGCTGTGTGTATTTGTCTCCCAGAAAAGACTCCTCAGTGCTCTGTGAGAAGAGGAAAACTCTTGTCTATTCACATCTTTGTTGGAAAGAGAAACAGGAAGTGCAAACATGTGTATGTACACCAGCTTTTCTGGGCTGTTCAACATCTTTACCACTAGTGTTGTGTATAGTTGGTAAGTTTCAACATCTTTCAGCACATTTTGGCAGTAGACAGATGTTTACTGCAGAATTTCATGGGTTACACTAGAGGGACTTTTTTTTTTTTTTTTTTTTTTTTACATCTGTATCCTTCTTCTCAGGCAAATGACTTAAATGCCTTTATCATTGTTATTAAACATGTGTTTCTTGTACTGTGTGCTATGAAAAAAGAATCAGATCATCACTCCCTGAAGTAGCAGAACTAGTAGCACCTCCCTATCAGCTCAGTTTAATCCCCCGAGGCCTCTTTCTTCTCACATTCGGACCCCTGCCATCCTCAGCCTACCCCTGCAGCTCCCCGCTCCCTGATCCAGACAAGAGGGGCTTTTAGCAGGCAGAGATTTGGAGTTTATCTGTATGCTCGTGGCTGACACGAAGCCCTCGGCCTCATCAAAGAGACCTCATGTCTTCTGTGGGGACACTTGCTTTATTGAGCTGACCCCTGTGGCCTGAGGATATGGAGACACTCTGTCCCCCTCTGCATGAGCCACACATTAGACATTTACTGTAACATCTTACTACACATCATTTTCTGGCCACAGACTGTAGGCGTTCATGCTGAGAGGATTGTCTGTCCACTTGTTTGTCTCTGCTGCCCACTGGCTACCTTCCCCTTTTTGTCGTTGTCGCTTTTCACTTTTTATCCCACTTATCTTTTATGTATGGCACATTTGTTCCCTTACCACCCATTCTTTTCATCTTTCCTCATGGTCTTTACCACACAGCAGCTGCAGACATGACGGTATCCCGCACCATATCACCATGACGCCTGACCTCGTGGCTTAGCCGCCAGCTCTAAGACATGACGTTACAAGAGCAACAGCAGCACACAGACTCATATCTTCTCTTCTGATGTCAAGGACAACACATTCTACACTGTCAGCCTATGCCACCTTTATCTTCCCAGTCTTTGAGAACTGAGACTAGTTCTGTGGAAATCCACCTTTTGTTCCTTAGAATGACTTGGATTTTGATGCCAGAGCTAGATTTGTGTATCAGACCTCCTATCTCTGATGACTTCTGTGCTACCCACCCCTATTCCCCCCCAACTCAGAACCCCTGGAACGCCTCACCCCACCTCAAGCGTATATGCTGACATGTTTATACCAAGTTGTAGGGTGATTTATCCCCTCTACCACAGCGGTGCAACAGTTACAGAGTGTCCTTGTCAAGACTTTGTGGAAACAGTGGGTGTACTGAACAAGAGTGACTTGTTTCTAATGCTAGATGTGCTAGATATCTGAGAGGGAATGATAGCATTAAGGTAAAGCAATGGATTGATCGTGGGAGTTTCTTGTGAATGGGAGGGAGCTGTATGGGTCCTTACAGGAAACTGTGTGTGGCTAAACTGAAAAATGGGCAGGGATAAAGGAAAACTCAGGTGGCCATGTGGCAATTTATATACACAGACAGACACAAATGCACATTCATACACATTATACACAGTGTTAGGGAGTCAACAGTATGGGCTGCATAGGTTGAGGCGCCCCAGCTGCTGAGGCCCCCAGTGGAGGTGAGGAGGTCAGGAACATTACCCACCATTTGTAAAGGAGAGAGTAGGCATGTCCAACAAGTCCCACCTGCCACTATATTTATGAAATTACTCATTCCAGCGTTTGGCTTCCATCAGGTTTGACAGTGGGGACCCCAACAGCCTATTAGTCTGGACCCATATCTACAGTGTTGTTGGCCATTTAGAAACCCCAGAAGACAACCCCCTCCAACACCCCACTCCATATCCTCTACACCAGTCCAGGCATGCTGTGGTATCAACAAAATACCTCACTCACTGAGGCTTGGTGACTAAAGTGAATTTCCTCTCTAGAGCCGCAAGTAGTTCAAGACATTTGAGGATACTTAAAGGAATACTCCACCACTTTTAGAGGATAGGGGGAGAATAACTCAAAGCTCTGAGTGTTCAAGTGTCTTTTACATCGTCTAGCTAAAGGGTTTAAATACTTTTGGGGGCCAGGGACCTCTCACAGGAATGAAAATTTCTAGAATCCCATTGCATTTATAAGTTCTTATATTGCATTGAAACTATTTGTGTTCTAAAACCAAAAATGAAGACAATCAAATTGTGATGTTGTTTTAATGAATACATTTATCTATTTATTTAGTGGTAAAACAGTCATTTCATTCTCTGCATCTGTTCCACATATCAAATAGAAGAATGAACTGTAAAACAGTGCTTTTCAACCTGGGGTCGGGCCCTTATGTGGGGTCTCCTGGAATTCAAAAGGACCCTTTCTAGTAATTGATAAAAATAAGAATCTTACTAATTAAAAATATATGACGAGTTGAGACAATCATAATACATAAAAGACAAATTCTGAAGCTGAAACTGAAGCACCGTGGTACCGTTTATCTTTCAAATGTTCATTGTGGCCAGTTTAAGATGCTGGAGCTCTTTCATAATTCATTGTTTGAGTTATTGTTTATTCAGTATCAGTGGCGATTTCTCATAGACTGCAAGGGAAGCCCTGCTTCCCCTAAAATTACGAAAATTAAATGGTCAAATATGTACGCTTGTGTTGACATTTTATTGACTACAAATGTGTTAGAACACGTTCATCTCAAAGATGAGTTCGTTCAGAATCAGCTTTATCACAAATCAACGGACGCGATGTTGTTCACTTCTCATACATTCCCGTTGCGCTGTTTTCTCATACAATCTCTGCTCAGTGCATTTGCCCGTAGACACCCGGCGTCTATGGGCTTCAATGGGACTTCATGGAACAGTTTTTTTCATTGGCTCAAAACTGGACGGTAATTGGATAAATGCCACGATGTTGTCCCGCCCCCAGACGCCCGGCGTCTCTGGGGGTGAATGGAGCTGTGGGCGGACCTTGGCCGGGCTGGATGCCAGAATCCCACGTGCTGATTGGAGGATCAGTCGAAAGACTGAAACCTGTTTGATTGACAGCTGTTTTCAGATCTACTCCTTCACTGACCGAGTTCAGTTTAATACCGTCGCGCATTGTGCTGTGAAATCAAGAGAAAAACCACTACGAAATTACACGTTCATTTCTTGCACTGTAAATAAAACACACTCATTGTGCTTTCTTGTTTCAATTTAACATAATTTCAGCGTTTTCTTGTTTCAGTTACATAATTTAATCATTTCTTGTTCGAGTTTAATATCGTTTTGTAGATAGTTAAATCCATCAAACTGTCGGCTAGGTCGGAGTGAAAGGAGCAT
This sequence comes from Sphaeramia orbicularis, assembly GCF_902148855.1. NCBI lineage: Eukaryota > Metazoa > Chordata > Actinopteri > Kurtiformes > Apogonidae > Sphaeramia > Sphaeramia orbicularis. The sequence continues at coordinate 6,647,124 of NC_043976.1, forward strand.
CTCTCGTTTAAAAAGGCTGAAGTCTTACACCCACAACACAATGGGCCAAGGCAATCTGAGCAGAGAGGACACTGGTCCAGTCCCTGGAAAAGACGCCTACTTAGTACGATAAGGTCACTGACCATTTTCTTAAAAAAGAATGGAGGGCCGAATTTATGTTTAAATAACTTGGCAATTTTTTTTTTATGTAAGCCGACAATGAGCTTCCCCTGTCTGAAAGATGAGCAGCCGCCACTGTTCAGTATTAATTTGCAGCCTTGTAAATCCAAGCTAGACTGACTGTACATATCCTGACCAAGGAAAATAAAATTCTCACTTTGTGCAGTAATCTAAACCTGGCTTTTCTGCCTCCGTCCATAATAACATACATTATATAGCCTAAATATCATCTAAAATTAACGTTTATTTGCAACATAGAATAGCAAACTATTACATGATCAAAAACAAATTAATTTTAGCAAAAAAATGTCTCAGTTTTGAATGTCTGGGGGTCATCAGAAATTTGTGATGTTAAAATGGGGTCACGAGTCAAAAACGGTTGGGAACCACTGCAGTAAAGGCTAGGGGTATTAATCCCTGTGCAATTATGTGCTCCAAATTCCCCATCTGTTATAGTAAAATTATTTAGTTTTAGACTTATGTTCCAGGTGCTTTGTAACCACATGTAGATTTAACTTGACTGGTTTCATGACTTTGTTTGTTAGTATGGCTAATTGGCCAAGCTAAGCAACAGCAGGAATGGTTTATTGGTTGACTTCTCCTTAGCACTTAAGTAGATGTCCTTATGTCTGAGAAAGCAAAATCATACAAATTTAAGCATCACTAAATGTTCATTACATGTATTTTACAGTTCTGCCCAGCTTGCATTTTGATGTCAACATTTCAGCTTGCTTTGGTGTATGAAAAGCTCACAGTTGTTAGATGATGTACTTTATACTAATTGCTTTCAATATCAGTCGACTCACACATTCCCAGAGGAAAAGAATATTAGAAATGAGAACCCAGATCAGTCTGAGTTATTTCTCCAAGCCAATAATGAGATCTGTGTGACACCAAAATGAAACTAGGTCTTATTTCTCCTGTATCAGTTTTTCTATCCCAGTCCTGACATGACGGTGAACAGACGTATCTCCAAAATATTCATCTGTATATAAGATGGAGATTGCAGATAACTTTATCGTTCTGTGAAAATGTTCTGTCTCTGAGAACCCTCTGTTGAAGTTACATGTATGCACAGTAGGTGCATGGTGGGATCATGGGTAAATTCCCACTAATGCAAGAGTAGCCAGTGTGAGGCGGGCCCTTCAACAGACTGATCCTCCTCAGCTCTGGTTAATTTAACAGAATTGCTAAACACCTCTCACACACGCACACATGTACAAACACACACATGCAGAAGTGGCTCTTCTCACACCATATATTTAGATATGTAATCCTGTGGGAAGCTCACAGTGAATGGTTCAGCTCAAAGACCCCTGGCTGTGTGTACAATAAGGGAGACTTATTGAAACAAGGCTGGCACTGAGAGCCCAGCGGTGGGGGGATTTATTTGGAGAGCAGCAGGGCACTGGCTAAACTTTGATCAGCACTCGTGCTCTGCCTCCCCTTTCTCTTATTCCCAACCACAGACTGGCCAATGAACACTACCGCCCACAGGGGGTGACCTGAGTATCCTGGCAACAGGGCCAAGCCTGACTCCAACTCCCAGTTGTATGCTGGCAAGAGGGGGCCCTCCATCTCATTACTCTGTCATTATTTCATTTACCGTGAAATACCAACATATGGACAATGATTATTTTCGTATTCTGCTAATGGTGGGTGTGTTATTTGGAAAATAGAAACCAGTTAATCTGAACACTGGGAGTAAGTTTGTTGGTTCTTGATTTTATCTAAGAAATTCTGCACAGTGAATATTTAATGTTTACACAGTTCCCAGGTTTTTGTAGACAATACGTCTTATCACCTCAACAGAAAACCATTAAATTTAGTCAAGCCATCATGTCATTATGAAAAACAACCTCAATAATGCTTGCATTCAGATTAGTATAAACTATTAACCTTCGTCTAAATTTCAGAGTGAAGGTTGGCTCATGGGTTGTTAACAGACACACTCTGCAGATACACCCATTCTGATGACTCAGGAGCGTTCATGTAGTCATCCAATGTGGCTCTTCCTCAGTATGGACCGGGCTTGATTTGACTTGAGTCTGTGTACCTTTTTGCTTTCCAAAGTGGACACAATGGTCAATCTTATCCACTGTTAGGCCCCTACTTTTTGGTATCACCTCTGTTGAGGCTGAGGTGTTGCTCATTGTTGCTCATGCTGCTGCTACATGTACCGTCACTTTAACTGTACTGTTGCTCCCTACTGTGGATTTTGTACATATCAAGAAGTTATTTTATTTTATTTTATTTTATTTTTGTTTGTTTGCACATTTTATGGTAGTTTTAATGCTACTCTATTTACCTTTTTTATATTTATTTTTATATTTTATCTTTTTATCTTCTATGCTACAAATCTTTATCTTCTAAACTGAAACCTGCGTAAGTCAGTCTGAGCGATACGAAAAAGTAACATGAAAACACTACATTAGCCTGAGAGAATCATCATCGTCAATGTGTCCATATCATCATGATGACGTTGTGATGAAGATTAAGGTTTGTGTTGTCTTGGTGACTACACTGCAGCAGTTTCCTATCAACCAACTACACTAAGTTGGGACTATCTGCAGTAAAGCCAGTACAACCAGTACTATTACTTGCATACAGGATGGGGAAGCAAAATTTACAATGAACATTTAGTTGTTTTTTCTCAGCAGGCACTACATCAATTGTTTTGAAACCAAACATATATTGATTTCATAATCATACCTAACACTATTATCCATACCTTTTCAGAAACTTTTGCCCATATGAGTAATCAGGAAAGCAAACGTCAAAGAGTGTGTGATTTGCTGAATGCACTCGTCACACCAAAGGAGATTTCAAAAATAGTTGGAGTGTCCATAAAGACTGTTTATAATGGAAAGAAGAGAATGACTATGAGCAAAACTATTACGAGAAAGTCTGGAAGATACTATTAAAGAAGAATGGGAGAAGTTGTCACCCGAATATCTGAGGAACACTTGCGCAAGTTTCAGGAAGTGTGTGAAGGCAGTTATTGAGAAAGAAGGAGGACACATAGAATAAAAACATTTTCTATTATGTAAATTTTCTTGTGGCAAATAAATTCTCATGACTTTCAATAAACTAATTGGTCATACACTGTCTTTCAATCCCTGCCTCAAAATATTGTACATTTTGCTTCCCCACCCTGTACAAATACTGTGATCTGTTGTTAGAGTAAAGGTAAAGGCTCTCTATAAAATTAACCCACCCACTGAACTTATTGGAAAACATAAGTTATAACAAGTTCTTCAGAACCTCTTACTGTATTTCATTGTCATTTCCACACTAGACTCGTGAATCCTTTGGGGAGAAGAAATATTCCAAACTGTTTTTTTTTCCATACATTTGTACCAGAGCAAACAAAGGTGTAAAATACCATAAAAGCATCTTTTTGATAACAGCCTGGCAGTCCCTCCAAGTCTGCAGCAATGAAGTCAGTTTTGCAAGTTATGTTTCTTTACAGATCCAGCTACCTTGAACTGCCTTCAGGGAGAGATTATCTAAGACTGGCTTCTTCGTCAAAAAAGAAAGTATAAAGACTGTGTGATGCCTCCAGGAGGAAGCTTCTTAATTTAAACATTTAGAATGTGCTTTTGGATGACACATTCTGATACTGTAAGCCTAGACAAGAACTGCACAGAGATTTTCATTTTGGCTTCTTTGCCTTAGTGCCCCCCCGCCTTTCCTAATTTGGCTGTGTAGCACCCTCCGACCTCGACATCTTCCCACACCAATTCAGTATCTGATACACATGCTGAAAGGCCCAGCCAAAATACAATTACATTCCTTCATAAGCTTGTAAGCTGTGAAGGGGAGTTGGTGTGAAGAAGCTGAATGCCAATCCCCAACATTTACCCATGTCAGAGTGACTGTGCCTCTATATACAGACGCAAGGAAACATGTTATACAATGACACTTACGTGTACATCGGATATTTGGAATTAATTGTAGCATGTTTTGACCCCAAGTCTTCAAGTCAAGCTAAACCTGTCTTGATTACAACCACTTGTTCACATGTCAAATGAACATTTTGATTAATTATTTTCAACAGATCTACATAGAAAATAATTATGCACATGTAAACCTAAAAAGCTAGTATTACTGACAATGGGATCACTCTGTCATCAAACTTAGCAGAGAAGCTCCTCTTAACCTTCCTGAAAAAGGCTATTGTGCAAACTTGACCTTCCAGGTTCTTACTGCAGTAATGACACCCTGTCTTTCAGCTGTGGGGCAAACCTGAAGGTGATCTTAACTAGAAAGATACTTACGAGGCGGTTAGAAGAGACACTTCACATCTTGGAATTTTCCTTCCAAAGAGAGAGAAGAACAGAGACAGAGGTCAGGAGGTCAGAGCACTCCACAAGCCCCAGCCCCGGCAACAGAGATGAAAGTTAGCCTAAATAATCCTGTAAAGTGCTCAGACGGAGCAGAAATTCCCCTGAGGGGGTCTCCAGTGTGACCTCCACCTCTCTACTCTCTTTGCTCTGGCAGTCCAGATAACTGCAGGCACTTCAGCTCACATCCATTAGGCAAATTAGCAATTAGAGGACTAGTGAACGTAACCATTTAATGTTTGTAGAGATTGGAGCTGACGAGAGGGTTGGGGTATGGGTGGACATGTCACAGCCAAAAGGCTTACTCTGACATTTCAGACAGGATGGCTGGCCACTGATAGACTGCTGAGTGACTGGTTTTGGCATGCTGTGTTTCATCTGCCCCCGCTCCATCCTAGTCAACATAGTTAGATAAACATTCTCAGGCATATAAAGAGGCAACATAAGAGACTAATGGAGCTAAAAGCCCCAATGAAAAGGAACACTAAGCCCATAAACGTCATGTTTTGGCAAGTTGAACAAATAAAGACCCATGAACAGTTTGGTGATATTTACTCACTACTACTTAAAGAATATGAAGATGCACTGCACAGCATGGAGTCCCTTAAGCAACTCCTCATAAAACTTCCTGAAAGGGTCAATTTGAAGATTTAGAGTGTTTTGTTTTTAACCATTGTTTGCTTTCCCATCAGAAAAATTTGTGACTTCAGTGGTATTTAGCTAATGTAACATGCTGACATCATTGTAATTGATGCTTTTACATGAGTCAAAGCATCTGGACATGTTTCCATAAAAGCGTCCATGACATTTCAAGCAAACTTTTGGAATGTCACAAAAAAAGAAAGAAAATGAGACACATGTCCATTAACTGTTTTAGAGTGAATTAACTATGCAACTATTCTATTCTATTCTATTCTATTCTATTCTATTCTATTCTATTCTATTCTATTTTATTCTATTCTATTCTATTCTATTCTATTACCTGAGGAAACGGAGAAGAACCAACCTTCCTGTAAAACCTTTGGTGAATTTCTATTATTTTGCAATAGAAAGTGCGCTGTCAGTTGGACTTGTAGTGTGGCTCCAGAGAGTGGTGAAATCAGCAAGGAGGATCATTGGGATCAGCCCTCCAGAGATCAGCTCTGTCTTCATCAAACAAAGGAGAGTGCACAACATCCTGCGAGACCTACCACATCCTGTTCATCACCTCTTTCATTTACTGCCTTTGGATAAAAGATACAGATTCATCCAGGCCAGAACCAGTAGAGTCACAGCCTGTACTCCCAGGCAGTGAGGCTCCTAAATGAAGACTGTACCCCCTCTCTCACTCCCAGCCAACCCCCTCCTCACCACATCTTCAACATAACTACATTAACAGTCAACTGGACATGCATTGCTGCAGCACCCTTACCACAACACACTCCTTCTGTAATTCCAGACCTCCATGTTGTTTGTTTTGTGCTGAACAGCTGATTGGTCATGTGTGCTCAGTGTTTCATACATTAGAGCTAAAAAAAATTTTTTCCATCTCCTATTCGGCAAATTAACTCATGTTTTTAAAACAGCAAAAAACACTAACCAACCAAGCATAACAAAAAACAAGCAAAGCTGAGGAACTTTATTTAGATTTTGCTGTTTCCATCAACATTTTCTCATGCAATAAAAAAAATATCCACTCAGTTGTGTGTGCAGTGATTTTTAATACTATCCCTTCACGACACTCCGTTCATTCCCTCCTCTCTCTCATCTTTTCTTTCTACATACCGCTTGTGCTTTGGTTCCTCTGGGGTCTGTCTTTTCCCACAAAAGGAGGCTCAAACCCTATACGCCCTTTGACCCCAGCAGCACGTCTGTAGCCCAAACAACTCACCTCTGTCGCAGCCTGCCTGGTTCTAATTACAAGCTCAAAAAGATTTCTGAAAAAGTGGCAGTTTGATATGGATGGGGGGACAAGAGGTACAGAAAGAGAAAGGGGGTAAAGGGGGGAGGGCTCAAAACGTCTGCTGCTGTCAGAACTGGGTGACTTGTCTATTTGATGTCTGCCAGGCAGGCGGGCCCTGTCACTCAGACCAAGTCGGGCCTCCTTTCTGAGGCACTCAACTTCAAAGGGGATACTCATCTCTTTCCTGCAGTGGTCCTCTACTGGTCGAGACCACCAGGAAGAAAAAGCAGGTTAAGGGGAGGAAAAAAGATGACGCATGAGATTGGGTGCTGTCGGAGAGCTGAAGTGAAGAGAGTACTGTTCTGAAGCCCTAAAAACCAGAACTGCCTTCACTGTCAGTCAACAAGCTCAAAAGGGTTCATATAGCTGCGCTGGTGGGGTCAAGTTGTTGCCATGACAACATCTGACAGCATATGGTGCAGTGGGACTTCATACCATCCTGATCCATAACTTGCTGGGCTGAGAAGCTACAGGCGTTGTTTCCTACAGTAAGCGCCCAAGCACCAGTGAGTTCTCACACACTGTAAATATTGTGCCAGCACTCGGTGGTGATTATAATGACTTTCCATTCTGAATCTCTGACGTGGAGAACCTCGGTATTCCAGTCTCCTGCAGCTTCCTTCCCCTCTACAAGACAGACTTTGTGCGCCCTGCTGAAGAGGATTTTCCAGAGGCGTCGGCGAGAGAAAAAATGGAAAAATGAAAGTGAGGCTCATTCTGTGAAGAACTGAGGGGGTGCTCTTGTTAAAAGACAAATCCAAAAAGTGAATACATAATGTGTACTGTAGTACAAAGTGTATTCCAGCTCCAGAAATAACTAAAATCATCATCTCTGTCCCTAAAGATTTCAGAGACAGACAGAGGTGGTCTGATTTTGAACACCTATGTGTGTACACATCTAGTACACTAAATCCACCGCACTTACCTATGTATTGCCTATATTTTACAGGTTGGTGTTGTCTAAAATAAGGACTTGTGCACTTCACAAACATTACATGCACAACATTCTTCTTTTAGTGGTGGTTTACAGCCAAGTGTGCTCATTGAAATGTTACCGTAATTTGCACACACTAAGTAACTGGGTTGTTTATTCACTTCACTCCAAATTAAGATCCACTAAAATGTACATAAATGAAAATGCAATAAAGTCGCTTCTTAGCAACAAACCTAAAAGTAGCTGCAGCTTCATTTTCCCACAATGTAGCAAAGATGGCAACCATTGAATGTAGCAGGTGTCCAGCTTTCCACACTCAACATTTTGACTGTGATAATACTCCCTCTAGGTACCTTTAGCATGCTGCATTTATCTATATGTGACAGGTGGAACATACCCTAAGAATCAAATATGCTGTCTGAGAAATATACTTGGTTTTCTCTGGCAGATGTGTCTAGATCTGCTCTGGTCCAACATTACTTTTTCTTGATCCAGACCATCCAGCGACAACTGGTTATGAGATACGGATAGGAATTAACACAACAACTGATAGAGAACTGCCACTGAGGCACTTTTCTAAAAACCACAGTGGATGACACTAGTGTGTGAATCCACTATTGCATAACTATTAAGAACCATTTATCAATAGGTACATCCATTTCAAACATTGTCAAGCATCACTACCTCAATACTGTACATCCATGTGTCCATTGTATTGGAATGAGCAATCCACCAGAGGGCGCTGCTCTACATACATGTTACATACTTGCCAAATACCAAGAAAACAATTTAAGGTTTTTGAGAGAAGAAGGAGAAAGTCAATAATAGCAAACATTGTGACGACAGAGGTGGCATTAGTAATGGTGATACTGAGAATGTTAGTTGTCCTAAATATGCCAGTAGTTTTTCACCAACTCACATAGTCACTGTTTGAAAAGTTCTGTTTCTGGAAGTTATTCTCTTTAAATCTCAACACTGCCCCTACAGTTCCTGGTGGTACTGCTCCATATTCTCCATTTGGGTTCACATCTCCCAGAGGACGGACAGAATTATGGATGAAATGAATACGCTCCATCTGTATGTATGTATTTAACAGTGAGCATAAATGGGTCTTTAAATGGGATGGACCGCATTTTTTCTCTAAAGGAAGAATTAATAATCCCTTGTGGATGAGAACTCTGTGTTTGCACACTTCTGACAGGATTTGTTAATATTACTTTACCAACTGGCCAAACCATCTCTATAAATATCCTGGTAAATTAAAAATTAAACAGTGAAAATTAAAAATGAACACTTCTTATTTTGGATTACCATGTCAGGCTGGTGTGAATGCATTGTGCACTCAAAATAGCAAGTGTAAGTACATGAGAACACAAATTGAGACACAGTGAGTGTGTCCCTCTTCCATGATGGACACACCCAAGAACCAGGCACCGCTACACTCTCCTGTGACAACAAACTGCCTTCACAATGGGTACTTTCTTCAGATGAAAGAGCGGGCAGGGCTGTTTTGTGGTGTCAGAGGGGGTTAAGGGTTGGGGGTGGGGTAAGAACAGGACAAGGGGATGACAGTGCTCTTCTGAGCGTCTGTCATTTTTTGGAGTCAAGCGGGAGGGCTCTGCATTGGGACAGAGCAAAGGCCTGTGCGAGCGACACTTTGAATGCAGATTATATTACACTGTACATGGCTCCCCCGGAGTTCAGAGAGAGCGGGTGATTTATTTTGTGGATATTATGAATGTCGGGTTTGTTTTCAGGTCGAGACGAACACGGATGTTTTCGCTTATGTCTCCACTCAGGGGCAGAGAGGTGGGCTTTTATTTTAGTCATATGGAAACCGTGGGATTAAATACTGTGTAATGTAAAGACCGCCACAGTGGAAGTATTTACACTAGTGGAAACAGTTTACAAGAAAAGCTGATGTGTCATAAACTGATTTGGTCCTTTGCAAGTAATGATCATAACTTAAACCCAGAAAAACTAGTAGGTGTAAAAGCAAGATGCACACAACATGGAAATTATAGAAGAGTTAAAAGCTTTCTATCTGCTGGTTGAAGGACCCAGAGGTCAGGCATAATAACACACAGCAGACTTCGCCTGATGAGGGAAGAAGATAAAGTCTCACATGGCAAAAAGGAAGCTTGGGCCAACACAACACCAACATTATTGGCCCTTATTCCCTTTCTCACTCTCCCTCTGCAAAACAATGTCTGTATTCAAGGTTTTTTTTGAGCAATATTGGTCACATATGAGCAGAGCAGAGACATTCCACGCAGAGAGGGCATTTTTCCACAAGAGGCATCACAGAAAATCAAAAGCCGGGATTTATCGGGGAGATACGGTCGCATTCCTCAACGTCTGTGTGTGTTGTTTTAAAGTACAGGCATTGAGGGAAGGCTGAGAGGCGGCTTGTTGGTTTTGCGCTGATGGTGCATATTAAATATTTTTAGAGTGACTACTTAGATTTAGTGGGCTGAGTGAGGGGTTTGATCACTTTAGTGCAATGGCTATTTTAATAAACTAAGCAAACACCAGTTGGACAGACCACCCTTTGTGTGCGCGACACAGCGGTTGTGAAAAAAGTTTAATAATATCTCCTACGGTAGACTGAGAAAAGAAAAGTGTGTGAGCATTATGGGTGTGTGCTTGTGTGGGAAAGTTATGCCCCCTGAAACACTCACTGTGTTTTACCATAATCCTTGACATTTGCCTACACTAAGATTTTTTTCTTTTTGCATTATAATCCTATTTTCCACCTCAGTGTGACGTCCTTTCTGAACTATATTCTTAATTAAACCAGGGCTAATTCTGAGAAATTAGACCACAACATCCCTTTTCTATGTAGCCATGAACCACATTGGGACGCCTTATTTGATTTTTTTTATGGTTAGGTTTAGGCACTGGTATCACTTGATCAGATGTTGGAAAAGTAGCAGTACTTGGCTTAGAGGTTTGTTATGTACGTTTTTTGCATGCCAGTGTGGTAAAAATACAAAGTTTATGTTGTGGTTTGAGGTTTTCTAACTTAATTCCTAAATTAAATTGGTTAGGGGTTAATGCTGCTGTTGTAGAGGAGCAGAAGAAAAGCAAACCACAACACAAGTCATCAGTATACAGGCTGTGAATGATAAGGCAACCAAACCAGTTGGTACCTCAGAAATAAAGTTAGCTAACATGACCACCTTTATAAAACAGTCTTCAACTTCATATAATTGTGCATGAATACATACATTTTGGAGGTATAAGAATTAAGAATGAGACAACCAAGATGTTATGAAAGAAATTATACAATGATACAGAAAGTATTTAGCAATATTTAATCTAAACAACGTACTCGTCTTAGCCCTAAAACAAAGTGAGTTATTATTAAGCCCAAATGCTCACAGGTTTAACACAGAAAAAGCCTGAAAAGAAAATCTTTTGTGGTTTTCTAGTTTGAAACAAGTAGCAAAAATAAGTCTGGACATCACTGAGTTAACATGTTTAAGCAAAGTTTTACTATATGAAAATCCTCTGGAAAAAACAGCAAAATTGTAAATACAGCAAATTACAGCTGTACAGTATATAGTTTTAGTTAAGAAATCTGTTTTTCAGTCATGTTTCATCTTGAGTTCATTCATGTACACAAATAAATCAGTTTAATCAATCAAGTTTTATTTATATGGTGCTAAATCATAACAAAAGCTATCTCATGTCATGACACTTTATATTAGAGCTGGTCTAGACCAGACCAACCAAATCACAATTTTTGACTTAAGTGGCAAAGTGCTTTTATGGCGCATACCTAAATACTTGTGATGAGAATAGATGGGAGTTAATTTTGTATTGTCTTCTATGCACCAAGCACCTCTTGCACATTGAAATGCAAAAAAACAAATGAGGCCTTCAGTGACAAATGACATGCATTGAAATGACAGATTTAAGATGTCCTTTGCTTGAGGGCAAGTATAATGTCAACATCTTTTTTGAAAAATTACACAGAGGTTATTTGTATCCACGGTTTTCAAGAAAATACAATGGTGACATTTTTTACTGGTGGTCAGGTTGTCCAAAGAGACACATCGTCATTTGCTTTTTCTCTGTGTTAATAACTTGACCTTTGTGTTCTGAAAATGTCTATGAGCTCACTCCCTGAAAGACTTTCTGGTTTTCAATCACAGGTAGGAATTTGAGAAGGTCATGGTTTAGCATATGTGATGGATGCCTCACTACTAAAAAAACAGTGCAAGTTCAACAACACCCAGGAGCTAAGATCATGATTTGTATGTGCTTGTATATAGTGATGCAATCATTTTAATAAGTTACACTTATGGGATCAGCATAAGTATCTATATTAAATGTGATCCATTGACTTTATCCCTAAAATCATCACTTTGAAGAGTTAACGTGTCCAGTCTAACTTCTTTTGTTTGTGACCCTGACCTCGCTTCAGGGGCCCTGCTCTCGTCTGCTTGTGACACCTAGAGAAAAGGCCTTATTAAAGGACCGGGAGGCCTGAGAGAGAAATGCTACAGACCCCCACCAGTTTGCTTGGGAAGGCCCATTTTCCCCTTTGAGACAAGCCCAGCTGCCTCCATCACTCAGGAACATGACTTTCACAGGGAGGTGTGTGTGTTAGTGAGGCTGTTGGATAAAGCGAGAGATGGAGTGTCAGTAGGACAAGCGCATATTGAAAGTGGTACCCCCCTCTAAAGCTAGTGGACAGACACGCTCAGCGGGGACAGAGGCCCCCAAACATCCACCAGCAGACAGGAGGTGGTGGGGGAGGGAGTGGAGGGGTACAGGGGTCAAAGATCACCAAGAATGCTGATATTAAAGGGGAAGAAGGAGACAGCAGATAGTGATAGATTCTTGCATAATTTACTGAATAAAATAACTGTAATCTTCTATATATACCAAAATTAAATAGTAATAGGACCACATGAATTCAATTAAGTGGTTATTTTGTGTTGAGTGTTGTGAAATATGAAAGGTTAAGTGTGTGTGTGGGGGGTCATATGTTCACACGAGTGCAGGTTATATGCAACATACTCTTGACAATGCTGATCAAGGACCATAATGGTAGCCGATGGAATTGTATATAAAGGTCCTCTTTTTTTCCTTTTCTTTTTTTTTTCCTTTCATTTTTTGTATGGAAACTTTCTGTCAGTCTGACTTAACAACACCCATGATGACTACTGACTGATTCACTTGTAAAAAGGACACCGGCCATTTTTTTCTGTGAAAAATTCTTATGGTCACTCCAAAGTTCTTCACTGTCTCTCTTCTGCTTTTCAACAACAGTAAAACCACTAGCGTAGATATGACATCACTGAATGGAAAGCATAGAAATAAGGTGGTACCCAAGGTGGTGGCCATATCCGGACTGGGGGTTTAGTAATCAGATCTTATAAATATAAATGTACATATATATATATATATATATATATATATATATATATATATATATATATATATATATATATATATATACAGGGTGGGGAAGCAAAATTTACAATGAACATTTACTTGATTTTTCTCAGCAGGCACTACGTCGTTTGTTAATTGTTTTGAAACCAAACATATATTGATGTCCACTTCAGTCTTGTGCAAAAAGTGAAGCACTTTTGGAAGAAACTGCTGTATAATGGTTATTTTGTTGCACTTTAAGTAAATCACTGAATACTGACGACAGAATACTGCTGTCTGACATCTTATTACTCTCTTTCTCTGATTTTGGCTGCAGGAAGAAAAATGCTTCCAAATGGAAAAACTGGTCAAGTGATCACACAGCAATTGGCTACATAACATATTAGTAATGTTTGTGGTATTCAAGTCAAAAATAACATATGTAGACAGTTTTAGGATCCGCCACACATAGCCTCTATTTTATACTGAATCTATGAATGTGAAAACCGCACCAAGCAGTGTAACACAACTCCACTCTTCTGGTTCAATATTGTCAGAACAGGTCTAGAATATCTGCGCAATGCGTAGCAGCTGAGGACTGAGGGTGGCCCATGTATCTGTAAGCAGCCACACATGTGATTCTCTTCAAGAAGCAGAAAATCAGCCTTGATCTGCACACACACACACACGCACACACACCCACACACACACACACCCACCCACACACACACACACACACACACACAAACCCCGCATTTCTGAGCGTAACCAAACAGGAGTCTCAGTGTTTCAACCTGCATAAATCTTGTCTTTTCAACTGTTTTATGTGCTAACAGTTCAACCAATTACAAGAGCATGAATTTATCAGCTGTCAGTGCACAGTAGATAGAAGTGTTGTGTCAGTCAGGGAAAGTTATATTCCATGTGATTACAACAAAACAAAGGACCAATTTTTTTTTTTGACGAAATTGGCATGAAGTTATAACTTGAATTCTGACTCAACTGACTGAATTTTCTTGACTAAATGTATCATTAGAGTGTTCAGAAATTAGACTTATGAAGTTATGTCATAGAAGTCAGAGTACTGTATTACTGAAAAATTAACTGAATTTAATCACAGCTATGAACTGACATATCTGTGAATGTATGTGGCCACTAGAGGGAGTAGTGAGTTTTCTATGGTAATGAAATCAAACTCCAAGGATGTGTTGAGGATGAGATGAGTAAGGAAAAACACTTTCAAAGAAGTAATAAAAAAAAATAGAAGCCATTGTTTTCTACACTAGACACAACACAATTTTAAGGATGGTGAATTTTTTTTTTCTCCACTAGTGAGCTGATTATGGGTCTTATGAATGTGTGAATTTAGTACGTTATGTTATGTTTGCTGCTATTTGTTGATCCACAGTTTAGACTAAACTGTGAAAGTTCAGATTTTTTTAAATTTTTTTTTATGATTCCAAACAGATCTTTAGGGCATCTGTTAACACAAAAAATATCAAAAACAGAGGTGATTTGTGGCTTTACTGTGTCTGTCTTCAGTCTAAAGCCAGCACTATGCCAACAGATTAAAAATATAAACTATCAGCTGACACAGCAACAATATATTATAAGATATATATAATTTTTAACGACTGGTTAAGGTTTTGTTTAAAGGAGAAAACTTGATATGATTCAGATGTATGGGAAGAATGAGCTTTTCAGCTTATGCAGTGAGTTCTGTGGTTTTAGTGGCTGTGGATTTTTTGTGGTTCACGACTTCCCACTGTTTTTGATAGAGTAGGATATCAATACTACATACAACCTGTTTAAAGTGCTTTTTTCAGTACACAATAGTGTTTTAAAGCAAAATCTAGGAAAAAAATTGAAAACTGGAGTCTCATAGAATTACATTGGTGATTCTGTCAAGGCACACATGTAATAAAATAAAATGTTCTAACAGATGTGACAAAGCAGATGTTTACAGTACATTCAATTGCTCTGTATTATATTTTCAGATAAGATAAAAGAGATTTTGTGTTTAAACACCATTAAAGGCCTAGAGAGTTATCTACAAGGATTTTGTAGGATCTAATTATAGAAATGGAGAACAAGATTAATAAATATATTTTTATTTGTTAATAATCAAAATAATTTTGTAACCTGTTTATGTTTATTGAGATCATACATCTTTAGTTTTTCAGGAATCATTCCCAACACACATAATCCTGGGTTACTGATCATGGAAACAGTCCATTTAAAAAATTTGTCATTCCTACAAATCCGTAACCATACATGTCATATAGCATGTACCATTGCTCTAACTTCATTAAAACAGAACCAACATACATCAATTTCTCCTAACTTGAATCCAGCCCATCTACGTGGAGTCTGATCAGGAGCTTAGAATTGATGAATTGTTTCTGGACTTGGTCTTGAGCAAGGGTACAACATTTGGATCTAACTTAATTTCTGTTATTGTTCAGTGTAATCCCTAATGTCTTTTTCCCTTCATCATTATAGATCCACCTGACAAGAATGGCTCCAACCTGGTGCTTTTTCTGTGTCATTTTCCTGTTGTTGTTGTTTTTCATTAAAAGAAGATAATTTCAAAGCGTTTGAAATGAGCAATGGATCAGTGTAACCATAATCACTTTTTACAAGATACAATATAAATCTTATATCATAATTGTAAATTTCTCTAACTCTAACCATGTGTTGTCAGTGCTTGAACATAACTATAACATTGTTAAATAGCAGTGCATATAAATAAAAATTTATACATATAAATCTATTTTCCGAAAAATCATGGTTGAAAAGCAACATGATTAGTCAAAGCTCTATAATCTTCATTCATTTATATCGGGAAATGTTGTTATGGAATGTCTGTACATTCTCACTCTCAACTTCTGCCATAC
Organism: Sphaeramia orbicularis; assembly: GCF_902148855.1. Taxonomy (NCBI): domain Eukaryota; kingdom Metazoa; phylum Chordata; class Actinopteri; order Kurtiformes; family Apogonidae; genus Sphaeramia; species Sphaeramia orbicularis. Next base: position 6,662,790 of record NC_043976.1, read on the forward strand.
TGATGTTTGGCCACCGTGTCACATTTTGATGCATATTGTACGCTTACATCATCATATTTTGATGTTTCCAAAAAATGACTGGACAAAAACCTCTTGGTCAGGGTTAGAAAAACATTGAGGTTAGGATTATGGAAAAAGGTTTGGTGAAATGGCTAAAACCAGACAGACCAACAGAGAAAACAAAGATTGAAGTGGGTCCTGAGGCGTCATCATAACAACCACCCTTCTGTCACATGGACCATTTTCTCTATCTGACACCTGAGGACTTCCATTAAGTACCATGACTCTGACCGTTGACGCTTTATTGATACCAAAGTGATGAAAATGGTTTCTAAGGGCTCTTGACGATGTGGCAGTATGATTCAACTTGGGGTGATAAAAGCCTGAAAGTGCACATTTGTTTCAGAAATGTCAAGATTATACTTAGCCTTGGTTTCTACAGATGTGCAATGGCAACATTTTATTCTAACAACTGGCTTGGAATATTGAAATACTAACAAAGTAAACATTCATTGCTCTATTTTAATGGTGCAAGCCCACCGACCAGTGCCAAGCAGTGGGACATATTCAAGCACTTATTTTGGTGCATATGTAAGTAAAGCAGTGCAAAAAACGGCACTTTTGTTCCAGCAGGCCAGCATCTCCCTGCAGAGGACCTTGTAGATAATAACCCCTCCACACAAAGATGCCTGAGGAGACACATGCAGATGTACATGTGGACACTTTTCATGACTTCTCATAGGCCGTCTTTGTCTGTTAAGGGTCTGAAGGTTAACACTGAGTCACTGTCTGCGCTGTGTATACACATGCAGGTGTGTTATTCAAGTAACAAACCCTCCACTATGCTAACACTGCTTAACTCTGTCCTATACTTATCACACTTACTTGCGTTTGTGTAATATCTCAACCCACAACACTTTAAATATCCTTGTTTCCCACTTTGCGCAATCAGGATCAGTTGTTAGTAACGGACTTAGTGAAACATCCACTGTCGTCATTTAAACAAAAAGACTTTATGTACAAATAGCAACCCACCGTTTCTTGGCTTTACAGCATGATTCTTAAGAGCCAGAGGAAATTGCAGCATTAATAAAATCCAAGATCCTCCCTAGCATCACATCCGAACACTATCAGAGCTCTGGTGCCCTTTGTTTGAAAGAAAACAGGACACAAGGGGAGCAGAGGATGTGATGTGATGGTTCCCTTGTTTTTGGACAGTGTTTTGGTTGGACTCTTGTTCAGTCCTGGCTTTTTTAACATTTACTTTCCTCACACGCCAAATGAAGAGCAGCTTCCCCAGAACATCACCGGAACTGAGTTGTCCAAAAATGCCCACATCCTCTTGTCCATACTAACAACACAATGGCTGGCCTTCGGAATGCGAGTCAGAGTCAGACTGATTGCCATGTTTTCTGTGACCCCCCCCCCCCCCCCCCCCCCCCAAAGCTTCCCCTCAGCCACACAAGAGGCAGCATGATTTTTTTCTGTGTATCCCTTGGACTCATGAATTTGGTCCTTTTTTTGTTCCCTGCCCCTTTTTTCTCTGTTTCCTCCTCTGTCAGATGCATAAACCAGCCTTTATGAAAGAAACCTCTGCTGTGTTATTGGAATTTGACACTGGTGGAATAATGTTATACACAAGGCAGCGGTTTCCGCTTGTAGCCGCGCACATCAAATGGAACATAAATTCTGTGTGTCCCCCCCTACTCTAGCTCGATTTTTATCACAAGTCAATGGTGACCACTGTGTCGTCTGATCTGACTGTTGGGTCTGTGTGTGTCATATGTGGCTCCAGTATCTGTATATTCTGGAGGCCAGTGACAGAAGGTCAGGAAAGTTTTGTGATTTTGGACTAAATTATACCATTTAGTGTAAAAGAAGCTACATTAATATATAACTAACCTGTAACTCCAAATAGATTGTCTTAAAAATGTAATCCCATCCACAAGAAGTTTTAATACAATTTTGATGAACATGTTGATCCTGAATGTACATTTTTCACAGATGACGTATTTTGTTTAATGATCTGCCATCTTCATTTACAGTGATACTGCAGGTCATGTCTTCCCACAGCCATCACACTATACAGCAGTTCCTTGTAATCCCCCCATATCACATCAATATCAACATCATGTGCAACTATATTGCAAATGTGTAAATGTGTAATGTATGTACAGAAAAAAATTTAGAAAACAGATACACTTTTAGAATTCCTGTTTCACTCTAAAATGTTCTGCCCTTCTACTGCACTTTGTTTTCTGTATTTTGCTGATGTAAACACTGGGATTATCTTATCTTATCTTATCTTATCTTATCTTATCTTATACTTCAAGGATGTTGCAGAGCTTGTACTTTTTTTTGGTCACTTTTACTATTAAAAAAAAGCTAATGAGTACTTTTCCCACACTCCTCTACACAAGTATCTGTACTTCACCTTGAATTCAAAATTCACATAAGCCTGTACAAATCTTACCAACAGAACCATTAAAACAGAATTACCTTCAATAATATTCTAATTTAGCTGTATTTCAGACTATTTTGAAGACTTGGGTCAGTTCTTGTCTGATATTCCTTCTCTCTGTTTCCTCTCTGATTTTTTTATGCAAAACTACACTTAGCTGTTTGTGCTGAAATACAGATGTGATACATTGAATGAATGAGAAGGTGATGATTTGTCTGGTTTTGTTTGTGAAAGCACACACTATAAATCTGTCCAGCTGGGATTGGCACAGCCTCACATAGACCCCAGTTGTTTGCGTGTATAAAAGAGACAAATAGCTCAGTGTGTTATCATGTCTCTGTGCATGTCAAAGAAGAGTATGAATGGAGGACAGGCCTTCTCTGTTAGAGCTTTATGACCCTCCTCTCACCTAAAGAAAAGGCAGAGTGCAACATTGTCAAGACAGGTCACAACCCCTGGCACAAGAAAGACACAGTGGTGAATGCGGCACCCTGTGAGAGTGGGTAAGAGGCTGGAGGAGGAGGAGAAATACACTGAAAAAGGAGAATGAGGGTCAGGGAGTATCTGTGGTCTCAGCCAAACCTTCCTCCGGGTACCAACACGCCCAGGATGCCCTGTCTCCTCTTTTTTTTCTTTTTTTTTCTTTAGGGCAAATAGACCTATGGAAAACAGAATGTATTAATTAAAAATGTCCATGAGCAGGTTGGCAAAAGGTCAGCCAAAGTTCCCTCAAATATGGAAAACGTGGAGTGGAGGCCAGCTCATTAATGGAGTCAGGCCTTCATGTTGTGTGGTTACAACTACAACTCTAAGATGACAGTACAAAGAAAAAGGGAGGAATTACAATGTAATATATACCAATAATGACATTACTAGACCATCTTCCACAGCTGTCATGGAGTCAGCTCACGACATTGTTTGTCCCGGCTAAAAATGAAAAATGACAACACTGATCCAGCATCATTAACTTAAAAGCTTGATCTAAATTCAGCTGAGATCTTCATACAGTTTAATTGCTGCACATGTTTATCATTTCCTCTTGGAGTGTTATTATTCAGTAAGATCAACAAAGCTCACAAACTAATCTTTTACTGTTGTTGTCATTGCTGCAGAAGCAGAGCAGGGAGGATGATGTTTTTGGTCATGACTAGCTCGAAGCTGCAGCGGTCTCTGTGCTAGTCTGTGCATGTCTTCTGTGACGGAGGCTCAGACATAGAATTTGGACAGATCTGAGGAGCTGTGGTTGGCCTGGGGCAGGGCCACTGGACAGGGACAATATTGCTTGGGATGGCCCTGGAGCAAAATGCAAAAGGCCAACTATTCTGTTGGGTTGTGAAATGCTGTGATGTAGACATGCTATCATGAATTATACAACACATGCATTATCTTATATTTATTAAGAATAAATGTGACGTTTTCAGTTATTTTTTGTGTAAGTTTCCATTCTAATATGTATGTTTTGCATATACACACACTTCTGTATTAAAAATACAGTGTATGATATTTAGTGACACCCAGCAGTAGAGGTACAAACTGCAGGCAAGTGCATATCCCTCTCATCCTTCTGTATGGTGGCCACAAAAGTGAAGACTTAGATAACAAAAAGTTCTTCCTTACAGTCAGTGTTTGCTTTATTCATTCTTGGCTTTTTAGTTATGGGAATGCATAGTAGGTGGTAGTAATGTACATTAGTGCTGGATGTCTCTCAGCATAAAACACAGTCATCACAATCACATGTTCATATGATCATACATTGATAGAAAACACAGCTATGTATATTAATTTCTGCAAGTCCTCCTAATTGTTATGGAACAAGCAAAATATTAAAAAATGCATATCTTCACATAAAAATATCTAAAAATGACTTGGCTTGTGGGATGTACTTTCTTGACTTACCTACGTACAATAGATAAATCTGCCACTAGAAATGTAGGCTCCTCATTGGTCCAAACCATAGGCTGGATATAAAGATGGGACGACACAAAATCATTTCCCCCCAATTTTAAAAGGTTGGCAAAATTTCTTACAAATCGAATATTTTCATAAAAAGAGCTCGATAGAAATGGACTTATTGTCGTCATGACAAAAGAAACCCCAACACCCCTGACATAGAAACCTATTTAAAAATGGTGGCTAAGGATAAACGTAAATACCATAAGATTGTAATTCACGTCGGCAGTAATGACACCCGATTATGCCAATCGGAGATCACTAAGTATGTCAGACTCCGCAGTTTTCTCTGGTCCCCAACCTAATCTGACCAGTGACGACATGTTTAGCCGCATGTCTTCACTCCATCGCTGGCTGTCTAGGTGGTGTCCTGCTAATGACATACAGTTTGTGGACAGTTGGCAGACATTTTGGGGAAAACCCAGTCTTATTAGAAGAGACGGCATACATTCGACTTGGAATGGCGCTGCTCTCCTTAGTGAAAACCTGGCCAGGTTTATTACTGACCCAAAACCCTGACCCACAGTTGAGACCGGGATGCAGAGTTGCAGTCTTAAACACTTTTCTGTGCTTCCTGAGCAGGTGCCCACTGTAAACCCTATAGAGACTGTGTCTGTCCCCCGAACTCAAGTTAAAGTAAATAGAAAAACAGCTGCACAGCAAAAGCTAATAAAAATCAACACTAATACTACCACAGTTCCTAAGCACAAGATAGTAAAATGTGGCCTCTTTACTATTAGATCTTTATCCTCCAAAGCTTTATTAATTAATGATATCATATTAGATCATCATATAGATTTATTCTGTCTGACGGAAACCTGGCTTTGTGAGGAGGAGTATGTGTCCCTAAATGAAGCTACTCCTACTCACCGAAATAATCAGATTCCTCGAGGCTCAGGCCGAGGAGGAGGAGTCGCAGCTATTTTTAATTCATGTCTACAAATAAAGCCCATGCCCAACTTTAACTCATTTGAAAGTCTTAGTCTAAGCCTATCCAATCCAATCCATAAATCGCTCCAGCCTATTTACTATAGTGTATGGCAGTGGCGGCTGCTCGTCTTTCAGTGAGGGGAAGCTCATTGTTGGCTTACATTAAAAAAATGGTCAAGTTATTTAAACATAAATTCGGCCCTCCGTTCCTTTTTAAGAAAATGGTTAGTGACCCTATCATACCAAGTAAACAAGAAAACACTGAAATTATGTTCAATTGAAACAAGGAAGTACAATGAGTGTGTTTTATTTACAGTGCAAGAAATGAACAAGTAATTTCGTACTGGTTTCTCTCTCAATTTCACAAGCACAACGGTATTAAACTGAACTCTGTCAAGTGAAGTAGTAGATCTCAAAAAAGCTGTCAGTCAAACGGGATTCAGCCTTTTGACTGAACCTCCAATTAGTATGTGGAAGCCCGGCATCCAGCCTGGCAGAGGTCTGCCCATAGCTCCAATCACCCCCAGAGACGCCGGGCGTCCAGGGGCGGGACAACATCGTGGCATTTATCCAACTACTGTCCAGTTTTGAGGCAATGAAAAAAACTGTTCCATGAAGTCCCACTGAAGTGCATGAATGCCGAGCGTCTACGGGCAAATGCACTGACCATAGATCATATGAGAAAACAGCACAACAGGAATGTATGAGAAGTGAACAACATCGAGTCCGCTGATTTGTGATAAAGCTGATTCTGAACGAACTCGTCCTTGAGATGAACGTGTTCTAACACATTTGTAGTCAATGAAATGTCAACACAACCGTACATATTTAACCAGTTAATTTTCCGTAATTTTAGGGGAAGCTGAGCTTCCCTTGCAGAGTATGAGAAATCCCCACTGGTGTATCATCCTACTGGTCCATACACTGAATTTCTATCAGAGTTTGCTGAGTTCCTAGCCAGTCTAGTCCTTAAAACAGATAAAGTCATTGTTGTTGGAGATTTCAATGTTCATGTGGACGACAAAAGTGACAGTCTCAGTAATGCATTTATCCCGTTATTAGACTCAATAGGCTTTAGTCAGTGTGTACATAAACCCACTCACTGCTTTAATCACACCCTTGACTTAGTCCTGACTTACAGTGTGGAACTTGAAGACTTAGTAGTCTTTCCACTAAATCCTCTCCTCTCTGACCACTGCTTAATAACCTTTGAATTTATGTTACTCAGTGATTCCCTCCCTGCCAAAAATGTTATACTAGACATTTATCAGACCATGCTGTATCTAAATTTAAGGAGGAAATCCCAGCAGCTCTCACTCTTATCCCGCATCTGAATTACACAGCGGATTCTTCCCCCAATCAGTTATGTGACTTCCTTCAAGCCAACAGTTTATTTGAGAACTTCCAGTCAGGCTTTAGAGAACATCATGGTACAGAAACAGCACTGATCAAAGTAACCAATGACTGTCTAACTGCTTCAGATAAGGGTCTGGTTTCTATACTGGTGTTATTAGACAGTGTGGCTTTTGACACTGTCGACCACCAAATCCTTCTGCAACGTTTGGAACAATCAACTGGTATCAAAGGATCGCCATTAATGTGGTTCAAATCCCATCTAACAGATCATTCTCACTTTGTTAACATTAATAATAAATCCTCTCAGTGCACTACAGTTAGTTATGGAGTACCTCAAGGCTCGGTTCTTGGACCAATACTGTTTATCCTATACTTGCTTCCTTTAGGTACCTTAATAAGAAAACATTCCATCAACTTTCATTGCTACGCTAATGATACCCAACTATATTTATCCATTAAACCTGATGAAGCCAATCAGCTAGCCAAACTACAGGAGTGCATTAAAGATATTAAAGATTGGATGACCAACATATTGTCACACCAGCTCCCAGACGTTAGCCTGGTTTTGTCTGTCTTGTCTGTCATTTCCTGTTTTATTTTGTTAAGTCCTCCTCGTGTGTCATGTCTGGTGTCTTTGCTTCCTGTTCCTAATTTTCCCCACCTGTGTGATTACCTTTCCCCACCTTGATTTGCTACACCTGTGTCTCATTTTCTCCCCTCCCTCTTGTGTATTTAAGCCCTGTGTTTCCCTTTGTCCTGTGCCAGTTTGTATTCTCTTCTGTGTGATACTTAACAGCGTTTTTCGGATCCTGTCTGTCTGTTTGCCTGTTTTTGACCCGGATTGGCTTTCTGACTCCTGCTTTTTGCCCAACCCTTGTCTGTGCCTCTGCCTCCAACTGAATCCACATGTGTTCGACTTTTCACCTGATTTACTGTTACGCGAGCCTACCTGTTCCTTATGTCCTGTTGCATTTCCATTAGCCTCTCCGTGTATGACCTGGTCTGGATACTGACTGTCCTCTGCTCTCCCCTAGTCGGGTTACCGATGCGTGTTACTGGCCCGGGCTGTGAAGTCCAATCTCCGGTCCTGTCTCTGGATCCTGTGAAGAGTTGAGGACTCAGTGTCTTCAAGGATCTGCTTACTTCTATTATCAGTGATTTGTCAGTTGTCATTGTGCTTAATAAACACTGTGAACTTTTACGTCTGTCTCCGGGTCTTGCAATTGGGTTCAGTTTCCGTACTCAGACCGTTAAACATATTTCTATGCTTTTATGACATCCAGACTAGATTATTGCAACTCACTTCTCTCAGGCTGTCCCAAAAAGTCCTTAAAGACCCTTCTGCTAATCCAAAATGCTCCTGCTATACTGACTAGGACCAGTATCAGAGACCATATTTGTTTCCTGTGTTGGCTTCTCTGCACCGACTCCCTGTAAAAGCTAGGATAGACTTCAAAATACTCCTCCTCACTTACAAAGCCCTTCATGGCCAGGCACCAACTTATCTGAAAGAGCTTTTAGTTCCATACAATCCATCCAGAGCACTACGCTCTCAACATGCAGGCTTACTGGTGGTCAATACAGTCTCCAAAAGTAGGACGGGGGCCAGGGCCTTCAGCTATCAAGCTCCACGACTGTGGAACCACCTCCCTGCCTTGGTCCGGGAGGCAGACACCCTCTCTATGTTTAAGAGTAGGTTAAAAATGTTCCTTTATCATGAATCCTATAGTTAGGGTGGCTCAGGCTGCTCTTAGTTCTGCTGCTACAGGCTTAGACTGCTGGGAGACTCATCTGGATACACTGAGCTCTGCTCTGCTCCTCCTCCTCTCTGACCTCCTCTCTGTTCCTCTTTCTCCCAGACCTTTTCTCTCCTAATTTTTCTTCTATTTATGCCCCAGTGAATACATGTTACTGGCTTGACTTCTTCCCCGGAGTCTCTGTGTTTTATCGCCTCACAGGTTTTCCCAGAATCATCTCTGGGCCTGCTGCTGTGGTCCTGCCTCTCTCCTTCCTTCATCGTCATCACTCACTTATCCATATATTTATGATAGTGTTTATTATATAGTTCCATAGATGTTCTAGTTCAGTCATCTGTGCATCAACTGCATCCATGTGTCTCCCCTACTTCCCCCCTTCTCCCCCTCTCCCCCAGTCTCTCTCTATCTCTATCGCTCTCTCTTTTTCTCTTCCTTTACTCTCTCTCTTTAACCCCAACAGGTCAAAGCAGACGGCCATCCACCAGGAGTCTGGGTCTGCTTGAGGTTTCTGCCTGTTGAAGGGAAGTTTTTCCTTCCACTGTCACCAGTCACAAGTATTTGGTCCTGGAGGATTCTGTTGGATTTCTGTAAATTGGCTTAGAGTCTGGTTTCGACCAGCTCTATATGTAAAATGTCATGAGATAACTTTTGATATGATTTGGCACTAGATAAATAAAATTTGATTTGAATTTGATTTTTAGTTAAAAATAGTTAAAAGTATGAAGACTTAACGCTCCATAAAGTAGTAAGGTTATAGATGATGTAACAGGCCAAACAAACACAAGAATCATTCAAATTTAATATGAAACATTTAAGTTTTACTAAGTGAATCATTTTATATTTATCGATCATGCTTGTTAAAGATGAAACCTTTTAAAATTATATTTAAGACCTCATTCATGCATATGTATAAGAGGTGTATGAAATCTTGTATATGGATATTGACGCATTGTGGAGTACTGGTTCTATGATATTATTCTATATAAATAGACACGCATAGAAAACCACAATACTATCAGAATATCTTTGCAGTTATTATATGAGTGACTTTCTTTTCATAGTGCACCACCCAGTGGCTGCTTCTCTTGACTCTGGTCTTTCCTGTAAATGAAGTGGTGAGTTCCTCAGAAGTGAAAACAGCCCTAGTAACACCAAGGATCAACAAGAACCTCCTGATCCTAGGCCGCAGTCACACTACTGTTCATTCCATCTCTTTTCAGAGAGAATCAGGGCATATATTTCCTGTGTGGAGTTTTAAAAAAATCACACATTTTTAAGATGCTTAACGTAAGCCCCACAGCCCTGGCTGTAACAGCAGGGTCACAGTGTTTATACGTTTTAGCTAAAGGAATAACATAAATCCTTTAGTAAATGTAATCTGTCTGTGATTGTAAACACTCTGTCACACTAATGGCCCCAAGAACAAATGAGGACCTCATGGCTGGCCTCAAGTAAAAGCTCCCACACACCAACTGCCCCCACCCTAACCCTCTACCTGTCCATCCCTCCTTGGCCTGAGTCTTATTCTGTCTTAAACTCTGTACACCCACTGTCCCAGTGTGGCCTCACTAAGGAACAAGCTGGTAGGAGCTTCCTGCCTTTGCTCTAAACTCTGGAGGACCTGAATGTAAAAGAAGGGGAGGGGGCACCACGAACCAACCCCCTATTCCATCTGTCTCCATAGAGGTCTGACACTGAAGCAGGCCAGGCCAGGATCTGTGCACGAGATAAGACAGGCAACAGGAAGGAGACAACCAAGAACCCTGCACTCCCTGACGTGACAGAGCCACTATTCATTTTTCAGGAAGAAAGAAAGAAAAACAACATCAACAATATCAGATGCAGCATCGGAACGGGGAAGGGGGATAAAAGAGTGGGCGACTTGACTTCATTAAGAAATGATGTCTGTCTTTTCCCATGGAGCTGCTAACTGAATGTTTTCTTTTAAGGAGAAAAAGTCAGAAAATAACACATTTAAATGTAAAATTATCCTCTGCTAAGATTCGATAGGCCTTAAAGCTGTGAGTCAGTGGGAAATGCAGATTTGGCAGAATTTTTTACTCCTTGTAGGGTGGGTAGATGTACTAATATAGTACAGTAAAACTGAAAACTTACAGACTCATGAAAGTGTAGAGGCCTCTGAAGACAATCTCTACAACTGAACCTCACATTATTTTAAGGTTAACATGCTTACGTGAAGTTTGTATTGTGTTGTGCTGGAAGCTGGTTGTATGTTGACCTTAAATAACTTCATTTATAAACTGATAATTTTTTTAGCTGCCTATATCCATGATAACAGCCTGATTTACGTGCAGAGGAAAAACCTATGATCACCCCTATGTTCTTCTGTTACCTCAGAAATGGACTTAGATTTCCTCCACAAACGACTGGCACAAAACACGCCAACATTTAAGCATATAAGCATTTGTAAATCTTATATGTTGAGCCTTTAAGAGTGCAGACACAGTATTTCGCATTTCAGGATTAAGGTCTATTGGGCTTACTTAATAAATTTTATTGATTTGTGCATTTATATTATATCAAATGTTTCCAACAATGGGCAAATTCATGGGAATCTACAGAAATGTATCCATTGTTATAATTTCTTTTGGTCAATGGTGTCATATACATATTATTGAAAGCACAACCTTCACATTAGCACATGAGCACATGTAAATCTCATACTGAACTTCACTCCAAAAGACCAAATTGTTTAAAATTTTCCACAGCAGAACTCAAAACATTATGAGCTGCTATGTCTCCTTTTTTTTTTTTTTTTTTTTAATTTATTTGTTTATTTATGTTTTTTATTTTTTCATCATTTTCACCTTGTTGTGCGTGATAATGCACTAATGGATACATAAGAGGCTCATCTTTTTATGTGTGTTTATGAACCATCGGTTTAGGCTGAAATCAACCTGAAACACTAAGCTAATCCATCTGTTTTGAAAAAGTAAAGTTAAAATAATAAAACTGCAGAAAAATCAAGTAAAGATACTTTCAAACTCTACTTACTGGTACTTTATCAAAGTTCTGGTTCTTATTGAAGAATTATCCTGGAGGTCATATGAATCTATTGAGTCTATTGATCTGTAGTTTACCACACTGTAAAAGTTTCCACAAAGAACCACTTGTCTGTGGAGTCAGCGCCTCTGGGCTTCAGTCGATTCCACAGGATAAAGAAGCGTATTGGCGCCACTGCAACCCAAACACTTGTTGTTGTCACTATACACATAAATCATTCCTTTCTGTTCATCTCCACACAGAAGCTGTGAACAATAGCAGGTAAACAGAGCTGACAGTGGAAGAAGAGTCTGTTAGCTCAGTGCTGTCCTCTCCCACACACATTCCTAACAGCCTGTGTGTCTAGTTAAGGTGCAGATAAACGGCTGTGGCACCATATGTCAGCGCAGAGCAAACACACTGGGCAGACGAGAGCGGGAGACACAATTAGGATCATGCAAATGCAACCATGTACATGTGCACAGGCACACAAACAACACAGATGAATACACCTGCAGGGAAGTCACCTAGTGCACTGTGCATCCAGACAAACCCAAAGCCTTTTTATTTCAAACTTTGACACAAAACAGTGCTGTGCAGTTACACTTCTCCATGGGTCGTTTTTATATACACGACAAACATTCTTTGTACACTCCGATAAAGGAGTGGCCTCGTAAACAGACAGAGAGCAAAGGGAATGCAACTTGGATGGAAGAAACAAAGTGGAGGGTTGCAACAAGGAGCTGTCAGAGATGAGAAATCCATGACGGTGCTTAGAGAAGCATTTTAGAGGCAATTCTTTGCTGTGAAACCTATCCTTTGTCAATGCCTGGTCAATCCAGGATCACTAATGGTTACCACCAGCCCTCACAATTAATTTGACAATTTTTATTAGTACTATAATGTTTAGAACTTTAATTGTGGGTTTCTGTTTCCTGCTGGTTTAACATCAGTGAAATATTGTAGTTTCCACTGCAGTACTCCGCCACTTACTATAAAACGATTTGGGATTTTACATAATAAATAACACAGCCAACTTTTAAATGCAACATGCTGTTGAAGATTACACAAACTTGTGTTTTGTTTCTGACCCACATTTTACATGTCTTCAATTTAACATGTCAAATCTTTATTCTTTTTGACTTCCTTTAATCACAAGTCCTTGGGTTCATTTGTGCCCCTGTTTTTACAAGCAGATACAGTGTAATAGCTCCACCTCCAACAGATTTAACAGGAATATTATGCAATACTGATGCCTCTTATTAATAATCTAATGACATTTATGGTGTCAGAGATACCAAACCAGCTAAAATATCAAGACATTTCCTTGGACAATCACCTGTAATGGACAACTTTACATTGCTACAGTGAATTTTTTCCCTCAAAAGATTTGAAAACATCTTCAACCACTTGTTTGCACAAGTAGAATATTTAATGGTAGGTTCAACACTGTTACATCTGTCTTTAAACTAGAGTCCAGCACATATGAATGTGTGGTAAACATTCCCAATTCTCATGTTGATCACTGAAAGGATATTTACACACTATACATGGAATCAATGATCAATCTTTACTTGGCATAAGACTGCATTAAAAAGATGAATTCTAATTCATGTTCGGCCTGTAGTAACTTATCTGGAGATGGAGATGAAAATATTTTCCAAACATGTTATGACAAAGACTTTATTTTTACTTTGTTTCTGAAACCATGGGCTTAGGAGATCAAATTATTACAGTCATTTATGCAATTTTTTTTAGTAATCAGCATGTTTTTTGATGGCAAAAGCTGGTTTCTTTACCTCTTCTTCTGCTCTGTTTATTACAACCATCTATAATGTGGCCTATTCCAAAGGCAACTGATGACACTACACACTCTGGTTTATTCTCTTCAAACGCATCGATGGAAGGACATCATTATTTTCTTTCTGCCTTGCAACATTTCAAGGTTAGCTGCAAATTTGCTTGTCAGTTATATGGAAACACAACTACTTTAATGACATAAATATTAGTCAGTGCAGCTTTACAATGTGGATCACTAAAATAAAATGACACAGGCCTCACAAACTTTATTCAGCCCAGAAACTCATCCAAATGCCCACAAGCTGGAACCTTTGAAGTCATGCTAGGCCTGCGCACCATCAGTGTTGTGGCCCCTGTCTTAGAGAATCAGCAGTTTGTGCGGTCCTCACACAGGGAACAGAGGATGGCAGGAGTCTGGGTACAGACACAGAGCCATGGTTGAAGGAGGACTGGAGCGGATTGACAGCAGCGGGCTCCCCAGTCAACAATGTGGGCTTCATAATGTTCACTTCCCTGTTTTATGTGGAAGCTCTGCCATGTGAAAAAGAAAAAGGCACCCTATTGCTGTGAGGTCAAAGGCCAATGTATTCATTCACTTGGAGAAAGGGAAACGCTCACTATATATATATATGTGTGTGTGTGTGTGTGTGTGTGTGTGTGTGTGTGTGTGTGTGTGTATATATATACATATATATATATATATATATGGTGATTTGAGAGAGCCAATCACAATGCATAAAGACATGACAAATTCTGAAGCTGAAACTGAAGCATCGTGATACTGTTTGTCTTGCAAATGTTCATTGTGGTCAGTGTAAGACACTGCAGCTCTTTCAAAATTCATAGTTTGACTTTTGTTTTTTCAGTATTAATTTGCAGCCTTGTAAATACAAGCTGGACTGACTGTACATACCCTGAACAACAAAAATAAAATTCTCACTTTGTGCAGTAATCTCAACCTGGCTTTTCGGCCTCTGTCCCTGATAATATACATTATGGCTGAATCCCAATTCACCCCTTGGCCCTCCCTTTTACTCCTACCCCTCCGTTTTGCGCATACACAAGAAGGGGTAGTGTTGTCCCGATTCGTAATTAGACCAAAGGAAAGGGCTAAGGCGGAGGGCTGTGTACCCCTCGAAAGAGATTTAAAGGTTATCCAGGACCACACTATGAATGGAGGGTTAGGAGAAATTTCCCATAATTCTGTTTGAATCATTGGCAAGATGGAGGTAAACACAGCCAGAAAGTGCAGCAGTGTGATGAAAGACACACACAAATGTACATCTTTTCTTCGTAAAAAACTTAATCATTTGATCAACTGTTTAATCCTGTTTCAATGTGTTATAGATCGCATCTCTGCGGTTTACAGTTAATAGCCGTAAAAAGATGATCAAAGCCCATGCAACAGAGATGGTTACAGCTGCTGACGGCATGATGAATACTTTCAGAAACAAAGTTGTCGCATCTGTTAATAGCGGCATCGATGAAGGGGGAGGGCTAAGGGGTGAATTGGGATTGGGCCTATATAGCCTAAATGTTGCCTAAAATTAACGTTTATTTGGAACATAGTATAGCAAACCCATACATCAGTGGTTCCCAACCTTTGTTGGCTCGTTACCTCATTTTAACGTCCCAAATTTCTGGCGATGCCAGGCGTTCAATACAGAGACATTTTTTTTCTGAACCTTGCAGACCCTGCAGACCACATGTGACCTGAGATTGTTGTCTCAATGTCCTCACTGTAACTGTTGCCGTCACTGTCTTGTAATGGATGTGGAAATTACCAAAAATAGTCTCTTGTCCAATAAAGGGTTAAGCCTGTTTAGTAAATCCATGTTTATTGATGCAGAATGAAACTTAAAGGCTTTCCCAAATCAAAACAGTCAAAGATGATAAGCTAAAGTAGCTGAGGATATGTCATGTTACTGGTAGAAAGTAAGCCATTGTTTATAAAGAAAATAAAAATGAGAGGAGTACAGATTTAAAGACACTGTCTGTCTACTATTATTCATAGAGCAGCTGGTAATCAGCCACATGTCAGGGCTGAGACAACTGGGCCCCTGTTGGAGCCAGTCCTGGTAGCCATCCTGCTTTGTGTTAGTTTGCATTTATGTTGCTGTGATATCCATCTCAGAAGGGGGTTCCTATGGGGTGGAGGGAGGACTCAATGGCTTTTAGCTCAGGAGAGTTTACTGTGCTCTGTGATGTTAAGACTGAGAAACATACACAGAGCAGGAACACCTAGATCACAGAGGTAGTAATGTGATACAGATGGAATCCATACCGGTGGCTTGATGAGAGGGTTTGTGATTTCAGGAGCCATACCTCTGCTATTCCAGGCCACAAGGAAATAGCTGCAGCCTCTGTTACTGTCAGTGGCTCCTGACAGACTCCTCCACATGAGGTTTTTGCGGTAAATGGGGAAAGGTACACCTGACAGCAGTGTGCGAGCTCAAGCCTATGCTAAATATACCTGACAATATATTTATGAAGGTTTTAGGTTGTCCTGATAAAATGTCACAAATGATTGAAGGTGATTTCTTTGAAAAAAGCAATTATACAGAAGGAAAAGTGGAAAATGCCAAAGGCCCACCCGCAGTCAGTGGGATGCATTCTTTTAGGGATTATACTGTATGTAATTTGGGCAACTAATGTTTGTGAAACTGCACTGCAACCCACAAAGGCTTCATTTTCTAATGTTTATTGGCTTTAAAGACATCCAGATTGTTGGCTTGCCAATAGACAGTAACCTTGGTGTCACTGGATAGCCTCTCTAACAGCCTGTCCCTCAGATATTGCCAATGACAACATACAATCTTCCACATGGTGGCAAACATAGAGGAAAATCAGTAAAAACCGCAAATGTCCTTAAGAAGGTTTTGTGCCAATGCTGTGTCGCACAGAAACATACCCTGGTGACAAAACTTTCCCCTGTTTGTTTTCTTTTATTTGGATGTTTGTGAGCTGTTGTCCGCAAAAGTAAAAGGCCAATGAAATTATGCGTGAAAGGCTGCTGTCCCTGTGGGTGTCAAGTCAAAAAAGTGAACACAGAGGCCATTCCGGGCCAACACCAGGGTTACTTCATCTGAAAACAAGCAGAGTTTCTGTGGTAAAGACCATGAAATCTAGGTTGTTTTAGTTCATGTTGTGCTTTCACTTTCCCCTAATATTTCAACTTATCATTCAGAGTGGGAATCTGGCAGACTGTGACTTATTCTCCTGGGCTGTAAAACTAATCTGGATTTTGAATTCATTTTTATATAAAGTGCAGATGTATAACTCAGCTTGGTTCAAGTCGACTTAGCTGCGCAGCAACTCTACGTCTGTGTGTGTGACGGGGGTATGAACACACGCCGTTTATTAGCAACGACGTCACTTCTGCTGAGTTGAAATTTACCAGTCCGCCCTGCCCTCAAGGGATGCTTTACTGGGGACACATCCAGCCTCTCAACCTCCCCACTGGGCATCGGTTCCTGCCCACAGTGCCAACAAGTGTGGGGAAACTCACCTCAGAGAATATGTGTCATGTTCTTCTTAGTCGTTCCTGCTGAGCTGAAGGTCCGAATCCAAATCCAGTGGAGGGTAACACAAACACAGCGTGCAGCTGGTGACAGTCGCCAAGTCAAACAAAGAGGAAAATATATGCACAATGATGCTGCACATGCATGTAATTACAGACTGAAATAATGAAAATACGTGCATTCGCTGGGCACATTCTTCACTCTATTGCTCATAAGTTCCCAACAATTGTTTCTCCAAACATATTTATTAATGCATTTTCAGTTTTTGACACACTGAGACTGAACACAGCAATCCAAGTATCATATAATGAACTCTAATTTACAACACCCATCAAGGGTTAATACATTACCGACTGAATTTATACATAAGTATATTAAAAAATAATAAATAGTGTTTTTGCAGTCAAGTAGATGCTAAATTAAGTGGCAATTGTTAATTTGACTATAGTGCATTAAATAGATAGAAATTTAAATATGATGCAAATTTGCATCAACAGGCATAATGGTTAGTAGTAATAAAAAAATTAATAAAACAGATTACAAAAACAAATGCTTGCCAAAGGTTCCTAAATATGTATGGAATGTACCTGAACCAGCATTGGGGGATGGCGTCCGCTATCTCAGCTGATTCCATAATGGGAATGGTTTGATGCAAATTTGCGACAGTTGACAATAACGGGTTAAAAATGTGAGGACTGGAGAAAACAAACAACAGAAAAACCTGTTTGTAACAAGACAGAAACATTTGATGACATTAGACATGAGCACAGATGCATTGTTAAACTAACCAGGATTTGGTAGCTCTTATAAGTGGTAGAGTCTGATGAAAACTTCACATGATTAATAGCGGAATACAGAGCTTTTCTCCTTTCACACAAAAAATTGTGAAAGCAAAAGATGTTTGACAGAATGGAAGTTACAACATGAAGTTGTTCTGGTGAATCTAAAGCAGCTCTGTAATGTTTTTATCTATATTATTCATATCTGTAATTGAACACGTCAAGTTTGATGACAATATAGACCAGGTCAGTATCACCTTAACAGCACTGTTGCCCATAAAGTTGAAATAATTTTGTTTCAGACACTTTCCTCTTTTTATTCCTATTTTTACACATAATATAATATAAAATATAAAATATAATCACCTTTGACGTGGTGTTATGATTACATACTGAGTCCCAGTTACGCTTTATCTATCAAGAATAAATCACATTGTCGCAATCGTTTCATTAGAGGAGGTCACAATATTTTATTCCAACTTTACAGGTGACACTGTACAAAGTCCAGACATAACAAACACTGGCAAGTGTATTGCCCACCATAAGGGAGGGTGAAGCAAGGGGTTTTGGTTGCAATCTGCAATTTTACCCTTTGATGGCACTTAAGATTTCACACAAAACCTTTGCAACAGCACTTCTTGTCACTTCCCGTTTATGCTAATTTTGATATATTTCTGAACAGATATTTTTTCGTTTCCATTTTTGTCACTCAGTCATTGTTTTACTGAATACCAAACACACAACCATACACATAAGAATGCAAAAATGGTTACAAACACACAGGCAGACCCTTGTTTCTGTTGCACTTAAATAGGTGTGGATCAGGTCATATTGGAGAGAGCAGATACAAAGGGTTTAATGTGTCATGACGCCAACGATCAGTGACAAGCTAAGTTAAAAAACGACATTAGCTTATATGTATTGGTTGAAAGTGCAAATTCATATTCAAAGATTTCACCAATACATTAATACACTTGTGTTCCACTCACTAATATGTCTGTGTAATCTCAATCTACAGGTAAAACACTGATGTCAAGAAATCTTCAGCCATGCTTTGGTAATTCTACGGGCTAACCAATGTCAAGAGTCAAGACAAATTTATATCTGCCTTTGTTGTGTCAGACGTAGACATAAACAGGTACATGTTCATTAGACAAGCAACAATAGGAATGTGCAAATAGAAGTATAATATTGTTTCAAAAATTCTCACAGATGTACACAAACCCGAATTTTGTCCACTTTGGGAGGCATTTAATCTCTGTTTTTTCCACAGTTTGCATGCAGATGAGAGGCCTGAACATAGAGAAAAACCTCTTAGTGAGGAAAGGCCATCAGTCAGAGCAAACCAATTTGAGTGAGAGTGAATCAACAGCCAGAGTAAATGTAAGCACACATAATATGCCCGTGACGGTCTTTTAAATGAGCATAACCATATAAATTATCCACTTAAATGCATAGTATGGCCATCTGTACCCTTGCCAGTGTGAGTGCAGCTGCTTAATTCATGGAAGGAAAGAGTGTCTTGGTGGCAGAGTGTCGTGTAAATGGCTGTTGAAATGTCAGTGGCTGAATGTGGAGTTGTCATGCCACCATGGCCCACTGGCCTGCTTCAGCTCAGCACAGACTCAGCTTTGTCAGCCTGGCACAGGAGACCCGGGCCCCGCTCCGAATCCATATTTGTACGTGATGATGGAGCAACTCAGGACTGAATTGGAGCTGCTACCAGAGCAGCTTCATATAGCTTTCGAGATGGAGAAGCAACCTTTTTTTCCAATTCATTTGACTCAAATACAAGAATAACTTGGATACGTTTGTTTGGCTGTAACTGAGATCTTTCTCCTTTCACAAGAAAAAATAAGAATTTGATGAAATGCCTCACTAAATTACCTGAGTGGATGTTTGTCATGCTTACAATCCACAGTGGGTTTATGGTTAATTTAAGCTGAACTGAGCCATTTAAATATAGTTTAATCTT
Source organism: Sphaeramia orbicularis (assembly GCF_902148855.1). Classification (NCBI taxonomy): domain Eukaryota; kingdom Metazoa; phylum Chordata; class Actinopteri; order Kurtiformes; family Apogonidae; genus Sphaeramia; species Sphaeramia orbicularis. Next base: position 6,682,322 of record NC_043976.1, read on the forward strand.
CAAAGGTTTAAACATAGTTAAGCTTGGATGGTATGCATCCAGTGCAAACATACTTACGATCAAACACCTTAACTCAGGCATGAATGTGAGTACACAGAGTCCGTCTACAGAGTGCACACACATGAACACACACATACATGTAGATAAGACAGAGTTATGGGACATCACATGGTTTCTCTGAGGTCAGAAGCGGAGTTTTCACCTGCTGGCTCTCCACTCAAGACAAAGACTGCATTGTGAGCTCTCGGATTCCACTGTAAGACTTGAGCAAGATTATAGGGTATTTGGACACACTTACACATACACACAATCACAGAAACATACACACAAATACTTTGCCTGTGTGTTTGTTTGTTTTTTGTCTTAAAGCAAACTTTCTTCTTTTATACTCATGTTCAAAGATGAGTGTAAAGAGCCTGGAATTAAAGTGGAAAAACTCTCACTAATAAAACACTTAAGTCACCCCTGTCCATCTAATGCCATATTGGCAGGCTATTCCAGTCAGTGAAGCAAAGTGTGAAGAGCGTGAAGGCTTTACAAACCTGCCATCAGTCACAGAAATACTGCTGTTAACGCATTCATTCAATACTATAGAACAATATCACCATCTACTGGGTGGATTGTATATGGCACTGGAATTAACCTAGTAAAAAAAAAAAAAAAAACAAACAAACAGGTAAAAGTGTTATTATAGATTTGTATGTTCAATAGCTGAGGGTTGAGTTTGTTTAGTACATTTTTATTCAGTTTATTTTTTATTTTTCTGAGTGCATATGTGGCTTTAATTTTATTATTTTTGAGCGGGACTAGTTGTAGTGTTATTGTTGGTGCTATTATGAGGAAGACATTGATGACAGATCCTGCACCACTCAAAACTTTAAAAACACTATAAAAAAGTGACTTAATCTGCATTTTCATTTCGCTGTAGTTCCTGTCACATCATGTCACTCATTCATTGTTTAGTTTTTATTTTTCTTGAAAACATGATTTTCTATTTTATTGGAAACAACAACATGACTGCTTCATGGTTAATTTAGGGTTTAGTCTTAGATTCCGTTAATTACAATAACCCTGCAGTAAAGACATTAAAGATATGAACGTCTGTTAATATATATATATATATATATATATATATATATATATATATATATATATATATACACTCAATTTTATGTATTCATGAGTGGATTCGAGGACACTTTTGCATGTAGTTATCAGACCAGTTCCACCACTTGTGTAGAACACACAAGTATAGCTTGACCTGTTGCTCCATCTTGTGGTACATCACGTTACTGTTTTGTGCACAGGTTGCAGTCTACTTCTAAATCAAAACACCTGAAAGAACAAGCATCCACTGAAATGTGTCTAAACAGGGCAGGAGTGTTGAGGGAGTTGTATTAAACCTGAAATGGATGCTGAAGCTGGTGCTCCCTTATCAGTGTAAAATGAATATTTGTTGAATGGCTCTTCACCAGTGAAACTGATCCCAAAGAGTTTTATCACAGGTAACTGTTACGTGTTAAAACACTATAACTCAAGTGTTCTAAAACTCAAGTGTTAAAAGCTGTTCATATGTCTTATCATGTTGTTTTTATTCATAGAATACAATGATTATTTTACTGGTAACTCCTAAAGAATGAGACATGATAGGTTAAGTTTGTACATTTACATTTTGACCAGATTATTTATTATTTCTAACTTTAGACAGTGTTGTGCTGAGGAAAATGTCTGCTCTGCCATGCTTCAACCAGTTTCAGTCAATAACTGTGGAAGGTGCAAATGGGTGTTAGTTGGTACTTTGTTTTTTTTTTGTTTTACACTAAATGAGTCTTAAGGAATGTTACATGAACTCATCAGAGGTGAGTGCTGACTGCACCATCATCCATGACAGAATCATCCAGTTTTCATCCACAACTGCATATGACAACATAGCCCCAGATAAAATTTTAACTTTTGTTGCAACATCATGTGTGCATGGTCAAAGTGGAAGGCCTGCGCAAAGGTGCCCTGCAGTGGTGTTTTGATGGCATCTTTTTGGTGTTGGTGTTCATGCAGAAGGTAGTCAGTCAGGTGATTCCAACCTTCTGAATCACTGTACTGAACAAAAGGAGCTGAATGTGCTTCTAGTCTAAGAAAGTCAGTGATAGTCCTTTGCTCATACTTCCCTGCTTCACCGTCCATGATGATCGGCTGGAGGTAGGACAGCCTGGCAAACCTATATTTGAGATACATCATCCCCATGATCTGCTCGGCTGTGTCTATGTGCCTGAGCACATACATGACTGACTTACAAATAGCCTTCTTACAGGTGACTATAGTTTGTTTCAAGCAGCAGGTTTGTGAATCTCCGTGTAGGTTGTCAACTGACAATTACGGAAATCATTGAAAAAAACTGTGTCCCAGTTGTGTTACTGCTGATTAGTCTGACATAAGTGTCCTGATCTGTTAGTCTTTGTGAAGATGATGTTGTTCTCTCCTTAAGATGTCCTTATCAAAATATCACCCTGTAAACCACACTGAAGTGTACAGGGCTTCTTTAGTGTAAACTGTTAGAATTGTCTTGTGTCTAATAAGTGCAGTAAGCGCCTGACATAACTTCTGGGTATAAATTTGTCTTTGTTTTGAACAGTTGACAGAGATCTCTTCTCATACCCCGACTGTATTTGGTTCCTGGGTGGACTCCTATCTGTGCACAACTATGGTCTTGAAATAAACATTCTTCTTTGAGCATCTCATCTCAAAGTGGTGTTTTTTTGTCTTAAAATCCCACATCAACACATTACACATCACCTCTTGCAGCAATAAACAAAATAACCCCAAGGATGGTCTGGATGAAAACAGGTAGTACTGTCCATTGATGCCAGTAACTACCCGAGGTTGACTGACACCTGCCGACAACCTGAGGATGAACACAACCTCCAAAACATGGCAGAATGTAGCTAGAATTATGTCAGCTTCTGACTTCTTCATTTAAAAAAAGGATGGTGTTGAATGTACTTTGGAGATGGAAGATCAGTGATGCTATCAGTTCATTCTGGCTGGGGAATGACACGCGGTGAGGACACCATCTTCATAGGGTTGCTGATTAGGGCGGAGCCTGGGCATAGTCCCGTGGATTCAAGCTCTTAGTCCAAATCCTCTGCTGGTGTGAACAGTTCCAATTACCAATACTGTTTTCATAAAATGGAGGTGGTGGTGGGGGAGGAAAGCTGGGGCCACTCATTTGTCTAGGAGGTGATGGACAATCTAATGAGGTGATGGACACTACATGATATAATATAGCTCAAGATTTAACTATGCCAATTTTTCAACACACACAAAAACTAATTCACAATATTTTACCACTTGCATTGACTTTTCTGTCCAGATAACAGCTGCAACCGTGTTTGACTGGTCACTGCAGACTTCATAGATATTTTTAAAATATATATGCACTGGGTAAATTTCGAGGGAAGTGTTTTGTATTCATGGTGAAGCGTTACGAGTAGGTGTAAATGCTAATACTGAAAAATGTCACAAATACAGTGGGTTAGTATGTATGAATAGGTTCATCTACATTTTGTCAACGACAGAGCAAATCTAATTAAAAGACAGTATTGGTTTTGTCATGACCCGTGTGATCTTGATGGGTCATGCAGTTGTTTATTGCCTCCGCCAAGGAGGTTATGTTTTTGCCAGGGTTTGTTTGTCTGTTTGTCTGTCCGTTAGTGTGCAACATAACTCAAAAAGTTATGGACAGATTTGGATGAAATTTTCAGGGTTTGTTGGAAATGGGATAAGGAAGATATGATTACATTTTGGTGGTGATCGGAGGTGGGGGGGCCCACGGGGGGTGGCACTGATCAGCCTTGGCGGAGGTCTGTGCTCTCCGAGTGCTTCTAGTTTTTTGTTTGTTTACGGACAGCTCTCTCTCCCCCGCTCTTCAGTGCCTCAAGTGGGCTTTATGCACAGCCCCACTACTTCCTGAACATAAGGCAGCTCCTTTATTTCCTGTCTTTCATTATTGGACACACTGATTAATCCGGGTGGGCCTGCTTCTTCTTGTTGTGACTACTATGGTCAGGAACACCCGGATTAATCAGTGTGTCTAATAATGAAAGACAGGAAAATAAAGGAGCTGCCTTCAGTTGAGGAAGTAGTGGGGTTGTGCATAAAGCCCATTACTGTGAGTATGTGTCGATCAGCCACAGGTGTGTGACGGAGAGGCACAAGCTGATTGGCTGGAGTGAAGATTTAAGCTGGCTGGTGCTGACTCTCTTGCCCCCCCCCCCCCCCCTTCTCGTCTCTCTTCCCATTTCCATCAATGGAGGCCTTGTGATTGTTTGGACTTTGCTGATGAGAGTTGCTGTGAGCAGAGTTAATATTGTAAATGTTGTAAATAGAGTAAATAGTGTGACAGTAGGGAGAAGGAAGGAGAAGTCCTTTTTTTCACAATTACATTCTCTCCTGTCTTTCTGTGGAAGAGTTAGGTCACACCACTTGTCTTTTGTTCCCTATTCTGTTTGATGTGAGGTAAGGATAAAGTGGTGACAGAAAACTGCTACCTTGTTGTGACATGTAACCTTGGTTTGGCCTCACATTCTTGAGGATGGGACAAATGGGGGCATCTTTAAACATATTGTGTTCAGTTTTCCCCTATATGTAAGTAACTGTCTTACCAGTGCTCACTTTGACAGAAACAGCTAAAAAAAATCCCCACATAGTTGGCATTGTGACAGCTGTGTCTATGAGCAAAGGACTTGTTTCTGGCATGAGAAACATTAGCATCTTGGGAAGGGGCACAGCTTCCTTTACATACAGCAACACTGGTGATAAAAGGGAGAAGGCATCAAAAAAATAATCAGTAAATTCAGAATCAGTAAATTGGGTTCATAGTCCCAGAGTTGAGCCAGACACATTTAAGGAACTCTTTCTGACGCCTGACAAGGTCTGATGTAACTGATGGTACTGAAACACCTGAATCTGTAATGGATACAAAATTTAAGTAAAATATACACTAAATAGCTATGACCTTTAAATGACTTTAAATCAAATGTTTATTCACAACCATGCAAATATTTAGAGGGAGAAGTGCTTAAGTGTTAAGTAACACATTTCTTCATTTAAATAAGGCTCCTAGTACGAATTTAATGCTGTCAATTCACTAAGTTTTCACATCACTTGTAAGATTTATATATCTATCATATAAAATTATACAAATCCATGTGTAATAACATATATATCTAGAAAATATCAGCCAACCAGCACTTTTGTCATTTGTTTTCGACTTCATCTTAACCAAGTATCTATCACTATAGTATCTTATTTCCAAAAACTTGTAGACCACATGATGATGGCATATCATCATGATGTAAAACAGTTACATTTCAGGCTGTTTAATGCTAAGGGTAAACATAATGGTCACTACATAACAGCCATTACATAACATAACGTTAGTTTGTGGTTTCCACATCGTGTTTGCATGCATGAAAACAGATCAAATGATTAGCTTTACAACCACTTTGTATTCATTTACATATTTATTTTCAGTTTGTTTCCTCTATAATAACCAGTAGTTACTGTTTACACAATATTAACCACCTTGGATCTCAAAGGACACATTCTATTGTCATACTGACTATAAAACATAACACTTTTTTTTTATTAAGAGGTACAGAATACAGCATCTATTAACTGGTTACACAGTGCCCCCCAGTGGTTATGTTCCCTTCCCAATCTCCTGTCTACAAGTAACCAAGCACGCATCACCTTTGACTTAAGCATCAACCAAGATTTAATTTGGCTCCAACTCAAAATACTTTATATTAGAGCTCAATTTACATTTCAGTAATCCAATCACTTCTTTTCATGCTCTTACTAAACTCAATAACCTTAAATTAAACTTTTTTGAAAGAAACACTAACAAAATGTCTGCTTCACTTCTTTATGTGAATCACATCAAAACAAATGGTTCATTTTAGTACCCATGTAAGAGCATCTTTAAATAGAGGATACACAAAACTACACTACTGAGTGTAATGTAAGCAAAACATATAAGAAAAGAACATAACTATACCAATAACTATGACAATGTCTAATGAAATAAAAAATTACATGGAGCTGCTAAATCAAATCCCCAATGCAACAAGAATTAACTTTAGTCTTACTAAAATAATCCAAGTACAGAACTGGCCCCTTAGCATCTGAAGCTGGTTATTGTGGAATCAATCATTTGTTAGACTGCTGCTTTTAACAAATGCCAGCAAGATACAGGGGTCTTTCATATCAGGACACCTGCAAAGAGAGAAGACGACGACGAAATATAAAGTAACTGAAACAGAGATATCTATGCAATTGATCTGTTCTCAGTCTCTGCTTTAAAAACATTAAAACATTTACATGGACATGATTTGGATACATACAAGTGTCCATCATGAACATTTTAAGTTAAAAAAAAAAAAATCACAAGCTGTAAACAACTATTTAAAATGAACCAACAAACAAATGCTACTCTGATCTGAGACTGCACTGGTAAAGTCAGGGGTTCATTTATTTGGTTTATAATTTACTTGAGAGAACAGTTCATTTCTTACTGACAATATGAAGCAACTGAGCAACATATAGGGGTTGGACAAAATAATGGAAACACCTTCACCTCAAGATGATAATGCCCCAATCCATACAGCTAGAATTGTTAAAGAATGGCATGAGGAACATTCTAATGAAGTTGAGCATCTCGTATGGCCGGCACAGTCCCCAGACCTCAACATTATTGAGCATTTATGGTCAGTTTTAGAGATTCAAGTAAGACGTCGATTTCCACCGCCATCGTCTCTAAAAGACTTGGAGGGTATTCTAACTGAAGAATGGCTTAAAATTCCTTAGGAAACAATTCACAAGTTGCATGAATCAATACCTCGGAGAATTGAGGCTGTAATTGCCGCAAAAGGCGGACCTACACCATATTAAATTATATTTTGTTGATTTTTAAAGTGTTTCCATTATTTTGTCCAACCCCTGTAGATGTACCAAATATAGACCTAGTAGAGGCAAAACCAAAACTAAACTCAACTATTACATATAGAAATATTAGGTCAGATTCAAGTGGAAAAATACTCCCAGTAATCTGGTGGGATATCAAACCAACGTGATGCTTTTATTTTAATTCTTCTCTTACATTTTGGAGATCCAAGCTCAACGTTGAGTGCCGTAGTCCCCTCGACCTCATCACCGGCTCTAGTATGATCTGACCTCCTTTCTGAGTCTTCATCCGCCTCCTCTTCATCACACCCCTCCTCACCTTCTGGGTTATAAGGGCAGCGTTCACATGGCCTCCTTTCCTGGAACCTGAGTAGACAGACACACAAAGAAAATGAGGTTTTTAAAGTACTCCCTATGCTAGAGATCAAAACACAGACTTGATTAGATTTACTATTATCAGTCAAAGGCTGAATGAATACATCACAGATTTTACTTTTAATATTATTTTAGAAAATGTTCAAACAAGGGCTGGGTAATTGACCAACAGATCATACAAGGATTTTCTGAGGTAGTTTCAAGATCCATGATCAAAAAATTCTCAAAAATGTTGATGAGGACAACCAAGCTGTAAGTTTGCCTCTTCCTTTCTTCTGGAGGCTGTGTGAGGGCTTTTTGTTGTTTTATCTGACTACATTATATTTTTGGGCAAGCATTGTTACAACACTGACAATATCTAGAGGAGGAACAATTGTCCCCCTGTCCCTGTACAAACATGCATCTGCAATGCTGCAGTGTTTCATTAAATGCCTTGATTGTCCTGGAGTTAAGAAGCCGGATCTGCAGCAGAGTAATAATACTTACTCATGCACCTGGACAATCCCTCTGACAAATAAATCATATGCCAAATTAATATCGATGACCCTCTGAGATGATGAGATCACCCAGCCCTAGTTCAAACTTCTCTGTAAACAGGGTCTGTATTCTGGAGCTAATTGTAATCTACTGTTGACTTTTGCAAGTACTTTACAGAGCCATTGAAGAATTCCTACTCATACCATGAAAATTGACATTTGGTACAGCAGGAAGCATCATCATGCTAAACTCTGACCTTACATTATATAATATTTGTATATTCAGAGATGCTGAATTTTTGGGTAAAAACCAGAATCAGATTTTTTTAAACAGACTTAGAGTTGACAGTTTATTGTCAACTATTTACTTATTTTATTTACTGATCAATTGCCTGTTTTAATTTGTTACATTATGCATTGATCTACTGGTTAATTTAACTTCTGAGGACATAAAGGTTTCATTTTGATAAGAAAATTTCTTGTAATTTTTCTTCTAATCTAAGTTTCCAATGTCTAAACCCGAGGCTGGTAACCTTTACTACTAAAACACAAACTCTTCTTGGACTTGAAATTGAATTGCTATAGTTAATTTTCTTCATGTTGAAGTGGAGCTCAACCCGTTTGTGGAAGAGATTTGTTAAGATTTGAATCCAGGTCTGTTTAGATCCATCTTACTTCAATGCTATTTCATCTTGACAACCTGGCATTTTTTATTGCATTTCATTGTAATGAATTAAAATAGCTGAAAATAAAACATAAGTAAGAGTACAGCATGTGGTTCTAAATTCACAGGTTGCCTACCCATGATCTAAACTACTACAACAGGCATCCAGAATGGAAAATGAAACATGACATCACATGAACTGTATGTTACAATGCGTATGCAGGGATCAGGGCATACCTCAGTCCTAACATGATGTCCACATAACTGGCATGTCCGGCGTTCACCAGCTTCTTGGTCACATGAACTCCATCTGCCAGGACATCTACCTTCCAGTGAATGTTTGACACAAACTCTCTGAAGAAGATCTTGATGTTCTTTTGGTACATACATTGCTTGAAGAAAAATGCTGCCTCATCATTCCACTGACTGCCCCCCTCACTAGGCTTCACCCCTCTCAAGACGCAGGGGTATGTAAACTTCGGGAGTTTCATTATCTTCTCTGGAAGTCTTTTCAATTTAAATCGTTCTTCATATGGCAAGCATTCATAATGTCCATAGTCCACAAGATTTAGGACTATTGTGGTGTCAGAGTGCATAATTTCAGCCCTGCACCACTTGCCATTGGAGTCTGATTTCAACATGCAGCTGGTACCAGGGATGATGTGGGCTTCTAGAAGAGGAACAGTTAGCTGAGGAATTTCATTCAACATGTTGGACACTATATTCAGGATGAAATGCGAGTCCTCCAACACAACACAGAACTCAAAGGGTGTTGTCACTGCAGCAACAAAACCTGAATATTCTCTGTCTATGTGGACTGGAGCAAACTCAAGCTGCTGAGGAAGACTTGAATCTTCAGTTTGGGTTTCAGCAGGTGACTGTGTGATCATTGCTTCATTTTTCTGCAGTGAGGTTGAGATCTGACGAAAAAGGGATGGTTCATTTAGAACTATTTCAACAAACCAAAGGTGATCAGTTTCTGAACAATGCAAAAACACCAGCTTGACTTCCTTGCCGATCATTGTTTTGAGAGTTTCATAACACAGTTTCTGATCATTCTCTGCTTCCTCACTGAACTCAAGCAGTTCAGTAAAGTACTTCAACCTGCACAGCACTGCAAAAGCTGGGATATTTGTGAGACTGTTACACTGTTGTGTTATGGAATCACGTGGGACTCCCTGTGTTATTCCATGATCCACCAAGAGGACCTGACACCTCTTCTGGTCTACATGTTGAACAACAGCCCTTTGCCACTGGTTGTCTACACGAACTAAACATTTTAGGCCTTCTTTGACGTCCTCTTCAGGCAGTGTTTCACATTTTTCTAAGCTGTCAGCAATGAGTTTTTCCAAAATGACAAGTTTATCACTGCCTTCATTAAGTCTAATGTAAAAATCTCCATTGCTCTGGACAGACAGAACCTTTCCGCTCTCCGTATTTGTAACATTAATAGTGGGAGGTTCCATTGCATTGTCACTGTTTTCCCCTTTGACAGTCAACTTTAATGAGTCCCTCTGATTCTTAGTTGAAACACTCTTGTTTTTGGCCAAAAGGGTGACACATACTTCTTTTGATGTGAGAGTTTTGCATTCACCTTTCACAGCTGGACTTAACCTTTGACATTCAGTGACTTCATCTTCTCTTATTTCAGGGCAGCTCTCTTCACAGGATCTCACTTCCTCCAATATTTGAGATGTGACAAATTCCTCCTCCTTTTCTTGTACACTTGCATTTTCTACAGATGTTTCATGTTTCACTGAAACTGCTCCATTAAGAATCTCAATCTTGACTTCCCAATGACTTCCATTCTGATGTACAAAGTCAACCATAACAGGATTGTCCATAACAGTGTCAGAGAAGGAAGCATTACTTTCCCAGGCACTTGCATCCAACAGGGAGCATGTTATACCAAATCGATGCTGAGAGATATAATCTTTTGGTATGGAATAGATGTTCTCCTCCTTTATTACAGCTGAGTTACCGTAGTCTATAAACTCTACCTTTAAACTGGAACTTCCTTCATAGTCCTTCACAACAGCACGATACAGAGCACCATCTTTCTTGTACTCAGCAAGAACAAGGTCATTCCTTTTCAACTTCACTGATGCACAGGTCTGTAAAGAGTCTCTGAAGACACACGAGTTGAGGTGATCTTCCATTTTTAGGATGTCAGCTTCATCCTCTAAAAGCTGAAGGCAAAAACTGCTGATCGAGTCCATGTGAGAAATGAAACACTTTGCTCTGAAGCCTGCCCTTACTTTGCTGGCTGGTAAATGGGAAATCTGAGCGATATTGGCTTCCTTAGTTTGTTGTGGCTCGTTTGTAGTTGAATTGTGACTTCTCTCATGTTTTATTTTAAATTCTGTCATGGTCTTTTGTGTCTCATTTGTATGTTTGCGATGTTTTGCTTTTATGTTCTTGTTTTGAGCTTTCACAGGAAAATTCTTTGTGTAGTTTTGTTTTTTCTGTGTTGCCTGCCTGGAATTAGTTCCTCTGTGGGCATGTTTGTTTGGTTTCCTGCTTCTTGTGTCAAAACTCACAACTGTCTTTGGCTTAGGTGAAAGGCTGAGAATGAGCTCCTGTACTTTCTTATTGATGTTAACTTCCCCATCAAACAACTCAACATCAAATGATCCATTGTCAGTCTTTCCGACAACAAAAGCTCTCATTTGCTTGTTGAGGACTGTTCCATCAAGCCATTCCTTGACATCAGCATAAAGCACTTCTTTCGACACTGAAGCCAGGGTAAATCTGAAACCCTGCATTGGAGTGTACAGCAGATAAGTGGAGTCTCTTGGGACGAACACAACATTCGCTTTCTCAGCTATGATCATGTTTCCGTAATCCACAAAGTACACACACAGATGCAGTGGTGACGGAACAGGATGTACCAAGCCTCTGTACCATTTGCCATCCAAGTATTTTGCCAGACACAGCTTCCTAACCACAGCTCTTGTACTGGTTTCCATCATTTTCTTGTTCTCCTCTGCGATTTTGGATTCAAGCTCTTCAATGATTTTAGCGTTTTTCTCCAGCTGGCCGTAAATCTCCCACTGACTGCTAACATGAGTGATGTACACTTGTTCTTCATTTCCTGGACTTAGACCATATGGTGAAAAGACAAAAGACTCAGGAAACACTGCTGACAATTGTTTTGGTAAAATGGCTGTTTTTCTCGCCAGATTTTGCTCCACAAGCACATCTGTTATGTTCTGCTGAGTTTGGATGTTGCAGAGATCAACAACATTGCATAGCTTGCTTTTCACATTCAGCTGTAAGACAACCTTACATCTTACGCTGTTGGTGCTGTTATTGATAAAATTTTCCAGAAAGTTGCATGCATCTGGACTCCAATCCCCTTCATTTACGGGGTCAACTGGTTCAATGAGACTTTTAAGGCTGCACTTAAAAGCTTGTCCTTCCAGAGCCATATATTCTGGCAGGATTGATTGAACACTGTTGTGCTCGACTTGGATGGTGAAGCCATAGTCAACTAACATCACTCTTGCATGACTCTGTTGTATTTCTGTGATGAAAGCCCTGTACCATCGTCCATCCTGAGGTGACTTCACAACACAACACAAAACTCCTGGCTGGAGGGCGATAGTGAATGTTGAGTAGTAGGCCTGAATTTCAGTCATCAGTGCCTTTAAAGCTGGAGCTTTATCTAAAGGCTGGCACCAGAAATCATATGGAGAGTTAATGTAAGAGCAGCACACAGCAAACTCATAACCAGGCTTGATGGTGAGAGCTCTGAAGCCAGCAGAAGCTTTGGGCTTTTCAGCTTCGTTTTTGCGTGTTTGTTGTTCTTTCTTACAGTCCTCCCATTGCTCTGTATTCCCACTGATGTCTGATAATGTACAATGTCTTGAGAACTGTGTCTTGTTTTGTTTTGCATTTTGCACAACTTCTCTGGGAATGGCCTTTACGTAGAGAGCCTGGCTGGAAGAGATCAAGAGCTCTGTGATACTGTCACTGTCACGTTCCAGTTCATGGAGATCAACAACAAATTTGTCTTTCCTTATCTGGACAACATGGACTAGCAGGGCTTTATTTGACACAGCTTGTCTGAAGAAGTCACAATTGTTGCTGGTCCAGACTTCATCCAAAGGGGCGACATTAGCAAGAGTAGACCGGAGGGCAAAGGCCGTTTTACTGGCAAATGTCTCTGGTATGTTCTTGATCAACATCTTTGGCACTTTTTCAATGTTCCCAAAATCAATGAAAAAGACTTCAGCTCCATGTTCAAGAATGTCTGTCACTACAGCTCTGTAGAAATGCATGTCTGCCTCATACATCGCACTACAGATGGTACCAGGCTGAGGATCTTCTAGCACATCCTCATCCAGTTTCACTTGACTGTAGTAACTGGTCATTTTCATCATCAGTTCTTCAAACTCATCATTACGTTTTTGTGTTCTGATCCAAAACTCAGTAGGACTGTGGACATGTTCAACATATCCAACAAAAACAGAGTCCACCTCTACCTCTTCCCGTATTTTGTTCATTACTTCGTTCATGATCGTTTCACAGCACAAATAGCCACCCAGAAGTGAATTATTCTTCGTCATAGAGTCTGAGTCAACGGGGTCCATTTTAGTAAGATGTTGGACAGGATCTGGTAATGCCACAGGATTATGATCAACACCATGTACTGTGATAGAGTAGCAATGATGTTCTTTGTCAAATCTATTTATTTCCACATCTAAGACTCCTCCAAGCAGACCTGCCTTGAGAAAACTTATTTGCTTAATTTTCACCATGTCATCCTGACAGGAGAGTGCACATGGAAAAGCCATGATGGGTACTGACCAGATATCAGGTGGCAAACTACAGATATTCTCAACTCTGACAGTTTCAAAGTACCCATAATCGATGAACAACACTCTAATTTGTGAGTTCACTGGGAGATATGGCACAAAGCATCTGTACCAGTTCTCATCTTTACTTTTAACTGAGCAGAGCTGATCAATGTTTTCTGTCATGTGTTTGACATCTTTGATTTTATGCTCACATACTACAGCCAGCTTCTTTGACATTTCTTTAATGACTGCCTCCATGTTGACCATTTGACAGTAAAACAGTCCTGGGTCAACAGCAGCACTGACTCGCACTTTAGCACATGTCCCACAGCTCAATCTAGGTCCACTAACTGACAAAATGTCAATATATCCTTGTAAAGCAGACAGTTTGAAGCAGAATTCTTGTCCTCTTGGCTTCTTCACGTGTAAATTTGGCACCGTTTTGATGTTTTGCACCAAAGGCACCTCTGTGAGTGTCTGGACTAAAAAGAGGAATGTATTAGTGTCCACATGTCTTCCAAAACCATGTCTAACAAGGTCACTGTTGATGTCTGGAGCTTCCAACAAGAGGGTTTCATAAGGCAGGTGGGCTTGAATGTAACCTGTGACATTTCTTCCAATCAGGCTCGAAAAGTACCTGTCCACATCAAATTGACAACTGTCCTGAAACAACAGCACACTTGAAAGAAATCCACAAACTATCTTTGGGGGAAGGATTAACAGGTCGTTTGAACACGATGATATGTGGGTGATGTCGACACTCAAAATATTCCCATGGTCTATGAGGAACACATCAAACAAGTTCTTTTTCTGGTTCTGAACTCTTCCTCTGTACCAGTGGCCTGAAGTCAAATCTTCTACAAGGCAAAAGTCTCCAATACTGACTACTGCTTTGACCTTTGGCTTCTTCTGCATTTCCCTATGTAAGATGGTGTAGTCAAGTTCACATATGGTCAGGTACTGTCCCTGGAATTGTATCAGAGTTGCTTCTGGGTTCCAGTCCAGGTGAGTTAACTTGAGGTCCACATAGTAAGGAGCTTGAGGTCCTGATGGAACTGAATCCTGAGACCTGCAAGTATAAGTGGTTTCTATTACTAATTTCTATTACATATTTCAAACTTCTTATGTGGTAACAATGAAAATTGAATGGAATTCTTTAAAGTAAGAACAAATGTGAGAAAGAAAATTTGAGACATCAGATTTCAACATTAAGATATTAGTAGAGATGTTAAAGATTAAATGAAAAATACGCAACAGGATTCGTGTCACATGGTAGATTTATGAAACAATTTCTTCCCAGCAGACAAAATAAAGCACAGAAGCTCCATTGTGAATGGATAAAGGTCTCTTTAAATTGGGATTTTTCTTAAGATATTTTGAAATTATCATCTAAATCAGGGGTGCCCAACCCTGGTCCTCGAGGGCTACTATCCTGCATGTTTTAGATGTATCCCTCTCCCAGCACACCTGACGGTCATTATCAGGCTTCTGCAGAGCCTGTTGATAGGCCTATCATTTGAATCAGGTGGGTTGGAAGAGGGATACATCTAAAACATGCAGGATAGTAGCCCTCGAGGACCAGGGTTGGGCACCCCTGATCTAAATCATATTGAGAATCTGTGGAGGGAGCTGAAGACCAGAGTGATGGGTAGGAGACCATCAAACCGTATCCAGCTGGAGGCTTTGGCCCAGGAAGAATGGACCAAAGTCCCACAGGAGACATAAGAATGCCTGTGGACACTTACAGGAACCATCAGTAAGAACAAAGGCTACTCAACTGACTGCTAAGAAAAGACAGAGGACTTAATAAACCTAAGGTATGAATAATTTTGAACATGGCATTTTTTAGAAATCCACTAACAGAATACTCCTGAAATAAGGCATTTCTTCAAGTGTCATTTGTAGTTATTCCCTCACTTGTGTATCACATATAAGTCACAAACAAACTTGACGAAACTCATTCATTTCATCACAAAAACAAACAAATCACAAAAAATGCCAGGGGTATGAATAATTTTGAGGATGACTGTATATGAAGATAGTGTGATTTTGAAGTCACAGACTCTAGAAAATTAACCTCAAGCCAACTGTATTCAGGTTTGACAGGAAAACTCTATCCCCACTAAAAGTCCACACCTGGCACCGCCAGTGTTGGGAGTACTGCATTACAAAAGTAATGGATTACAGTAATGGATTACTTCTTGCGGTAACGCAGTAGTGTAAGGCATAACTAATCAATTTTCAGTAATATTTTACTTGGTACATATTCAATAGCACTTGTGTTACAACTACTGCTGCCACGATTAGTCTGCTTAGTCAACGTAATCAACCATGAAAATTAGTTGACAGCAATTTTTTTTTGTCATTTTATTATAGAGGGTATGCACATACGTCACTCCCCCCCCCCCCCGGGCCACGCCCCTCTAAGTCAGACTGAGTGGCAAAAACCAACCTGCTCAACATGTGGGAGTATAGCAGTAAACACAGCGAGACCGGAAAATGTAAAATATGAAATTAAATTGAGAACAACTGGACTCAACATGGATCTGTACGAGCTACCAAAGAACAAGCGGTCCGTGAACATTGACATGCAGACAGAAATTGTGTATCCGGACATCCAGGGTGTAGGGGATCATTGCTATTTTTACTGGAAACAAATATACATGGTGTCATCATCTCTGACATCCAGGGTCCGAAACTGGGCAGAGAAGCAGCTGATCCAAAGTCCATTTACAGTAGACCATGTACTGACCCCAGTGAAGATATGCATGATCTACTGGTACTGTGGATATTTACATCTAGCTAATATCAAGTACTTTATACAACACAGGTACTACTGCTGTGGACCAGCAGGGTACCACTGTATTCTGGGAAATTAGGATATTTTTCCCACCTGTTTTTAAATTATGACATTATTTTTGTATTATGGCTTTGTCGGAATATGACAATTTTGATCTCATAAACGAATGACATTTTCAAGGTTTTTTTTTTTATAATTACAACTTTTTCTCATAACATTGTAATTCTTTTTGTATTTGACTTTATTATTTATTATTATTCCCCAGTACCCCCGTATCTGAAAAACTGGGTTAGCCTCAGTTTAAGTTAGTTTACTAATCATGTAGGTTCATAATCACAAAATGAACACAAAAACCATGAAAGATCTGATCATGAAACCAAGAGCTTTACTAAGAAGTAACATTAGCCAAAACAATGTGTCATTTAAGGTATGATTTTAACCAAAAATACAGCATAAATTAATGTTACCTGACATGAAACGGGATCCACAAATCTAGGTTTGGTCTCCTGGATTTGTGGATCCATCTACTTCTCTTTTTTGTCTTTCGGTGCCTGTAAAACGATAGCTCCGACTGCTTTTTAAACCTGTTCATACAATCAATCGCACAACAGCTCTTCCCATCCATCCATTATCCTCCGCTTTATCCGGGGCCAGGTCGCGGGTGTAACAGTCTAAGCAGGGATGCCCAGACTTCCCTCTCCCCAGACACCTCCTCCAGCTCTTACTGGGGGACCCCGAGGACATAGTCTGAAGGACATACTCTCTCCAGCGTGTCCTAGGTCTTCCCCGAGGTCTCCTCCCGGTGGGACATGCCCGGAACACCTCCCCAGGGAGGTGTCCAGGAGGCATCCAAAACAAATGCCAGAACCACCTCAGCTGGCCCCTCTTGATGTGGAGGAGCAGCGGCTCTACTCCGAGCTCCTCCCTGGTGACTGAGCTCCTCACCCTATCCCTAAGGGTGCGCCCAGCCACCTTACGGAGGAAGCTCATTTCAACCACTTGTATCCGGGATCTTGTCCTTTCGGTCATGACCCAAAGCTCATGACCACAGGTGAGGGTAGGAACGTAGATTGACCGGTAAATCAAGAGCTTCGCCTCTCGGCTCAGCTCCTTCTTCACCACAACAGACTGATACAATGACTGCATCACTGCAGACGCTGCACCAATCCGTCTGTCAATCTCACGCTCCATCCTTTCCTCACTCGTGAACAAGACCCCGAGATACTTGAACTCCTCCACTTGGGGCAAGGGCCCCCCACCTACCCGGAGAGGGCAGACCACCTTTTTCCAAACCATGGCCATGGATTTGGAGGTGCTGATCCTCATCCCGCTCACTTCACACTCGACTGCAAACCGCCCCAGGGCATGCTGAAGGCCCAGGTTCGATGAGGCCAACAGGACGTCATCTGCAAAAGCAGAGATGAAATCCTGTAGTCCCCAAACCGGACCCCCTCCGGCCCCTGGCTGCGCCTAGAAATTCTGTCCATAAAAATTATGAACAGAACCGGTGACAAAGGGCAGCCCTGCCGGAGTCCAACATGCACCTGGAACAGGTCTGACTTACTGCCGGTGTGAGATTGTAAATGGACCCCCATAGAATATGGACCCGGGGGTCCATATTCCGCAGCGGAATATGGACCCCCCCCTATGGAAAATGGACCCCCCTCCAAATTTAGGGAATGGTTAATTCTTTTTATTATTTTTGGAATATACATATATATGTATATATATATATATATATACACACATATAATGGAAACAAAACAACATTTTAAAAAAAACATATTTATTGAGGTATATAACAAGTATTATACAAAGTTAAAAATGTAACAATATCACAGATATCACACTGAATGGCAAATTACACTGTTATGACAGGCTCAAAATGTTCAAACATGTTCTTCACAAACATGGCTTTTGGTGAAGCCTCACAAGGTGAAGGAAGGCCAGAAAGTGGCGCATAGCACTGCCACCTGTGTTCCTCCCCAAATGGTGAGTAGGTCCAGATGGGTGTGGCGAGTAAGCTGGCCACAGCAAGTATTTCTACTTCTGTGGCATACTCTCCAGTCTGGGCCATGTTGCTGACATCTGCGTAGTCGTCCTGTTCTGCAAAGTTGCTGAAGGTGGCGTTGTTCTCCTTCATGTACTGGAGGGTGATGGCACGGAGAATGCGGTGGTTTGTCTGGGCACCTGTGAGGAAGTAGGAAATTGTCCGGAAGAAACAGTTACCATCACCACGCATGGCAATGGTGTTGAGTGGCTCCTCTTCATGGCTGATGGTCTGCTCAGCTGGTGATGGTGGAATCTTCTTCCTGACCCGAAACCCCAGGATCTTGGCCCGATCAGACTGCCACTGAGTATCAACTGTGTTGAAGATCAGTGGTGGGGCCGGAGTGAAGCCAGTCTCACTGTCAATCACTGTCAAAGAGCTTGTAAGCTTCCTTAAGGTGTTACATTACATGGAAAGAACTGTTGTCATATAAATGGGTCTGTCATTCAGTGTGTTATATTTTATATTTATTTGTTATATTAATAAAATCTTACATAGGGAAGGGGTGAAAGATAAGCTTATTGTCAAACGAGTTGTTTCCAGGGTTTTTCCCGAGCTAAAGCTCGGGAAAAAACCATGGAAACAACTCGTTTGACAATAAGCTATCTTTTACCCCTTCCCTGTGTAAGATTTTATTTCTCACATGACCAGTACAGTTAAAAATAACCATTATTTCATACAGTACTGCATTTAATAATTTCTACATATTAGGGGCCTAAATGCTTATTTCTAAGAAAATTATCAGAGGTGGGGGTGGGGGTTGCCCCACCACCACCACAAACAAAAAAAAAAAAGCTGGGCCCTGTAGTGAAGCCTTGCAGCATGAGTGTACCTCCCCGTACAGCCTGGCCTCCCATTGTGACGTCACTGTGGCGGTGACGGTCGTTTGATACATGTTCTTGTACTCTCTTTTCCCTCAGACAGATCACACAATAACAGAACACAAAGAAATTTTGTTTGCAAAATGTTGTTTTGTTTCTATTTTATGTGTTTATAATTCAAAACTTAAAAAAAAATAATTCATTCCCTAAATTTGGAGGGGGGTCCATTTTCCATAGGGGGGGTCCATATTCCGCTGCGGAATCAGGACCCCGGGTCCATATTCCAGGGGGTCCATATTCCATACTACACCGGCAATGCGAACCAGGCTCCTGCTTTGGTCATACAAGGACCGGACTGCCCTTAACAGAGGGCCCCGGACCCCATACTCCCAAAGCACCCCCCACAGGATATCACGAGGGACACGGTCGAACGCCTTCTCCAAATCCACAAAACACATGTGGACCGGTTGGGCGAACTCCCATGAACCCTCGAGCACCCTATGGAGGGTATAGAGCTGGTCCAGTGTTCCGCGACCAGGACGAAAACCGCATTGTTCCTCCTGGATCTGAGGTTCGACTATTGGTTGGATCCTCCTCTCCAGTACCCTGGAATAGACTTTCCCCGGGAGGCTGAGGAGTGTGATCCCCCTGTAGTTGGAACACATCCTCCGGTCCCCCTTCTTAAAAAGGGGGTCTGCCAGTCCAGAGGTACTGTCCCCGACTGCTACGCGATGTTACAGAGACGTGTCAGCCAAGACAGTCCCTGCACATCCAGAGACTTAAGGTACTCAGGGCGAATCTCATCCACCCCCGGTGCTCTGTCACCAAGGAGCTTGCCAACCACTTCGGTGACTTCAGCTTGGGTGATGGATGAGTCCACCTCTGAGACCTCAGCCTCTGCTTCCTCCATGGATGATGTGGCAGTGGGATTGAGGAGATCCTCGAAGTATTCCTTCCACCGTCCTACAATATCCCCAGCCAAGGTCAGCAACTCCCCACTTCCACTGTAAACAGTGCTGGCAGGGAACTGCTTTCCCCTCCTGAGGTGCCGAATGGTTTGCCAGAATTTCCTCGAGGCTGACCGATAGTCTTCCTCCATGGCCTCCCCAAACTCCACCCAGACCTGAGTTTCTGCCTCCACAACAGCTTGGGCTGCAGCACGCTTGGTCTTCCAGTACCCATCAGCTGCCCCCGGAGTCCCACGAGCCAACAAGGCTCGATAAGACTCCTTCTTCAGCTTAACGGCATCCTTACTTCCGGGGTCCACCACCGGGTTCAGGGATTGCCGCCACGACAGGCACCAGAGACCCTGCGGCCACAGCTCCGAGCAGCTGCTTCGACAATGGAGGTGGAGAACATGGTCCACTCGGACTCAATGTCCCCAACCTCCCCCGGGATCTGGGAGAAGCTCTCCCGGAGGTGAGAGTTGAAGACCGCACTGACATTGGACTCTGCCAAACATTCCCAACAGACCCTCACAACACGTTTGGGCCTGCCGGGTCTGTCCGGCTTTCTCTTTTGCCAGTGAATCCAACTCACCACCAGGTGGTGATCGATTGACAGCTCTGCCCCTCTCTTCACCCGAGTGTCCAAAACACGCAGCCGGAGGTCTGATGACACGACAACGAAGTCGATCATCGACCTCCGGGCTAGGGTGTCCTGATAATTTCATCAAGTGATCCTCACCTGACCCTCTCAGATTTTTCTAAATTTTTACATACTTCTGGTTACTAAAAGTAAGTACTAGAATCTAGTACATTACATATGATGGAAAAATCCAAAATTTCAAGGCTTAATTGCAAATAGTTCCAAAGTCATGACCATCTGAAGTGGGTAGGGGGTACCCTAAAATTGCAACCAAAATTAAGACTTGAAATTTTCAGCTATTTTCAGACTTCTATAACTTCTGTACAATAAGACCTAGAGGTCTGAAATTTTCAAAATCATTTCACAGGAATCTATAGTCCTAAGAAATGTGAAAATATTCACCTAAAATTAATAATTGCATGTTACAGAGAATGACAATGTTGAGATTTTATCCATCACGAACTTCTAAAATGCTACTTTTGGCCACTCATTACACAAAAACTAATCATCATATTCATTTTAAATTTTATGTGCTATATCTTGGCTACTCAGGGAATGGATCTGCGTAAAATGAAGGTCCTATGTTATGTTATGTATGATATATGAACAGCTGAAAATCAAAAATATCTGTCTGACCTTCGGATTCAAAGGTCAATATCAGCATGTGGGATAAGTAGTATCACAAAATAAAAGACACCATGTGAAAGTACAGGAATTGCCCTAAATTTTGACACCAATCACAACTTGCTTCAATAAATCCTTCTATGTTAATTGTTCAGATTAAATATGGACGTTTTCGCCCCCATATTTTAGCCATATAACAGAAAATTTAGTTATTTTCAAGTGTTCAAATGTATGTATTGCAGAGTCAAGAAGATACTTTTATTTAGTTTAGAAAATGTAACTTCACTTGGTTCATAAGATGGATCTTCTTCAGTACTCTCAGTCTCAGTATCAGTTTCTCTGGCTTTAACTTTGGCTAGACATTTTGGACAAAGCTTTTGACCAGCTTTTATGTCCTTTCCCGTTTTAGAACTCACCTCATTTGCTGTTATAATATCCACTACACGCGAGGCCCCTTTCACAGACTTAGTGTGAAGGGAGAAAGGATTACGGCATGATTTTTGCAAGTGTTCATATTTGTCAAGATAAAGTTTCTTGTGGTGAAGACACACAGTCATACTTGAGGTTACTGTTGTGTCCATAAGTCCACATCTTGCAAAGAGCAGGTCCTTTTCTTCTACAGATAATTCAGATATTTTAAGAAGATTATCACTCCTGCAATAAGTTTTCTTGTGATATTCTGACTCATCAGACATGTGCTGTCCAACTGTACATGATGCAAGTTTGCTGGCCATGTTAGATTTAGGCTTTATTTCTCAACAGTGCTAACACTTCAATTATAGTGCGCATATGTGGCACTAAAGAATTTTATAAATCCAAACTGTAAATATACATGCTGTTCTATCTGACAGTCTATGACTAAGAACTAAAATAGGACCAATGGCCCTGTAGCTTACCGGCCAAATTAAAAGCTTTGGGAAATGTATCCAGATGCCATTTATTATCACCCAGTTATGTGTAGTTATTATATTACAGAAATAGCCCATGTTTTGGTCATATTCCAATCAGATCTGTAAAAAATTCACATTCCAACTTGATATCATTGATACTTACTGATTTATTGCATCGATCCACTTCCTATCTATTATAATGGTAAAATTTTTCAAAGTCACACCAAATCCAGAGTCAGATCCGGATCAAAATAATTTCAATACCTTGTGTTGACATCATCATAAAGAAGCTGCATACCAAGTCTGAAGTCAATCGGAATTGTGGTTTCGGAGAAGAAGACGATTGAAATTTTTGTAACGGACGACAGATGACGACGACGGATGCCATATGACAACAATAGCTTACGGCCTGTCAGCCAGTAAACTAAAAATAGAAATGTTACTGAATGCTGATGACGGCATCGTGTGGTTTTCCAAGAACTTTGTGGTTACAAAGATCTAATGTATTTATAATATGGGTATTTCAGTAAAGCAATGTTAAAACAATGTTGTGAACTATTATCCCTATTATACATTATACTGTTACATAGATGCTACAATATGAGGACGAAAACAACCAATTTGAACATTTAACATAGAAGGATTTATAGAGGCACATTGTGCTTGGTGTCAAAATTTAGGGCAATTCCTGTACTTTCACATGGTGTCTTTTATTTTGTGATACTATCTATCCTACATGCTGATATTGACCACAGATATTTTTGATTTTCAGCTGTTCATATATCATGCATAACATGCATAACATGATGACAATGCATAACTATACCTGCAGTTCCTAACAGGCGGACCGCGGTGCTGATCCGGACACAGAAGCCGTCCCATACAGACCCGGACCTACAGGAAGTGGTGGACCACTTCTATTTTAACCAGCGCAGCTTATGGTAGAGTAGATGAGTAAACGCACAGACTAGGGGTGAAACAATTCCTCGAGTAATTCGAGTACCTCGATTACAAAAAATGATCGAGGAATTTTCTCTGCCTCGAGGAATCGCTTATTTAATTGTAAAGCTCAAGGCACAGCATTTCACACGGACTACTTGATGTGGCACAACGTGCTTACGTTACTCACGCAAAGGAAGTGGAAGTGTTCAGATAAAGCAGCAGCAAGATGGAAGAGGCGAGTGAATACAACAATGATGACTAAAGACAAAAAAAAAAGAAAAACACAATAAAAAAAGACAGAAAATGTTGAAAGTGTGGAAGCATTTCAGACTGAACAGCAGGGTAAACACCGTGACATGTATCCGTTGTAACACGGCCCTTCCATACCACAACAGCACATCTCCAATGTAGCATCTTCTCCAAAGACACCCAGAATGGAGCAGAGAACCCGAGATAAAAATAAAATTAACGTGGGGCAAATCCATGAGATTAACATCAATGTAGTTTACTAACATAATGTTAGCCCTGCGGAGGGCTAGGTTTCTGTTAATTATGGCTACTGTTGAATGTGTGGCTAGTTTATTACGATTGTGACAAGCATAGATTTAGGCAGCGAGCCGTGCACCCATGATATGCATGGTTAATTTCCCAAAAGCACAATCAAAATGGTGCATGGCTTGCTCAAAGCTTTCTCTTACCTTGTCATGGCCAAATTTTTGCAAAGTCCAACTACTTTTTGCTAAAACGAAGTGAATCATCAATTGACTGGATGTGTGTGTGTGTGTATGTGTGGGGGGGTTATAGGTTATGAGACAGACAGATAAGGTGGGGTGGCCATTGCCCTGATTCTCTTGAATATAGCAGAAATGTGTGAAACTTAATGCATGAACTTGTTCCAAGTTCCCGTTCAAAACTTCTTGCCTCTTATAATGGATGCACAATGCATTCCTGTTATGTCTAAATTGTAAATTCTGAAACTTACAGCTGTCAAAGTTAAGTTGGACATCAAAAAGGCAATGTTTATGCCTTTTTTTTTTTTTTTTAAATGTATTAATGCGTTATATTTTTGATACTTACAAGAAATACTAAGTTGAAAGTAATAACATTTTATTTATTTTTATTTGTATTTGTAATTGCCTCGCTGGAAATGTTTCTAGTCAAGATAATACATTTGGTTGTGTATGCACAATATGAATGTGACAAATAAAACTGTTAATTATCAAAAAAAAAAAAAAAAAGGAAACAACTGGTCCTTCATTATTAAGTGAAATACTTTATTTCTTCTTGTGTATTTATAATTGCTTTTTAACCAAGCAAAAATATGTTTTATCCGATTACTCAATTAATCGAAGGAATTTTCAGTAGAATACTCGAATATTAAAATATTTGATAGCTGCAGCCCTAGCACAGATCAATTACATGCATGTAGAGTCATCCCACATGATACCACTCAGCCAATCACGTCTGTGCATTCAAAACAGTAAACAGTGTGACTGACAGTGCAGACAGATGAGAGAGTTAGAGGCAATAACAATATTCATTTATATGCAAATATTTAAAGTGCTTCTTGTTTAAGTTCATGCGTTGTTATTAGTCTTTTTCCTTTTTTTTTTTTGTACTGCGGTATCGACTTTGGTAACAAGAATCATGAGATTTTAGTGGTATCGGTATCAGTTCCTGAATTTTTGGTATCGTGACATCCCTACTTTCAATCTGTAATCTATCTGTAGACTACATGACAAGAGAGGGGTGCTCAACAACAGATTCCTTGTGTTAAGGTTTCACTATGTCAAACCAAAATGTGTTACTTTAAAACTGAGAAAATGTGTATGTTGTTTAGTAAAATCTCTCAATGCCTTAATCTAACAAAAAGCATAAACCTGTATTTGTACTTATTCGGACCTTAAATGGAGAGGAGGTCTGACTTAGTGGGCCTTATTCTATGTTAGTTAAAGACCCCTACATCAGAGCAAGGTATGGACCATGAATTAATATTTGTAAATAAATATATAGTTATCAATTTCCAGAGTACCTAGATCATTTAAGTTGGTCATTAAAAAGTAGCTCACAAAAGTGTGAGCACCCCTGTCTTTAATCTATTTAGCTGGAAATTTAAAAAAAAAAAAAAAAAGTCTTTGGAATAAGAAACTTGGATATGTTGGCATATTTTTTTATGACAATACCATTACATATGACCAACACATTTAGATAAATAGATATCTATCATAGATAAATAAGAGACGACAGTCTTCTGATGTTCGCATTTTAATTTCTCCACATTTACTCACTTTTGATGCTCGGAGCCCAGTTCTACCTCCATGACAGCAACATAGGTAACTGATTTTCTCAAGAAAACCTGCAATCAAAATCAAAATTTAGTGGTATACACAGCACTTCCGCTGGTAAGGTTTTCCCGTGGTGCTGCGCCACGGCAAAATCCTTGCCACCACACCATATATACCATACAAAAAAATCATGACCATCCCATTAAACTTATTATACATATGTACACTGAACAAAAATATAAATGCCACACTTTTATTTTTGCTCCCATTTTTCATGAGCTGAACTCAACAATCTAAAACTTTTTCTATGTACACAAAAGGCCTATTTCTCTCAAATATTGTTCATAAATTTGTCTAAATCTGTGTTAGTGAGCACTTCTCCTTTGTCCTTTGCTGAGATAATCCATCCACCTCACAGGTGTGGCATATCAAGATGCTGATTAGACAGCAGGATTATTGCACAGGTGTGACTTAGGCTGGCCACAGTAAAAGGCCACTCTAAAATGTGCAGTTTTACTGTATTGGGTGGTCCAGGGGGGTCAGAAAACCAGTCAGTATTTGGTGTGACCACCATTTTCCTCACGCAGTCTCCTTCACGAATTCTCTGAAACACCTTTGGAGATGGCTTATAGTAGAGAAATGAACATTCAATTCACACGCAAAAGCTCTGCTGGACATTCCTGAAGTCAGCATGCCGATTTCACATTCCCTCAAAACTTGTGACATCTGTGGTATTGTGCTGTGTGATAAAACTGCACATTTTAGAGTGGCTTTTTATTGTGGCCAGCCTAAGGCACACCTGTGCAATAATCCTGCTGTCTAATCAGCATCTTGATAGGCCACACCTGTGAGGTGGATGGATTATCTCAGCAAAGGAGAAGTGTTCACTAACACAAATTTAAACAGATTTGTGAGCAATATTTGAGAGAAATAAACCTTATGTGCATACAGAAAAAGTTTTAGATCTTTGAGTTCAGCTCATGAAACATGGGAGCAAAAACAAAAGTGTGGCATTTATATTTTTGTTCAGTGTATAATATATAATAGGCAGGAGTTTAGTTTCATTTTCACTTCCACGGGCGGTATGGTCGAACTGCTCCTTACCCCCATAGTATTATGAGTAGGAAGGAAACCAGCCAAACAAAATGCAGCGCACCCCCAGCCCAACCGCGTTCGGTGCCGCCGCCGCCCCCCCCCCCCCCCCCCCCCCAATTATACACCACCACACCAACAGATCAATTCCACAGGAAACACTGGGTATACTCCATATAGGTATTTTAACAAAAGCTTTACTTGGAGAAAGGATAAACCCAACAGCTAACCTAGCTTACATGGTAAAATGGGTAATACTAAAATATACTGACCTAACGCAAGAGGTTAAAATGCAAAACAAGGGAACAAATACACAAATGAAATAGTTGACTACTGGTAAATACTGATTTCTACGACAAAAATATAGGTACGAACAACAGATTTTTACATAATATCAGCATTAAAAACATTTATTTCATGAGCAGCTCTTTTATGCAGTTGATAATTTAAGACTGATTGATTTAACTGTGTATGGCTAAAGTATAAGCTTTGTTAAATTAAGTACCTTCCTTATAAAAGCAAGTTACTATAGAGTCTCTAATTCCACGGGATCTTAGAGGATTAAAAGTGGACTTTGATCATGGCGGTTTAAGTTGACATTCAGCTAAAAAAGTTAGCACCAACAAGCTAACGAACTTACATGGGCTAACAGCGCGGCACGGTCTGAGGCCAGTAAAACATCAGTTTAGTCTCCAGTTTGTTGACAAACCTGAGGGCGGCGATAACCTAGTAACACCGCCTCATCTTATCAGAGTAAAGTCACTCGTTATTAGTATGGTTCTTACCTTGTATGTTCATGAGTGCAACACGTCTGTCACAATGTAGGACTCACTGAAAACCATGCGCTTCGGCCAGAGTGGGTGTGGTTTACTGGAACGGCGCCATGTACATCCACTGAAGCGCCGTGCCCGCGCTTGTTGAGTACGTAGGTACCGCCTTTCTTGCCTCTGATTGGCTAGAAAGGCTCTTCTCCGATTGGTTACTTGATCTGGCAGTTATCTCACATGCAGGGTAGGCTGTCAGCTGCCACTCAAGCTGTCAGGCGCCAGTAGATGCATTACTCATCGCCGAGCAGAGGTTGATATTATTATTATTATTTTCAATAATAATAATAATAATAATAATAATAATAATAATAATCTATAGCTGGTTCTTGTTTTATTCTAATATACATTCATACACTAGGAGGCAGTCAACTAACATTCACAGTCAATTCTCACATATAACACTGAGTCAATTTAATATCAAATTCAACGTTGCCACATTATGTAATACCAAACCCTCCATCATCAAAAATAGCACCTTCATCTCATTATTCAAATCCAGACTCAAATTCCCTCTGCTAAAGAAATAATACTACATTTCATACCACTATGCTGTTCATTTGAAACATTTTTCATGATTGTGAAAATGAAATCCTATATGGGTCTTGATTGTTTGTTTTCACAGTAATAAAAAAAAAAAAGTGTATTTATTCTGTATACTTGTGACTTTTAAAACGTACATGTGAAACCAAAGTCAAATTTCCACATCCGTGGACAGTAAAGTGATTACTATGCTTTCCTTACATGACACACTGAGAAAACAATGCAGAAATTTCACTTTGACAGTGGCTGTGTATAACTCCATTCTAAATCTGTAGTGGTTAGCACTGGAATATATACAGAGTTGCAGTAAATGTCATCAGTTTCATGCAGAAACATTAAATCTCTACTCAAACCAGGACTGAAGGTGTGAAGGAAGAAGTTTTAAATGCATGCATGTTGCACATTTTGTGGTGCAGTACTTTGCTTTTCATTCCAGGGATATGAAATGCTTTTTACACCTTGGAGATACAAAACAAGCCGTCAGGTCAGGCTCACTGCTACAATATTGATCACACTGTGACTGAAACTGAAGCCCCTGAAACAGCAACCCTGTTTACTATAGTCAGCTGACTTACCAAAGGGGAAAATGCTACAACAAATCACAAGCGACTGAATCACTTTTGTCTACTGATGAATGAACGTACTGAACCTTTAGCATATATCCCATTCATGACATATTTCACTTAACATTGTGCGTTAGGGAAACTGACTTCACCTGGTGAAAACTGGACAGCTCAGTCGCTCCACTCTGCTGGGTCATAGACTCTGTTTCCGGACACACACCTACATCAGATATGGTTTTACCTACATTGAGGACAAAAACCTCAGTGGGTTTAATTCTTGAATAAGTGACTGAATGCACTTTAAATTTTTAACAGAGAGTAAAAAGTAAAAAAGACGACTTGCAGAGTGACATGAAGACATGAATCAGAGGCACCGGTAAGCGGTCATTATGTTTACCAATACCTGACAAAAAGACTTGATTTTATTATGATTTTATTTTGAGAGGAGGAGAACTCCTCTCAAAATAAAATCATTTTAAAACTTCTTGTGGTTAATATTAGTCATAATAATATTAAATGCCAGGCAACTGAACAATTCAACATTGTAATCACACAATTGCTTACTTGCACTGGTAGTTCCCAAAGTTGCAGTCAGCTTTTTGCGTTAGCATTAACTTAGCAACGAACCTTCAGACAGTACACACAAGGGCCATTTACCAATGAAAACTTACCCCAACCATACCCTAACCCTAACCTTAACCATTTAACACCCAGACCTAACCTTAAGCAGACACGGGAACCTTATTTAATCGTTTAATCACTTTGCGAACCATATTAATGTAAATATTTTAAAAATAACTTTATTTTTAGTGCACCAACCTCCACTTCCAGTGGGTTATTTCCTTGGCTTTAGCCACATTAGCTGAAAGCCTTAAAAATTTTTAGCTTATGCTTTTATTTTTTGTGGTGTCTCTAATATTAAAGCAAGAGACCTTTCGGGTAAAACAGCGCCCCACCTTAATTAAAAAGGTGGATGATGTTTTTTTTGTTCTTTTTTTTTTGATGAACCTTATTTAAAAAGTGAAGGGGTTTTCTTTTGTAGGCATATGAAGTTTTATATTTTCAAACTTTTTTTTTTATATAATTGTATAATTTTTTGATGTTTCTTCATTTTATTTTGAGACACTTTTTTGTAGAAGTGTATTTTTTAGACGGTTTTTTTATGTTACAAAAATCATGCACGTTTAGTTTATTTCTTTGTACAAATTCATTTTTTATTAAAATGTTTTTTTTAGGAGATAGGTTTTCATTCATGCAAGTGTATTTTTATTTAAGGGATACATGTATTTTTCAGACACTTCTTTCAAAATAAATCACAATCTCCTTTTTTTCTTATAGTGGGTAATTTTTTTGCGCTATTGCCCCTCTGAGCCACCGTAGTCACTCGACATCGACACTCGAGAATGAATGAAGAACTTGAAATTGAAAGTCTCACTTGCTTTTAGCGCCGCCATAGTTAAAGATGGTACGGTCCACAATACTTTCCCTACACTAAAAATACAAGTTGACTTGTGCTATTTTTTTCACGAAATCAGAAGAATGATTCTGTCCCCCCAAAAAACTGATAATTTTGTCTTTTTAGGGAGATCTGAGTCTTCATCAGGGGGTACAGACCTCCCAGTAATTCAAACTATGACAATCACTATCACAACTTTATGGATAATTAAATAATGACCATGGAGGCAGGAGAGAAGCAGGACCGCAGTAGCAGGTCCTGCTTCTCTCCAGCCTATGAGAGGTCCTACACGGCCTCTCATAAAGGAGCTTTGTGGTAGAAAGTACCTACCTCTTTTCCACTACTCCTCCCTCATATTTCCTTCTCTCCACTCAATGGAATTTCAAACACGTCAGTCTTTTCTCAGAATTTTGCCGTTTTGCAGATTTAGACGTAGCGATGGTGGTATAGTGGTAAGCATAGCTGCCTTCCACTTGGGGGCCAGCCGCGTGTACCTGTAGAACTATGAGTAGCCAATCAGAAGAGAGAAAAAAATCACATGTTCCTGTGGATTTATTAATCACATTCTCCACTGAAACACTGGTTCGATTCTCGGTTGAGGTAAAAATGCAGATGTTACTTTTACCTTTAGACCTTTATATTGAAAAGACTATAATCAAATATGAAAAATTTTACTTTAATTTTCTAAAAGGAAACATAAGTTAATGTCGCCTGAATCATTCAGAAAATACTGTAATTGTATTGCTGACTAATCTTGCATATAGTGCTGTACATTACACATATCAGTTCTGGAAACACTGGTATGACTGCCTCTTCAAAGTATAGAGGTTTTTTTTTAATTGTGTTTGTATTTATCTGTTTGCTTTTTAATGTGGGCCATGAGTCTGTTATAAAGCTTATCTAAACATGTTTTCTAATGTATACTTATGCAATGTTTTATGGGTTATGGTGGAATTAGGTTATAGGCTGTGCTTGTGAAAAAATTAGTATGAGCAGTATGAGCTTTTCGGGTTTTCAGTAAAACCAACTTTTTATGAATCATTCACAAACAAACAACAAAAAATCCAGCCTCTTGAAAGCATAAATAACCAATAAACTAACTAAATAAATATCTTTCCATTATGGTGTGCTCCAGCTTCCATATAAAGAAAGGGTGAAGCTGGAAGTTCTTTGGTGATGACTGTTCATAGGCAGTATCAATAAGTTCAGGCCGAGGTGGGTAATGCCACAAGGAGAGCATGTTCATTAGATGTCTCACTGGTTGAGAGCCTGGCCACAGTCCCAAGGCCTCCATCTCAGTTTTCATCCACATTCTCTGTTGGTGAGAGCAGTTCCATCAGCTCACATCCTGGTCATAACTTGGGAGTGGTGGATCATCAGAGGCCTCCAACTGAGCCAAGGAGTGGCATGAAGAGTCTGCTGCTGAGGGTGGTGCAGATGCAGCAGAGACTGATGAGGGTGGTGCAGATGCAGTAGAGAATGCTGGGATGATGGTGAGAAGCGAGAGGAGAGGGAGAAAGGATGACAGAGACAGAGTTAAAGAGTGAGAAAAAAAACAGGATACAAAATAAATAACTGACACTGAACGTCTGAGAGAGTGCAGTGTGTTAAACAGACACAAACACTTTAAGGAGTGTACAGTACTACTACTGTGTGTGAAAAATATTTGCCATACCACTTATGCATATTGGAAGTGTAGTTCTGTATATAATTTAAATACTAAATCCTTAAGGTATAGCAACAAAGTAACATGCAAAACATGAAATCAACTGTACTTACCCTCAACGATGTGTTATAAATGTCTTCAACATTAGTAGAACAATTGAACACAAGCATTAGAACAGACCAGAACATGGCCTAACCAACAAATCAGTGTAGAGCAGATAATCCTGATTCATGTCAGGATCGTCACTAAAATGCAGTAGGAGTAAAATATTTGACCACTGGGACTCCAACAACTTCTGAACCTGAAAGTAGAGTAAAGACAGTTTAACTTTCCAACCCTTTACTGCTTAAACAGACAGAGTGGCATAGAAAAACCTCTACTATTTGCAATTCATGGAAATTCTAACAGGCCTGATGTTGGCCTTGTAAACTCATAAAGCAGTGTATTAAGATAAGATTAGAGGGGTGTGTGTGTGTGTGTGTGTGTGTGTGTGTGTGTGTGTGTGTGTGTGTGTGTGTGTGTGTGTGTGTGTGTGTGTGTGTTTGTGTGTGTGTGTGTGTGTGTGTGTGTGTGTGTGTGTGTGTGAGCAATAAGGGGGGTGATGGGTGAGAGGAGTGGGCAAAGTGGAAAAGTACTGTGTGCTTGTGTCTATAGGTATGAAGGCAAAAGGGTGTGGGGGCAGCATAAATGTATCATATCACAGACAATAAGTATTAATAGATAATTCAGCCCATCTTTAGATCTATTAATAGCTTTGTGCTTAGTCCTCAGTGCATAGATTCATCAGACAGACAGTAGTCTACCCCAAGCTTATAGCTACTTTGTTTTATGGTATGAAAAATATACAAACTTGATCCAAAACGATCGAATTCAGTCATTTTTTAAGATGTGTTACATCCACAAATCTATAGTTATCTCGTATCCGAGTGAGCTATATTCGCCCATAGCTGACAGAAAATAAATGCTTATTAAGTCCACCCCAAATATTGTCATGAAATAACACTCTGAATACTTTCATAGACAATAATTAGGCCAATGTTCATTCATTATTTACCTGATAAACAAAGTAAATTGATATAAGATAGAAAAGCCAATCCGTGCAGTGATAGGTAATTAAAAAGAATTAGCTGCGAACATTTGTCAGTATACTATCTGTCAAGCTATAACTCGGTGATAAAAAGTATTAATAGTTTCATGACTAAATAAATTTGTATAAAAAAACACATTACCTGAGCGAAATAAGAGCTAAAGAACCGAAAACAACTGGAGACGCGTCGCCTTCTCAGAGGATCAGCGTGATGGAGCTTACTGCGGCTGCGCGTCATCGGAGGAAATTACTCAAAGGCGCTAAACAGCGCCAAAGTGCCGTAGTGGCCAAATATATATTACATCCGTAGTGTTAAGGACTACCATAGAGAATGAATGGGAAAAGTTAAGAAAGTTAAGCTTAACTATACACGGCACTCGGGTTCAATTCCCGGCCATCGCAATCGCTTCTTTTTTCAGTATTTCAGAGCATCACCTTCCTAAGCTTTTCAGTTTATTTAAGAACTTCCGGTGGCGGAGGGTCACAGCCTGACAGTGGAGAAGGATGTTAGACATGTCCATACGCCTACAGACTTCATCTCAGCAGGAAAGCAGACAAACACTCCGCATTATGCATTTTATCTTTTCCCAACATTTTTTTGAGAATAATGTGCCACTATTGACCTTTTTATTACAGCATATAAAATGTATATCGTGAGTGTAATAACGTGCGTCATGATGGAGCTTGCGCTTTTTTACGCACGGTCTGTGGTGCAGCAAACACACATTGATGTGTGAATTACTTTAATAGAATCAATTCAAAGCAGGTTACATCAACCAAAATGATGCGAAGGTAGATCTAGAACAAAAAAGTCCCGCTGTCAGAGTAATTCCTCAGTCTACCTCTGAGTTTTCCATCAGGACTGGGGAAAGAATGTAACCGCAAGTAACCTCTCCGCGCACACCATTAACAGCTTAGTGAGGTTAATTCTTGATAAAGTACAGTATATATCCAACCAGGAATTAATGAATTCAGTTAACAACAAAGTTAAAAGCTGCCTAAGACTTTTGAAGTTCTCCTCCTTCCCAACTGTTGACCACTATGTCTAACGCCACTTAAGTGTCAAAAGAAGGTTTTTCTGCTCTGCTACATATTCAGTAAAACAAAACTTATAACATAGTAGTTCTGGAAGAGAAGAGTTTACAGGGAAATGAAGTTCGTATTTTCAGTAGAGCTTCAGACCCTGTGTGGCCCCATTGTGTTCTGAGACACAATACCCAGGTAGTATAAGAAATAGAGATGAGGGCTGTGTGGAAAATCACAGAATAACACGGTAGACAGATATGTGTGACTGGACATGGAGGAAATATGCCTCTTATCCTTTGAATTCATCATCTCCATATTTAAACACACAGACTAGTAAACTATGAAAAAAATACGATTGCGAAATGCTACGTCATCTGAAACAAATGTTAAAATGTTGTTTAAAGGTATATTTTGATCACTATCGTTATCCTTTATTATCAGGTACCCATTTGCAGATAAATACAGAAACATAATCTTGAATAAATGCTGCATGTGCACATTTTCTATGCTTTGGCGCCATCTGTTGGTCTTTATTGGTCACTGAAAGATGAAGAGGAAGACAGGCTTAATTAGAATCAGAAATATATTATGAATCACCTGTTATATCACTGTAGTATTGAATTATTTTACTGTATATTTAGATGTTGTCTAGCATTTGTCTGCTCTTTGTTCTGTTTATGCTACAATGAGGGATGGGGGAATTATTGGTTGCAGCATACACAGAAAAAAAGAGCAGAGAAAGTGCTAGACAACATCTAAATATACAGAAAAATAATACAATAATACAGTAATATAATAGATAATGATCTCAAAGAAAAAAGAAAAAATAACTTAATAAAATGCAGAGACATATTGGGAAATCAGTCTTGAGTTATCTGTGACACAGAGAAGAATAGTTTAACTCTTTCATTGCACACAGCAGAAAAGATTCCGAGTAGCAGTCCTTCAGGCATTAAATATAATCAAAATGTTACAGTTCATGTATGATGCCTCTGTTTGCTTTTTAACTCAGTCTCCAGGTCAAGATACAGAAGAAAATTTCTACCTTCTTTAAGTAATTTTGGGTGATAAACATAGTATTTGGATATTTTTTCTTAATGGACAAGTGTGGAGATTCCATCATAACTTTATAATATTATTTGTTCCTTCCCTCATAGGACACTTTTGATCAATAAAGACATTCCCATTAATGAGGCAGTAAATGCATAGTGTCTCATAACATTAATACACTGTTGAACATAAAGTTGGAAAAAAAAGGGAAAAAATCAGACACGTTTGTCTTTTAATTACTATTTATACACATCAGTAATCATCTTTAACCTGGTACAATGATTGCATACTCCCAAGACTCCAAATAACATTTTATCTATCTAGAAGAAATCACACTGTCACAGTCATTTTGTGAGAAGAGGTAAAACATTTACCCCAGCTTTATGGCAAATGTGAATGTTTGCACCTGTTAATGTTTTTCAAGACAAGTGTGAAAGGAGTGAAAGTAAGTCAAGAAGTGAGATTCATTTTCAAAAAATTATAAAGACATAAAAAAAAGAGATGAAAGTCTCTTTTCCTGATTTACTTTGACATAAATTGGGAAGTTTCCCAGGTACAAAAGCTGATGCAGTGATGTTTGACAGTTATCCCTCAAAATCCTGGAATTTTCAAAGAACAAAAGAAGAGGGTGAAAATCCTAAATACAAGAACTAAAAGACTATTCACTGGATACAAGTGTTTGCATGCTGTGATATCTACTAAGGGGGCCTTATTACAGAGTGCATAGGATGCCCAAACGTCACATACTGTATGCTACAAGTGAGCATTTATTTTGTTTTCATTCTTGTAACTATCCATTGATGTAGATGATAATATATTTTTTCTACATCCTACAGAGACTGTGTTTGCCTCTTTTCTATTAAAAAAAAAAAAAAAAAAAAATTAACAAATAATGCTATTTTTCCACAAATGCCCAAATTTTTGCAATATTATGTCACCACCAATGCTTGCTGCTCCATTTATCCTCCACCTGACCTCTGGCTTGATCCAAATAACACCTTGTTTACATGCCCATAACAAATACATTTCTGTTAAATGCACTCCTAATTACAATCATCAACTGTCAAATTTGATATAAATCATTATCCTTATCTTTTAATTATCTAAATGTGACTGTAGATCACTCTAAGTGACAGCTCTGTGTGTAGTGTGCCCTGACTGATAAATACATGTTAAGTATTGTATGCAAGATTACAGCTTTGAGCTGTGTTAGGGGAGATAAAAAAAAACAAGGATGTAATGTGGTTGCGTGGTTACAAATCTCTTGGAGTTAATTGTGTATGAAGA
Source organism: Sphaeramia orbicularis (assembly GCF_902148855.1). Taxonomy (NCBI): domain Eukaryota; kingdom Metazoa; phylum Chordata; class Actinopteri; order Kurtiformes; family Apogonidae; genus Sphaeramia; species Sphaeramia orbicularis. The sequence continues at coordinate 6,718,192 of NC_043976.1, forward strand.
ATGTGCATCCAAATGATGTTATGAGTATAATTTGCTTGTTTATGATAATAGGGGCTAAGTATTGCTGTTATTTATCCAAGATGTGCTATTGTTAGACGGCAGAACTCCAGATGAGGTGTTGATAAGATTTTATACTTCTGATTCTGTACTTCTGTAAATGACAGATTCAGTTGTACATCCCGTGCTTTGATATCCATCTCCTCCCAAAATAGCATAACTGTATTTTTGGGATAGAACTTTAATCCTTTGGAAAAAAAAATATATGTGTAGAAATGATGTCTAATTTGAGCTAATGACAGAGCAATATGAAAAGCAGCTTAGTGGAGTTTCCATTAGCTTCCCATTTGTGGTCAGCAGCCGCCCTTCACTCTGCACCACCACATTCACCGTCTCCTGGTCCGCCAGGAGGTGGAGACTCTGAGAGGGATTCACCCAATTTATTTGGGATATATTTTGACCATATAGGCTCGGTCCATCAGTCATTTGTCTAATGAGTTGTTACTTCAGAAACCTTTAACTGTACCTGCTGACTACACTGTAAAAAAAAAAATTGAAAATATTTTTTAAAAATTCACTCAAGGCACAAAAGGCCAAAGTTAGTTTTGTAAATACAGAATATATGAAAGCTGAATGAAGCCTATTTAAGTCATTTAATTGCTGAATGTTACCCAATTTCAGTTGAAAAAACTCAAATGATATAATACTGAATAGATTTAATGACTGAAAAGAAAAGAAAGTCATCATAAAGTCACTGATTTCTATTATTTCCACTAGATTTATTTTGTTTTGAGAAAGTATTTAGCTGTTAAAAAAATACAGTTACTTATTATGACTTATTTTTATGAGTGGAAGTAGTTCAGTAGATTTTAATTTCTAGAAATAATTTTCAACCTACTAAAACTTTTGTAAATAAATCTGAATTCAACCCAGACCTTCAATAAATGTAAAATCTCAGTAATTATTTGCTGGTTTAACAATATCTTTGACCAATATTCAAAAACATTGAATCTATTTTTCTTGTGAAATTCAAGTTAGTGTGATTATATTCAATATTTAAGCTGCATGAAATACATTTGACTAACTTTGAGTGTGTCAGTAAAATGGGCCTGAGCTACAAAACAATATGAAAAATGTGGTTAATCTTGTTTACATTATCATTTTTTCTGCTGTTTAACATTATAAAATATTCTTATTGTTTTATATGATCTACACCTAGATTTCTGAAATATTCTGATCTGATTTATTGTAACATTCTGATCATAAATAATGATTTTAAACCACAAGTAACCACTTGGTTTCTCTAACTCTCAGTTATTCCCTCAGAAAAAAATAAAAATAAATGAATTATTAATTTGACATTTACAGAGGTAAGTGTTGATGACAACTTACATGAACATCCTCATCATGATAATATTTTAAACCAGCTGTATCTGTTATGTGTCCTAATATTTTTGTCCATATTGTGTTCTCTTAAACCTAATCTGTTTTTTAAAGTAGCTAAATATTATGTCATGTTAGTAGGTAATTTTATTGCCACAAATTTCTTAAGCAATATAATTTTTAACATTTGAAGGCTTAAGATTCAACAGCCTTTTAATAGAAATAGTGCAGAACAGACACTGATCAGTAGTTGAGTAAGTCTGAGATTGCTATTGGTCATTGTTTTATTGATGAAGTGTTTGATTGGAAAGGCCTGATAATGCTGAGCCTCCCAGTTGGAATTTGTATGGTTGGTGTTGAGAAAGTACTTGTCTTTCTTTTCTTTAATATTGGAGACTACTATAGTATTGTATAGTTTTGTACTGTGTTCCATTTGTCTGAACATGTCAGGTTTTGATATATAAGTGTTGTGATATTCATGTAACCTGAGCATCACTTGGCCCCCATCCAGGACTACAGGTGTACCAGGATGAGCTCTTAGCTCTCCCTCTTCCTGGTACAATACATGTATTATGTTCTGTCCTCATTAAATAAACAATAAAATAAAGATCTAATTTATCAGCTCTTCTCAGTTCAATGAAACAAACAAACAAAAAAAACAAACAAACTAGAAGCTAGTCCTAGAAAATACATGAAAAAGAAAACCAGTAGTAGTTCCAGAACATCCTTGAATCATATCTAATATCAAGGGAGAGTTTACAGCAGAACGCAGCCCTGTATTAGAACAGACCCCTTGTGGTGGGTGCAAAGTTGAATGTGTTCACTGTCTCTTTCCCATGTGTTTTTAAAAAGACTGAAATCTCTGAGAAAACACCAACAAATCCAGAGTGTCCTAATGTGACACGCAAACAGACAAAGGCAAGCAAGAACGCAACTGCCAGCTTTTTTAACATCAACTGAACACTGCCTTATTCTGCATATGCCAGCCCTGTGATGAACCAGTGACATGTCCAGGGTATAACCCACCTTCATCCATTGGTACCTGGGATAGACGTTCGCACCCCTCAGGAACTAAATGGTTCCAAAAATGGATGAATGAATGAACATTGCAAAGCAGCAGGGCAGATAAGTTACCCATCTAGACTAAACATAAAACCATCATCATGTCTTAACTTCAAATATCCTGCCTCCATCACATGACATCTCAACTAAACTTTACAAACAGGGTATTAATTTAATCTCAGGTGCACTTAGAGAACTTACTAAATCTGAATAAAATAAATAAAAATCAGTATGTTCTCCGTGTGTCTGCGTGGGTTCTCTCCGAGTACTCCGGCTTCCTCCCACCATCCAAAGACATGCACTGATAGGTTAATCGGTTGATCTAAATTGCCCATAGGTATGAATGTGAGAGTGATTGTTTGTCTCTGTATGTCAGCCCTGCGATGAACTGGCGACATGTCCAGGGTGTACCTCGTCTTCACCCATAAGTAGCTGGGATAGGTTCCAGCGACCCCCGTGACCCTAGCAAGGGTAAAACGGGTTCAGAAAATGAATGAATGAATGAAAAATCTGTATATATGGAGGTTTGGGTGATGATGAACACCAGATTGAAAGTTGCCTTTGCCAAGAATATCTCTGCTGCCATCTCTGGAGGATCTCACTGGCTCAGGAATCTTTCTGTGACCAGAAAATCTACAAGAATGGCCACGTTTATTCACAGCAAACCTAACTTTAGATTGGTGCAGTTCAGATAGTAAAAGCATTGTTAACAGGAGTAATGCTTTTTCTTTATGGAATTAAACACACAGCTTTTAACTCAACTGTATCCACTAAGGCCTTAAACATTAGAAAAAAGTCATCAGGAGGCAAACATGTTTCATTAGTGTAAAACCATGTATTGTTTCACCTTAGAATGAGCCATGCATTTGGAGGCGGACGCAAGTGACAAGTCAAGCCATACGAAGTTCTGATGATCTATATGAAAAACTGAGTCATGCATTAAAAGTCTTTCAACTGAACAATAATGATGAGAGGTGTTCTGATAGTCTGCTGCATTTGTTATACTTTCTTTGTCTCTGTTTCTCTGTTACTTGGAGGTTGCTTCACCATGATTGGTACATGTCATTAGAAATCACCAGTCCCATTCCAAAAATCATATGTGACATCTTAATCATGTAAAGCCTGAACCATTACATCATTGACAGAAAATTCCACTTCTTTGAAACTGGAGCCTTTATTGGTCCTTCTGAACAACCAAATAATATTTTTTTTCAAATATCAGTTTTCATGTATGAGGTTCAATTTTGTATCATATTTGATACATTAGGTCTCAATGCTCAAATATTATTATTTTTGACCAAATTAAAATATTATGTAACACAAACCTGTCTAACAAATTTGTAATTCCTTTTCAAAATTGGCAAAGTTCTGCCTCCTGATAATCTTGTAGTGTCACTGGAAAGGCCTCTGGTGAAAAAAATCCTCCCCCCGGTGGATTATCCATGTATTGCATGTATCTAGTTGTATACATCAGGTTTTTCAAGAAAAATATCACACTGATCATGTAGAGGGCTTCAAAACTGAAGTATCAAATATGATACATCTGGCATTATAAGGAGGCTGATTTGTCATCTAACACGAGTTAAAGTCAAGTTTAATCTGGAAAAGACTGGGTCTAAAAAGATATGCAAGTCAGTGAATGACCTGCAGGAGATCCAAGGGAAATGGACCGGACCAGACATGCACCAGTTTGTGAAAACCCATGTAGTTTGACAAATGTCAGTGGTTGTAGACATATGTTTTAATGCTGAAAAAGTAACTTTTTTTTTTCCAGTTTTGACATAATAACCACTGGATTTCCTCTGAGCTTTACACATGATCAGTAATTTCAACATTTGAAAGTAGCTGATTTTCACAGAAAAATGCATAATTGAGGTGACAATATAATAATAAATGGTGATAAATCTATTAGGAAAGGTTAAATGTAGGAAAAAAATGTGGAAGTGGCCACAAAAATAGTTTTAAGTCGTAGAGGTTAATATTCGTTTGACTAAAAAGACTAGAATGGAGAAAGGGTGGGCTTCAATTGGTTGCAATCTGCAACTTCGCCAGTTGACATCAGACACTGAACTTTTATACAGAACCTTTCTACACACAGAAATGTTAATCAAATGTTTGAACGTACTTGTTTCCATGTGGCTGCCCTTTCCAGCAGGTTTAGGTCCAGATGTACTTTTGATAAATTAAATTGAAATGTGGCCTGGGACAGAAGGATGTTGTAGAGCTGGTAACTGCAAATTAATTGTCATAGTAATTACATATGAACAATTAATACGTGTTGTTAATTATTATTATGTTATTAAAGCTGTTAATAACCTGACACAGACCTCCATCACCTTTGGCAAGTGATATCTGTAAAAACTAGACTCTTTTGCTGATAATAGTGCCTTCATTAGACACTGATAAAACCACCAGATGATCCGCAGGTGATGCTGTTGTTTAACCCTTTGCAACATGCATCTGAGTAGCAGTTTTTACCAGATACTAAGACAATAAAAGACTCTAAAGCTCAGATTCAAAATTCTCAGTGATCACAATAAAACTATTCTTTTTAAGGCCTTGCTGTTTATTCATTTTTTCCTACAACAGCAAATTACAGAAGCAGTATTGAAAATAAAAGTCTTATTTTCTTGTTCTTGTAAAAAAAAAAAGAAAATCTGCACAAAATCTGAATGACAGTACAAAACGAAGCGTTAATATGCCATGTAAATGGAGGGAGAGGGACAGTACTGTTGGAAAATCTATTATGCCTTTTTCAATAATGAAAACATCTTGATTTTTTACATTTCAGAATTATATCACATAATCTGAAACTATATATAAAAAATTAAAGAAATGAACAAGTGTTTTTTGTATTTTTTTTACTTTCTTCTGTTTTTTTCATTTTTTGCAAATGAACGCTATAAACACATAAACCTCTTAAATATATTTATCAGTGCAACATTGTTTCTTTTGAGTCCACGCTACAGTATCCATTTTCTCTAGTTTAGCAGACCTCCTTGTAGCTACAGTCCACTATAGCTGAAAGCGCAGACGGTAACGGTGGAGAGGCTGAGGAGAGTGGGACGTCGGATCTGAAATGAAGCTCGAGTGTTCACCACGGCACGACATACAAAGCACACGGATGTCAACAAAAAGGAACAGAAAAGAAAGAAGAAAGGACGTCACCCTTCTCAGGAATTAAGTTTTTGATTGTTTGATTGTGGTGTAGAAACCACTGAGTTCCGGCTCCCATGTGCCCTTGTGTCCTGATACTGGCACTCTCCTGAGGAGTTCACACAGAGTCCCTTCCTCTTGTAGTCTGGCTGGGATTGTCCCATCTATCCATCTGCAAATGACTCTCGACAGAGATGTAGAAGAGTTCATATTGAGGTGACATTTTCACTTCTTTTACGCTTAAAAAGAGATAGAAAAAGACATTGCTCTTCTCTACAGATCATTCCCCCTCGGGGGTGAAGCAAGTCTTTTGATAGTGACAAACATGGTGGTCTTTTAGTAGCTGCGTGTGTTGGTGAGCACCCCCGGCAAACAACAAGGAGGTTTATAACCATCCACCATCCTTTGGTAAAGCCGCGGGAGGAAGGAGGCCAGGTGACCTGATTCAGGTGACGCCACTCGATCCCCTCGCTGTACCAGTGTCCCGTCCTAATGACATCAGCTCTGACATCACAACGTTATGGCTGCTACACGTGAAACACGTAGAAACTCTTTGTGGCCAGAAAGGCCATAAGCTACAATACAGCATGTGAACAATACAAACAGGGTTCGCATCATGAGACACACGTGTTGGCCAAAGTAATGATAGCACCAATCTTCAGTTAGTTTAGTGTGTTGTTTAAACCCCTCCTTTAATAGACTCCTGTCATGAGGGAATCAGTAACAAAGTGCATTCAAGCTGCATTGTCCAGATAGCACTTCTTCAGTGAACAATCCACAGTGATGTTTGGAGGTGATGAGCTATTCTAAGTATTGGCTAAAGCAAAGCAATGATGATTGTTGGGGTTTTTTTTTGGTATGTTGGCAGACATTTTACATCTTACATCTGACACCACCTCCTCTGCCACTGACATTTGAAGCTACATGAAAATATCCTGGTAAAAATTCAAACTCACAGCAAAAATAAAGAAAAAATGAAAACAACATTGAGGGAAAGAGATGTTTTTTCACTTTGTTACCTTTTGACTAACTCGTCCTTCCATGGTTTTTGTGAAGCAGTGTATTTTTTTCTATTTTAATAAATGACAGATGGCTTGAATGCACATTGAAATCGCTGGAACATCAGGATCGCATGAATCTTGCTCATCTGAGCAATGTGAAACTAAAAACATACTGCACCTTCCACAAAACAGTCAGAAGATTGTATTTACACACACACAACCCATGAAAAAAGGGATACTGCAGCTTTTTTCCTTTTTACTTTCTTTAAAAAGGGCAATAAAATATATTAAAACTTATTTACAGTGTGTTTTTTTTGTGTTTTTTTGGACATTAAACAACAACAGAAATCAAACAAAGCGCTGTGGTAGATTGGATCCTGTTTCGCAGGTATTTAGAAGATCATGTGCCCCTGTTTCCTGTCATCATAACTTAAGCCAAGTACAGTAAAAAATACCCAGGTCAACAGAGGAGGCCAACCGAGATGTACTAAAGGCACTGTCAGAACCATACATTGCCATGGATGTGACCCTCACTTTAGAGTGACAGAGGTCAAAGTGGAAAGGGTACATGTGTCAGGGTCGGGGTTGGGGGGGGGGACTATGGGCACACCCTGTATGCCACCTCACAGGGGCAAATTCTACAGTTTTGCTGGATATGGTTCATTTAGGATTTCGATACGTCTATTTCAAAACTTGAAAATAAACAACTGCCTTCATGAACTTATAATAAAAACTGTCTCTCCGAGGAAATGATAAATACTTTAAACATTATTAATAAATTGGTCTCAACACCAGCATCCGATTGTAAAAATGAATGAAAATCAAAATAGAAAATTAAAATATCATCTAAATCATCTGTACATATTTTTTTCTGTATTTATTTTGTACACAGTGTCCCCTACTGGTAGGTTTCTTTTTACTGCAGCTCCTGAGAAAAGCGTGGATCAGTCCAAACCTCCCATTGGTTCCTGAACCTGTCCCTCATCCAACGAGTGGAGGGTGTTGGCAGTCCTTTGAGCCCGCCTACTCGCGGTATATATGAGAGGAAAGCCAGTCTTGTGCATGCTCTGAGAGCTCTGCACTTTGCACAGTCACATGAAAGCACTCAGTTTTGTGTGTCTCACGCCTCTGAGTATGAGCTCTGTACATTGAGTTTGTCCTTCTTTAACTTCACACCGTCTACTAGCTCAAAGTTATAGTTTTCCAGGGCTGATAAGTTCCTGTCTGACATGCCTCCGTGAGAGCAGGCACAGTACAGGACCACCCCACAGATGGCGCCCAGGAAGACCCCCAGGGCTGACATGGCGATAATGGTGATGAGGATGGGATCAAGTGTCTTCAGCATGTTGCCTGCTCCGCTGATCTGGTTGGTCTCCACAAGGTCTGGATATTCAGTGATCTCCTCCACTGGAAAACAGAAATGGGGCATAAATTTTTAACTTTTGTACATGATAAATTCTTTTTTTCTTGGCGAACATGCAATAACCTGTTTAAGAGTTAAGGTTACATTTGAACTATGTTTCACCTGATGGAGTTTAGGTTGCGTTTTAGCCACACGCTAACACAAAAACTAGAAGTTGTTTCCTTCGAATGAAGTCTAATACATTAATTTTGAGCTTAAAGTTCTTCTATTATAACCCCAATTCTAAATATCACAATTCAAATCATCATTGTCATGGAATTTTTTGACATACTTTTTAATGGATATATAAACATAAAATTGTAGAAAAAATGTGGGGCAAACTCAAAATAGTAAACTTAAAATCAAATATATCAAGAACTTTTCTTGTTAGTGCCATTGAATGAGGTGCTGGTAAAGATCTGGAGTGGATCTCAAAGCACCTTCACTTTCACTGCTGCTAATGTGCTAAGTGCTAAAACTAAATCACTGACACTGTGTGTATTAGGATAGATAAAATGCACAGAGTTACTTGCCATACAGGAATAGTAAAGTGAGATAACCTTAAACTTCACACCTCTATTTAATAGTATCCTTTTAACTTTGTGCATTGATTCTCTTTTGTAAACAAAAATAAACTCTGATAAAACCATCAAAGCCATCAGGATTGGTTTTTATCCTGTACAAAAGAAATGATAACACAACCTGGGTTCTATTAGAATGTCAATACATCAACCATGAAGGCCATGAAAACTGTATATCAGCCTTGATGAAAACCATTTCCTGTACAGGCAAATATAAATAACTACCATTAAATTAACATTAATGTCACAGGAAATTCTCCAAATGTAGCCATCATAATTGCTTTGTCAAAATATTTGAGATGAATTGAAAAAATGAACATGATAACATTTAAGAATTTTCTGACATTTATAGCACAATAAACCGAGGAATTAACTTACAAATTTCATTGATGCGATCCTCTGGTAGCATTGGTTCCGTAGGTACGTCAGGATCTGTTCAGGCAGAAATTTTAATTAAAATACTAACAGAAAACAAACTGCAGAAAAAATATACACATTTAGAAGTCGGGACTGAGGGCTGAATGGAGGCTTTGTAACCTTCAAAACTAAAAGCCTTACCTTTACAGTCTGTCATGCTGAGGCCATTGAGAACCTTAATGTCATCCACAGCAATGTCCCCCCAGCTCTTTCTCTCCACTAGACCTTCAATCACCACCTTGAGAAAAGCACACAGTGACTTTTTGGCAACTGTTTTCTTGAATGCCTCAGTGGCAAGGGCTCAGATCTATTTGTTCCGTAGTTGAAAGTAGAACAGGTTTCTTTTCAAAGTCCAAGAAAGCTTTGATTTACCTGATAAGGTTTGTTAGTGCGTGGCACAAGGACACGTCCTTCCCTCCAGCGGTTGCCTTGGTGACCACTCACTGTCCATAGCAGGATGTCAGCTGGTCCGTCAACTGTCTGCTTGCGCTGTTTAATATGCAAGGTGCCAATGTGCGGGCCGAACATGTGGTACCAGAAGGACACACAAAGGTCAGAGTCTGGGGAGCTGACAACGGGACTGACCAGCCGAGCCACCTCTGTCTCTTGAGGGCCTGTTGCTAAGGTGTAGATGAAGTTCCCAGATCCACCTGTTGGATGAATGAACTTGTATCACTGACTGAGCAGAAACAAGACACTCAGAAATACTTCTGAGTGGTAATCTTGAAGACCTTCACCTGTGTGATCCATGTTAGGTCCGGTGTTAAGGGTGGGAGTGCCACTGGACTGGATCTGCCACCTTGAGCCGGTATCCTCTGATGTCCAGCTGCAAAAGGATGGGTCGCTGGCCCAGCCAAAGTCACAGGCAAACCACAGGAAAGCTGCAAATGTGACAAAGAGAGATCAACAACAGGTCCTTACAGAAATCACATTTCATTTCCTTCCTTATTCCAAAAGGAGAATCTGTGAAAAGCTTTGGGCTTCACCCCAACAATGACCATGATTCAACTGCAGACTGATCTTTGAGGCTTTACCAATTTATTCTGATCAGCTATAGACAGTAGAGGGCAGCAAAGGACTATGGGATGTAGAGTCCCACCACTGGGGGAAGATAAAAACAGCTAACTCAGGAGGGAGACTGAGACAGAAGGGAAGTTTGAGCCCTGACATCAGAAAGAGAGCAACCCTACATTGTAGATGTCTTGCAGGCCGTACATCTTGGCTATAGTTAATGATGTCTTTTAATGAATATAACAGGGAGTATAAAGAAAGATGTAAAGGGACTCTAGGAGAAGGCACAAAGAAAGGGACAAGGGAAGAGGAAGATGGGGTCTTCTGAGTATGATGTCCAGTTGAGAAAGCAACATTCACAGCAACCCACAGAGAGCTCACGATTTTAATGAGAGTGGGGACTTGAGGTTTTGAAGACAGCTATGGTAACAGTGCTGGGGCCCCATTCCAACAATGCGTTCCCCCATGGACACACGCAGTGCTGAAGAAGGCACCACAGAGGAAAAAATGCGTGGGAGCTCGAGCTTTAGTGCTGCTCAAATTGGATAAAGAAAGACTTCCAAGGAACACAAGGGAGTGAGATGTTTGGGATGGTTGCCACACCCTTAAACTCCAGCATGTGATGCCTCTGGAGATATGAGGCCGTTCTCCAAATGACGAAATATATGGGCCAATGTTCTTTTTAATAACAAGGATGTTTTATGTGGTTTCTGTAGGAGATGATTCTATTTTACCCATTAAACACAAAGGATGTAATTCCCAAGTAGAGCCACATTTCAGATGCCAGGCAACTTCTATTCGAGAAATCCCATTCCCAATTAAAATATCTTTTTTTTTTTTTACTTCATTCTGGGGAGACTTTGATGGTCGCTGACGACAAGTTCTGGACAACAGCTACTAACTGAATTGGTTATTTGATAAAAAGAAAACAGATTTTTTTTTGCTACATCCTCTGAGATTAGGGTGCTCGGCACACATGCACCCACACTTATTCACAGACCTGATTAGTATATGCATGGATTGAGATTCTTGAAATGAAAATTCAAGAGAGGTAAGTGTTTACCCACAAACACATATTATCTATGCCCGCACAAATATACATACACACCTACACCTCAGCTCTCATTTATTATCATAGCCCCAGCAGACTGCAGACAGACCACAGAGCCAGCTGATAGAGTGAAGGGGGCTGGGTGGAGCCTATGGCCCATTAGCCAAGGTCAGACTGGGGCACAGCCTCTCAGCTGGCTGCTGCCTCATCAACCCCGTATAGGAGACAGTGCTGTGTATGTATGTGTGTGTGTGTGTGTGTGTGTGTGTGTCCATGTGGCCCCAAAGCACACCTAATTTCCTGTGGTCATTTGCATTGTGCTTTCCTGTTTGGTACTGTGTGTTCAGTGTGTGTATATGTCGGCCCAGTGATTAGTGATTATGCTGAGAAGGCAGCAGCAGAGCACCAGTGCTAATCATCAGCTAGTCCTGCATCACACAACCTCGCTCACCCTGTCAGCGGGAGCCTCTCAGGGCCATATCATCAGCTTTAATAACAGACACACATCAGAGCAGAGAGGGTGCCTTGAGCAGGCAATCATTAACTAAGGTATAGCTCTCGATAAATATATGAAAATTAATTCCAAGCCAACTTTGAGCAGTTTAATATTTACCCCTTCAAGACTGTGATATGCAGTGGTGGAATGTAACCAACTACACTTACTCAACTTAAGTACAAATTTGAGGTACTTTGTCCATTTTATGATACTTGATACTTGTAATCCATCCATATCAGAGGCAAATATTATACTTTTTAGTAATTTCTATTTGTCTGACAACTGTAGTTACTGGTGCTTTTTAACCCTATAACATCAAACGTATCATATTTGATACATGAGTTTTGAAGCCATCTACATAATCAGTGTGATTTTTTTTTCTTGAAAAACCTGATGTATTTAATTAGATACATGCAATACATGGATAATGCACCAGGAAGGAGAAATTCATTCACCAGAGGCCTTTCCAGTGACACTAAATGAGGAAGGAGGCAGAACTTTGCTAGTTTTGAAAAGGAATTACCAATTTGTTAGACATGTCTGTGTTATATTATGTTTTTGTTTGTTCAAAAATAATAATATTTGAGCATTGAAACCAGATGTATCACATATGATACAAAATTGAAACTCATACATGGAAATTGATATTTAAAAATGTTTTTTGGGGGTTGTTCAGAAGGACCAACAAAGGCTGCAGTTTCAAAGAAGTGGAATTTTCTGTCAGTGATTTAATGGTTCAGGCTTTACAGGGTTAAGGTACAAAATGTGTTTTTGTATCTTGGAATTGCATTTTTATTTCCAACGTGTGAACAGATCACAATGTACCTTGAAACAATTAAGAGTTTCCCATATGTCTTGGTTGCCTACAGCTGATTCAAATTTTTATGTGGAGGACTCAGATGACGACCCAGAGTGCCTCAGTGCAACTTGTAACACTAGCTAGCTACTGTTAGCTTACACACAACATAGACTCCAACAAAAACTTCTCATCAGCATACAAGCATGGGTGAATCTTAGACAAGTATGCACAATGGATAATTCAGCAACCTCTTAAAATACAATAAGCTTGTTATTCCCAGCCTTTTGGCACTGAAATATTTGAAAGCCAGGTGTATCTGTGTTGATTTAGTTTTAGTCTATGATAACTGTGCACACAAGCAGTGCTTTTTCTCTTTTCTTACATGGTGAGAAATGGTTTCATGTCAATAAATCTTCAAGTCATTAAAGAGATTACAGTAAAAGACCTGTCCCATTAATCATCTCAAGCTTTGTCTGCTGTCCCTGTAAATGAAACTAGATGTAAAGCAACATAATTACACTCTGACGCTTCAGTAATAATCTAATTATTTCATATATTTCAGTCTGAGAGAGTAAATCAATATCAAACCAATATCAATAAATCATGTAGCTGATATTGTTACTTGGGTGGAATTTTATTAATAAGATGCCTTAATGTATTATTTATGTGATTATTTCACCCTAAAGCAAAAACCCCATGCTTCATAGGTGAGTAGTGAGATCAGTGATGTGATGAAAAAGTATTAGCATTGTCGGCTCACCTGGGATGGTGTCCACTTCAACAGTAGTGGTCTCCGGTGTCGTGCTACCACCTGCCACAACACAATACATGTGTTAGCCTAGCTTTGCACACTGTTGTTTATTTCACTGTACCATGCACTGTATTCAAGCTACCTAATTTAGCTCATCAACACATGCCTTGCCTTATCTTTGTTCTCAGGAGTGCCCTCCCTTGGTAAATCTACCATGAGGCACTTATGTAATACATTCAGAACAAGTGACTGAGACAGTGCCATGCTCATCATTAGAGACTGCTGGTTAATGGGGAGTGCAGGCAGCAGTGCAGGCTCAGAGTCACTGGGTTAGTGGGAAATGAGGCCAAGAGGAATCAGTGGAAAACGAGGCAGAGGTAGGGGAGAGACGAGAAGAGAGGGAGGCAGAGCTCGCTCTAGTTACGTTTCGGAGCAGGTGTGTGCATGGATGCACGTTTGTCGATCTCTGCTGCAAACGTGATAATCTTCCCCTGTGAGTTTGCAGAGGTGGAGGTAAGTGGGGGTGGGGGAGCTACAGGTGCAGCTAATTACAGCCATGTACATGCCAGAGCTTGTGGGTTCGTGCATGTGTGCTTTTGAGTGTGTACGCCAGTAGATGGCAGATTAGCCGCGGTACTGAATCGAAATATGGCAAAGAGCAGCAGCAGAGGCAGGAAAGCAGTGAAGGTGGTTGGCGGCATCGAATCGGGGGAGCAGATAGAGTGTGAGCCATAGCAGAAGGAGATGGAAGAAAGGGGAAGGAGGGAGAGGGTTGGTAGCAGTCTCATGAGGGCGATGTTAGCACCTGTCACGTCGTAGTCATCACCTGTGCCACTGTGGCAGCTCGCCTGGTCATCGTCACACTCATCAGATGGAGTGGTGCTTGGAATTTGCGTTGTAGGCGGGAGCGTAGGAGCTAGAAGATAAAGAAGAAAGGTAGGTTAGATTTTAAATAGACACAAAATGAGCTGATGGTAGTTGTTTGCTTCATCGTGTTACATATCACATTTGATCACAGGGAAATTTCTGGCAAACTTGAGATGGATAAAAGTTCATAGACTCTGAACTAGATGACATTGCTATTTTTCCACCTCTATGTTGCTAATCTTTCTTATCACAAATGATACCCTATTACCCCTACTCTCAAAGACAAGTATTTTTCAATCTTCCTTCAATGTTATATGTGACTTTGTGTTGTATTATGTCTGCAAAGTTTGAGGGTTTTCTAACATCCATCTGTTGAAGGAAAATGGTTCTTTGTTCACCAAAAAGGTGAATTTAACCCATAAAGACCCAAATGGCTACCACCAACCAAAACAATCCACTGATCAAAAATGTTTAATATCTGTTGATCCACTAATCATATCAATACATCTAAATAATTGACGTAAAATACAGTTTGTCATCTTTTCATGGTCATCAGATACAATCCATTTGGACGTTCAGAGGCTCCATAGTGAATCTGGAAACACCGTCATCTTCTACAACATTCATTCACCACTTAAACCCATGGAGTCTGAAGAATGACAGTGGGTGGAGACACTTGGTTTATGCTCAGTTAATGATATATTTTGCTGAATTAGTCACTTTTTCTTTAAGTTTCCTCTATTTTTAATATAATAACATCATGAGCTTTTATGAACATCTCCATGATCAGTGAATTAAATATAGGAAAATACATGATTTTCACTGAAAAACACAAAATACAGAGGATAGTGTTAGAATAAATGATGATGAATCACTTATGAAAGGTGAAATATAGAGAAAAATTAATTTGGGAACTAACATAAAAGTAGTACTGGGTTAAATGACTGACATACTAGCAGGATTTGTTATATCACAAAAGACTTTTTAAGATTTTAGAGTGATTTTGAAAGACATATTGATGAATATTTGTATATTCCATTTTCACTGTGGATAGACAATCCAAGGTCTTGAACTTTTAGAGAAAACATATTTAACTCTTATTATTAATCATTACAGAGTACTTTTTATCATGCATGATAATATGACTAAAGGGGCTGAAGGTAGCTTGTACAATTACTTCATAGGCAAAACTTTTGTTTTTTAAAAAGCACAAAGAAACCCTGTGTACAACCTCAGCACGCTCCACCCACAGCTACAAACTGAGCCTCAATCTTGGTTTGAGCTATTAGCATCCTGTTTTTTATCAGGCTGTGGAGGTGGATGTGTATAAATAGGGCTGAAGCTAAAATATGGTGTGCAGGGAACTGAAACTCAAAGATGCAGAGGCAGGGCTTGGTATTGGCTATAGGCAGGGCATGTGGCTGCCATAGAAGGGCCTATCATTATGGCCCGGCTACACTTGGATGTGGCTGAGATCCACTCCACACTCCACTGCCATACAGCCGTCCTGTGGTGTGTGTGTGTGCATTTGTGTGTTTACACTAACTGAGTAATGAACGGGCTTCCCCAGTGCAGAGGGAATAAGAAGGAAAAGAGATGAGGATGGTGGAGAGAGAGGAGGAAACAGATAGATCAGGTCCTGAAAAATGCATGTGTGAGTTTGTGTGAACATGTGCAAGCCAGTACTCTTGCTTTCCCCCTCAGCTGGATGAAATATGAGGCAGATCAGCCCCTGTCAGATTCGGGGTGGGGAAGGTCAGGGATGGGGTCAGCACTGCATCAGGGGAGCCTCTCACAGAAATGAGGATTTAGCCCTCCTGCTATAGCCTTCTACACCCACACAGGTGCTTGTACACTCACCCACAGTACAAGCACTTGCGTGTGTGTATGTGATAGTGGTGGTGTATACATGCCTGCAACCACATGTTTGGCAGGTTGAGAGTTGAGGTTGCAGATCTGTGTGTCTATGAGTCTGTGGTGTGTTTGGCATTAACACCAAAAACAAGCATTATCATCTGACTAAAGCTCCCGGTGGGACTCTATAAGGCTTACAACTGAACGGGCCTCCCTGAAATCCAATATGTAAATCCACTTAGGGCTAGCCCGCGACACACTCTTATATTGCTGAGCTGTGCCTGCGCTAAATCAGCTTTAGTAGCAGATAGAGAGGTAGAAAAAAATGATAATTTTAAAGATTGTATATGCAGCAAAGGTGGAATGTAACTACTTTCAGCCAAGTACCGACTAATTTCATTTTCGGGCAACTTTATACTTGTACTCCACTACATCTGACAGAATAATGTGTTTTTTATTCCATTACGTTTGTGTGACAGCTTGAGTTACTTTTCTGACTACAGTTTGTAGTCTTCCTGTCTTGTGGAAAGTACTTACTTCCAAATGTTTTGCTTCTGAATGTTTGTCAAAAACTGATGATTGAAGTGTTCCTTAGGAAGCAAGTAAACATTTTAACTCTAGTATTGTCACTGGTTTTCTGAGCTCATGAAAAATGGACTTTGAGATATGTGGTTCTCACAAGACAGTAGTGCTACAAACATACAATGATATTAAAGAACATGATGTTTTGATATAGATTAAACTACTCAGCAGTATATGAAATAGTTACAATGGGCTCGACAGTAAACATCTACAGCAGTACAATGTGACACCTTAGTCCAGCAGTAATATTAAAACAAAAATATCATTATTTAACTGCTCAATGATCTCTCTTACTTTTCATACTTAAGACATTCAATATGGGAAATTCATGAATACCTGTGTGCTGACATGAAAGTGGTGTTTTATGTTCTAGGTAGAGTCTGTTTTAGGCTGGGAATCAGACGTTAAGCTAATCACTGTCTCCACTGCTAACATGTGATCATCATAACATGAGCTCTAACAAAAACTTAATGTAAGAACTCAAGGAAATTATATATATATATATATATATATATATATATATATATATATATATATTTTTTTTTTTTTTTTTTTTTTTTTTTTTTTTTTTTTTCAAGTACACTTTGCTGTTCATACTTACATGCTTTCTTGAATAAGGTTTTGAACTTTTTCTTGTAGTGGAATATTTTGACAGGATAGTATCAGTAGATTTACCCACCACTGCTATGTGATCTCTTAAAAGAAGAAAGACATGCAGAGGTTGTGAAGAGTGTGACACGGGCCAGGCTGGAATAATCCAGCTGGGCCAGGTGGGCTTTCATTTGATCCCATCTAGAAGTGGCTCGCTATGAGGGCAGCTTTGATGTTACAGAGCAACAAGTCTTAGTGTCCCTTGTAGGGATAAAGAGCTGGAGTTGGACAGCTGTGAGCTCAGTGCAAAAAGCCCTCACGCACATCTTAAAATAACCTGGACTGTGGCGAAGACATTTAGAGCAAGCTACTTACAGCTTGTCATTAGCTAGGATGATAGATAGCTTACCTGCATGTGTGTGTCAAATGTGAATACATGGACATACAAGTCTGTAAATAAACATACCAAGCCTAGCTGCGTGAGGTCACATCATGTAAAGAATGTTATGTGAAGAAATGTAAAGACACAATCACAGAAGGGGATACAAATGTCATTGCCAAGGTAAAAATGATGCCACAGCTGGAAATGTCATCAGTATGAGGAAAAGGCTTCACTCTGGATAATAACTCTGCTACTATTGGTACAAACGTCATTACTGCTTGTGGAGAAATCATCACCATAAGGCGAAATGTCATCCTCATGGGTGGAAATGCCATTTCTTTCTTTCCTCTTTGCATATTTTCGCACCAAAACTGGTAGTGCTGAATGCATTTTTACCTTCTATCTCGCATCCCAGGAGCTCAAGTCGAAGGCCCATCCCAGCAGGAGTGGCCCTCTCTGGGTAAATTCTGATGAAACGGGTCAGCAGGGGCTCCACCGTCCTCAGCTCAGGAGTGTCATAGTTGCTGTTCCCTTCAAATATCTGGCAGGGTTGGGGAAGAGTGGCAGAGACACAGGAGAAAGGGTGAGTGGAAAGAGACTTAAAGCACAATAATGGTCATAATGACACTAGTGGGATTTTGACTGATAACAGCTCCCGAATACTGGCACCCCCCCAACTACATATATAGGCTTTCTGAAAACCACAGGATGGCTGGAGGGGTGACAGCTGCAGGGGAAATGGAAAGATGATGGGGAACAGCAGAAGATGACCAGATCTCTGTCATTTTACTGACATTTTTGCATAGCTTTGGCAGCTGACGTAGGGGAGGACAGTAGAAAAGACATGATGACACACACCTCTGTCAAAGACAACTTTGAGCTCTGTCTTTGATTCACAGCAAGACAAGAAATAAGGAAAAGAGGAGGGTGTGGGATTCGAGACAGATATGGAAGAAAAGAAGCAGAAACAGGATGGAAGTGGATTAATTGGTGTGATCACGTGAAGCAGACTGGTGTGCCTTCGATGCTGGGAACCTCTTAGGCTAAGGGAGAGAGGCAGCTAACTAGGACAGAAGGGATATAGATCCCCCTCACTCCCTTCATAAATCAACCATCAGCCCATCTGGATCAGATTTATGCCCTGTCAGGGATGCTTGTAATTGGGGACGGGCTGTTGCAGCTCTTCTTGGAGGTGTGTGTGCTTGTGTATGTGCTCATCTAGCACACACACACATACATATATATGTATATATATATATATATATATATATATATATATATATATATATATATATATATATATATATATATATATATATATATATACACACACACACACACACACACACAGATGTGTGTATGTGTATGAACGTGCACATGCATTCAGCAAAATGTTGGTAGATAAATCTTGGGTTGCTTCTCCATGTTACACATTCTTTCCTCTCTCGTCCTTGGCCCCCCCACCCCTCTTTCCTCTCTAGAAGGTTTCACTATCCATTGATAGGGTTGAACGGTAGGTGTTGTGCTGAATACCAAACAGGAAAAGAGAACTGGGAAAGGACTTTGAGAGACTTGAGATGCTTATCCTAATGTGATTCAAAGCACTGCTGAAATTGACTTGCCATGACTGCTGAATGACTCACGACTACCAACTCAACACTGTGGTGAAAACTGACTAAAGAGTCATAATGTGAATCAATGTTCTGAGGTATCTGTGAGACATTTTTAGAGGAATCATTTCAAATAATTTTCCACAACACTGTTAGAATTCAGAAGATCAATGTTCTTCAGTTCCCTAGAAAGATGTTTTTAAGACAGGAACTGAGGTCTTTTGTGTTCCATCACGTGACCACGTGTACTGTGTTTATAATGTCTTATGTCTTATGTATGTGATGTATGTGCTTGCGTTATCTTCACTGTAATTCTTTCGAAGGATTTGGGTTGGGCGCATGCGCACGCAGCGACTGGTAGTGAGCGAGAGCTTGCTGCAAAACAAATCTACCCACGGGTACAAATAAAGTCACCTTGAAGCTTGAACCTTATGATTAAGATTCTGATCTGTGACCAGGATTCAGACTTATATCCCAATGATTTTGCATCTTAAGCACTATTATGGATATTATGGCCCAATCCCACCTCCATACCACTTCCTTGTTAAAATCATTTAGATTTTACTTTTAATTAACACAAATTAAGGATACTGCATTGTTTTGTGTGTGTGTGTGTGTGTGTGTGTGTTTTTTGCATTAATATTTATGAAAACATTCAATTTATTAAATCTATTTTTCCCTGCACTAGCAGCCATGATAGCTTCAGTTAGTAAAGCATTCTGGGAATTTTCTTTGGCCATTCTGTTTGGAGTCTGCATTTGAAAATGCTTGTTTGCCTGAATTGGTAATAGTCCCCCCCACCCCCTCACTAGGGGGTGAGGAAAGGCCAAACATGAAGAACTGGTGTTAAGTATACAATGAAGACACAGTCAAAGAAAACATCTTACCTTTGGCTTGTTTGCATTGGTGTCCAACACCATCCTCCACTCAGAGCCATTGTTGCTGTAGCCAAGGCGAAACTTCTTCATGAACACCTTGTTCTCACGGTGCTTCCCTCCCTGGATGATCAACCCCTTCACCAGCTTCTCCTCACCCAGGTCCACTTGCAGCCATTCGTTTGTGAAGGGCTGTGGCTGAGGCAACAATGTCCACCCAGTCCGACTTGTCAGAAGACGAGCGTTTTCTGGAACCCAGTTCCGGTCCGTGTGGGATGATGCAGCGATCTGGTTGTCAGTGATCAAACCTGAAACCATACCCAGCATGCCCGAGCATGGATACTCTACAAGAAAAAAAGGGAAAGGTAGAGGTGCTTAATGTTTTTGTTGGACACTAATGAAAAACCTGCAGAGAAGATTCATGTATATCCAAACAATGGTTTGATCTGCATCCAAAGACCCAATGTTCAACATGCTACAAGTTTAGTTTAGTGAGTTTGAGGTATGTATGGGTACAACAGGGACAGTAAAAGTCAAAGTGAGGAAGACAATTCCCTAAACTCTTTGTGATGTTTCTGTGATCTCTCCCTCTATTCTCTTTCTCTGTGTCTGCAGATCTCATGCATACTAATTTCTCTGCCTGAAGCGGTTGTCTCCAGGCAGCCAATTAAAATCCTGCTCTCGGTTGGTGCTTCCACCTCCTGCATTCAGGGAGCGCTTTTTCTTTTCATCTCCCTTATCCCTCCTCCTCCCCTCCCTCTATAGACTCGCGCACACAAAAACACATTCTCTTTGTGTTTCTCTACTGCATCTACCTTCTGCTTCACAGCTGTCAACATCTGTGGGACCATGCCTTTAAACACCTCGTTCTTTCCTGACCATGTTTTCAGAAGTTTCCTCTTCTCCTTTTATTTTACTCCTCTAATCTTCTGGTATCTTAACTCTCTGTTGGTTTTTGATAAATCGACCCTCTGTTTTCAAAGGCAGACGGCTGGTTTTTTCACATCCTTTATTCTCCATGACAGGCCTTAATATCCAGAGCCGAACAGGATAACAACTTGTTGCTACAGCTTGGAGGCTTCTGCATGCCTTTAACATATTTTATTTTAGCTTTCCATGCACTGTCCCTGTTATTAATGGTTACAATGAATTTTAACACGAAATTTCATTGTTACTTCACTGTTGGACCATTGGATTTCTTGTGTTGGAGTTAATGCCAGGGTTACCTTTCAGCCGTGTATGAAACTAATGCAGTTTAGGTTTGGTGTTTTAGCCACATTCTAAATGAAGTCTAAATGAAGTCTAACAGATACATTTTAGTCTTATAGTTCTTCTGTTATAATGCTGATCCTTTGAAAGAGTTTGATGAAAAGGGTAGATGTTAAAAGGTTACATCTTCTTTCCCACCTTCCTTTAGCTCATAATTTAGAGACATTGGATGGGGGAGCCATTGTAAGCAATAAAATATTTACTATCTGCCTCTCCTTGAGGAATAAATCTGTGCATTATTAGATTTCTGATGTTTGTGTGAGACAAAGTGTTCACTTTACCGCTGCTTCCAGGGAAAACAAATGAAGAACTGATCATTTTGGAGCTCTATTTATAGTTATCTAACGTAGCACCTAAACAGACGTATGAGCCAAATCAGTGGTTTTTCACTCTAAAAAAAGTCTATCAGAGCAAAAGGAACAAATGCTGGCAGTGTGGAGGCCTCCACTGTTTTAAGGGTTTTTCATTTCTTTCTTTCTTTCTTTCTTTCTTTCTTTCTTTCTTTCTTTCTTTCTTTCTTTCTTTCTTTCTTTCTTTCTTTCTTTCTTCCTTCCTTCCTTCCTTCCTTCCTTCCTTCCTTCCTTCCTTCCTTCCTTTCTTTCTTCTTTCTTTCTTTCTTTCTTTCTTCTTTCTTTCTTTCTTTCGTCTTTGGCCAAGATCTGTTTGAGAGTGATCACAGGAGCTAGCCTCTGGCAGAGCAAAGCTAAGACTCTGCACACTCGCTGCCTTTGAAGTGCGAGGATATGTGAGAAAGGTAAATGTGTGCAATTGAGAGTGTGCGCAACTGATCTGACTTTAGATACTTTCTGAACTCCCCGGGTCATCTGGAGCTGTTAATCGACTTCAGCTGCGATCACAGCAGCTACCGAGATGGCAGGCACGCGATGACACACCCAGAGGAACAAACATGTGTGTGTTGGCGGACTCTCAAGTGTGTAGATGGTGATATGTGGTTATGTGGGCCCCGTTTAGGGTTTGGGTGGAGCATCAGTGGTTCATCACAGATATTTATACACCATGGCATATTTACAAACAACCGGGCGGTGGACTTTTTTATTAATGAGAAGCTGTTTGTATTTGGAAGGGCATGCAACACAGGTGGTGTGGCCATGATAATTTGGGGGACACATCTTGCAGCATCTGTTGAACTCCTCCTCTGCTCTGATGTCTGAATTATGGTTCAAAAAGTGGAAACAGACACTTTGAAATATTTAAAAATAACTTTTTTTTTTACATGTTTAGGCAGCTACCATACAGTGGTAGAAAAAGTTTCCACATTCTTTAGATCAATAAAAGTATGAATGCATGCAAAATCTTTACATGCAAGAATTACTAGCAAAATATAATTAAAATAGGAAAATTAAAAGGTTGATTTTACTGTTTTACCACTACATATGATCTTTTTGAAAATCCACTACCATTGGCTACTTTAATATACAGCAATGCATCATACTCCATAAGACTGTAATATGTTTATAGTGTTTCTGTCCTATGAGAACCATACAACATATCTCTAAAAACTCAACTTTTTATGAGTTCAGAAAAAAACATTTGCTTTCAACTTTGTGGTGCATTTTCCAGTGAATCTGGAAAGGTTTTAAAACTTTATTTACTTTGAGAAAGAGGATGATTTTCTCCACTTCTAAAGCTACACTTCACTCTTCAGTTTATTACAAACGTTTAGCATCAACACCACTGGAGTCCATGGTTTTTAACTGAAATTGGTTAAAGCTAAGTGTAAAAAGTAGTAATGGAGTGGAGATGTAGTGGGTAGAGGACTGTAGTGGAAGTAAAATACAAGCCTCAAATTTGGACTTAAGTTACATTCTACTACTGCTACTATGGGTGTACTGTTCAACAAAAATAACACTGATAATGCATTTAAGCTTCTTCTAACAAAAGCTTTCTAATGTTGGGGATTGACAACTATCACCACAGCAGAGGGAGTCAGTGAGTTTATGCGGCCATGAAGAGCTTGCCAGTTTCCCTCTCCCCGACTGAGTTTCTAGCATGCAGTGAAGCTGGCAGTGTCTTCAGAGCACCCAGGGGTGCTGACGTCATCACAGAGGCCCTGTGGTGACTTCGATCCTGTGATGTGTTTACGCTCTGTGCAGCAGCCTGGTCATGTGCCCGAAACACACGCCCCAGCTGTAACCCTGTTGTACCCACAGTGCCCTCGGCTATTACATGAAGCAGCCACACATGCATAAGTAGAGACTATACACTTAAGTACTTACATACACTTTACATATGAGCACAGACTAAACCTAAACCCAACCCCAGTTTGAGTCAAAGCTTCAATCTTTAGCTTTTTTGCTCTTTTTGTAAGATATCCAAAGATAACCAAATATAGAAGAATGTTACACAAACACACAAATTAACATTCAATACACATGCTCTTAAACCCTTAGAGATGCAAACAGATGTGCTAAAACTATTTGAAAGCAAGCTGCAGATGCAAACACACACCTACACACACACACACACACACACACACACACACACCTACACACACACACACGCACACACACACACACACGCACACACACACATACCACTCATTAAAATAACATCGACAAAAAGGCAAGAGATGAGAGGAGCTTTGGCAAAATCAAAGCTCTGTAAGCAAAAGACAGACTGTGGCTAAAGAGGAGGCTGAGACCAGATCAGCAGGAGGGATGAGACCACATACAGCCCACCCAGCTCCAGCTCTCTTTCTCTCTCTTTCTATCCGCCTCTGTCCCTGCCAGCTGTTGGCTGCATGTATATTGAATGAGGCACAGTGCATCTAAACATGGGGTAACATAAATAGGTAATCCTCCTTCATGTACCACTTTTCCATTATGCAGCAGCTTGCTTTAGTCTTAAAGGAGGATGCTCTACAAAATATGCTTTCTCACACTTGGCAAAGGGAAGGTGTTTGCACAATTGGGAAATACCAACTATGGTGCAACAAGAGGAAAGCTAAACATATGTCTTGGAAATTGTAGAGTCACTGGCATCGTGTACTAAAGGCAACTGAAACGGTCCACTGTATAATCAGAAAATATCTACCGTTTTGCAGTGGAAGTTTCAAACAAAGACCAAGGTGAGGTGAATGTATGCATGTGGATCTCAACAGGGACCTCAGCAGTACCAACCTGATATTTTACATCCATACACCTCGAAGCGCAGTGCGATGCCTGTTTCCCAGGTAACAGGACGGATCCGAACGAAGCGTGTCAGCGTGGGTTTGGGCAGCATCGTCTTGGCAACGTCTGTTGGGTTAGTGTTGCCTTGGAAAACCTGCAACAGGGGTAGAAGAAAAGTAAATTATTGAGAGTGTTGGGTTGAGATGCAGAGGATGTCTTTTCTGGGCTGCATTAAATTCAGAAACAGAGAGGAAAGGGAGGCAAAGATCCATATTTATTTCAAAACTGATGTGATAAC
The DNA here is from genome assembly GCF_902148855.1 of Sphaeramia orbicularis. NCBI lineage: Eukaryota > Metazoa > Chordata > Actinopteri > Kurtiformes > Apogonidae > Sphaeramia > Sphaeramia orbicularis. The sequence continues at coordinate 6,742,758 of NC_043976.1, forward strand.
AATGACACAAATATTGTTGAATCTGTAATTGAAGAAGGAAAAAATATATATTTTTATTCATCAGGTTTGGCCACTGATAAATGGTTTACCTGTCAGTTTAAAAATTGCCTAATACTTCATCTACAGCAACATTCTTCAGCACACACAGGTCGAGGCCAGTGTTGGAGAGGAGCTAGCTTATGTAATTAAAATAAAGGGTAAATGTATTGGTAAATCGGCTACAGTTACTGATTAAAAAAAAAACAAACAAAAAAAACTATTTAGTTAAATTAGTTACAACTCCAAAGGTTTGTAAAAAGCTTAAATATAGAATTTTGAGCACTGTGTTCTCCCCACCTTCTGCTGGTCGATCAAATCAATATCCAACACTCGGAGCAACCCAAATCTGCTACACCTGGTTGCATGCAAAGAACAAGTTCCAAGGTGGGAGGCCACAGTGCAGGATAAGAAAGCCTTTCAGGGCCAGAAATACGACAATGTAATTCTTATGAAACTCGACAGGTGCCAAAAACACTACCATACTTTAGAGAGTACAAATGACGTTTATAATGCCTGGTTTACATCTACGATATGTTTTTCCAACTTTTCACATTATTACGTTTGTTCAAGAGCTAATCAGAAAGTAATCAAAAAAAAAAACTTCATTACTTTGGTAAAGTTATTAAAACAGTTGCATTGTTTCATATATTTGTACAAGGGTTAACTAGTAATCTGAAACCAATTACATTTTAAAAGTAAACTTCCTAACATATAACTCACTGCCTGTGACTGTGAAACCTGAAGCTGCATGTTTTACACTGTCAGGAACAGATTGAGTCAAGTTGCCCTTTCCTCTCCTCTCCTCTAAAGATCTGCTGGAGCCTTTACTTGCAATGTTTTCAAAGGTCAGGGATGACGCTGTTCTCCCCTGGGGTCAGTTGACAGTTTACTAGCACCATACGTAGAAGCTGGTCACCCAGCAAAACAACTCCCCACAGTCCATCACATTTCATTCTGCGTAATTGAATCACACCGATGACCATGTGACCTCCTGACCTCCCTTACTAAAGTATGGGGCTTACAGGATCCCAGCTGAGATGGACAGATAGATAGGAAGACAGCAGTTGAGCTAATGTAACCTGAAGAAAAAAACAAGGATTCGGCCATTAGTCCAGTGCTGCCTTCTTTCCCCTATGCCACCCAGTCCCAGAGCAATACCTGTCAACAACGGCACTAAAAGACCTTGCAAAAACAAAGTCATCCACTCTTTAAAATGTCACGCTGAGTCTCCTCTCCACTTGCAACTGTAAAGTGGCTTTTTCCAGAGCTGTGCTAAGACGGCAAACTGCAGGCTCAGCATGTAGCAAATAGTGCCCCTCTGCACAAAAGCACTTTAGAGTCCGGAAAAACACATACTGGGCTTGCTACAGCACCTTTAAGTTGCCACTTTACAGAAGGGACTGTGAAACCATAAAACAACCCAGCCCGGGGGCATGTGTACACAACAGAACAAACACGTTTGTTTGGATGCTCTGTTGCTGTAGAGAACTTGCCTTGTTCCAGTTGTGGCCTTGTAGTCTTTCACTCAAAAATGCCTTGTGGTATTTACATGTCACCCAACATGATGGTTGTCAGAAGCCCACATGGCTTTATCTCTCTGACCCTCGGGACCCCTTCAGTGGAGGGTGTGTTTGCATCCAGATGGACAAAACCTGCTCTGTTTGATGGGCTGATCAGCAATCAAAGGTTATAGGCTGTGACGCTCTGGTCAAGCATACCATCCCTCGCTTCCTTCCTCATCTTTCTCCTCTCTCCTGAACACTCCTCTACCAGCTGCTCAAACATGACAGCATCTCCTGTTTCCTTCACTATGTTCTTATCCCCTTTAACTCTTGTTTGTCAAGTCTTTTGTCATGCCTGTTTTATTTTACCACAAGCTGACGGGTGCTTGACATAAAACAGCAGCTACATTCCTTACAAAGGCCTCACTATGGCTACAGCAGGGTTATATTAACACCACAGTCTGAGCTGTAAATACCTTCCACTTACACATGCAGTGGGTATATTACCATCCCAAGCAAAGTACATAATTGCATGTTGGGAGATACAGACTCAAGTACATATAGCTGGGTATTCCCCCTTTGTAGAGCTCAAGGCAACATGGTGAGGACCACAATTCAGTTCAGCTGGCTGCTTTATAAAGATGGGATATTCCAAGTGTAAACATGCAGGGGTGGTTTCTATGACCCAGTCACTAACACAGGACACTAAATAAATTGTAATTATTCATTTGTTGTCTATGGCAGTTGTAGGAGGAGCTGAGGACAACAAAACAATCCTTGGTATTGTTTTAAATAGTAATATTACTACTACTATTATTATTATTATTATTATTATTATTATTAATAATAATAATAATAATAATAATAATAATAATAATAATACTTTTTATACATACATACATACATACATATATATATATATATATATATATATATATATATATATATATATATTTTTTTTTTTTTATTTATTTTTTTTTTTACTAAAGATCATTGTTTTTTGGTCAGACATAAATGCACAAAAGACATTTCTGTGTTCTTGTATAATACATACATGTATACATAATAATACATAATACATGTTGTTAATACCATAACAACAAACATGGATTGATACTGTCAGGTCCCCGGGAGCTGCTATTTTTACCATCACAGCCACATTGACCAATTTTACTCATGAAACTGACATTACTAATATTTTATCTAAATTAACTTTGTATATTCAAGTTGTGTCAATTCATTCTAATGTAATTGCCACAGGTGGCATTGGCTAATGCAATAGTGCAATGTTACACAGCAAAAATTGGAGAGTTGAAATTTCAGGGTTAAACATTTGAGAGTCAATTTTCACTCTCAAAGTGTAGTTTTAACTCACTGTGAGTTAAATGTCACTCAGGGTTGGGGTTAATGAAAAGAGTTAGTCAAGCCTGTGGAAATTAATTCAGGAGAAGTGTTGTTTTGCGTCTCTTCATAGTTAATTTGCCTGGCCCCTGCATTTCAAACCAGGTGAACCTGTGCAATTTCTATCAGACTGTCACTGTCTGAGAGAAAAAAGAGGAAAAATAAATTTTCTAAAAAAATGCATCAGCTTTCATTGAATCATCCTGTTCACATTGAATTTTAAGTCATTTTTAACAGATTCACTTTTTTATGATTAAAATTAAAACTACTTTCAGAGTGAAAATTAAGAAAAATGAGTGTTATTTTTGTTACTTTCATGGTGTTAATTTAACTCTGTTTGAATTAAAGGACAAACTCTGACAGTGTAAATAATAAATCCATATAGGTTAATTTAACCCAGGTCGGTGAGCTTATGAAGGGCGGCTGTGGCTCAGTTGGTAGAGCGGGTTGTCCAGTGACCAAAGGGTCGAATCCTGGCTCCGACTATCCACGTGTCGAAGTTACCCGCTGGTGTATGAGTGTGTATGGGTGAATGTGAGGAACTGTAAAGCACTTTGGGCACCATGAAGGTGTAGAAAATGCGCTATATAAGTTCGGTCCATTTACCATTTTTGAACTCTTGTGAGTGTTGGTAGTTAAATCAGTCAGTGTTACATTAACTCAGGTTTCTGAATTAAAAAGGCAACTCTGGCATAGTGTTAAATAATTAACTCCAATGAAAATGTTAATTTAACTCTGTAAAGTGTGGACCTATATAAACTCTGAAAAAGAGTTAAAATCAACTCTGTGGGAGTTGATACAACTCTCCAATTTTTGCTGTGTAGATGCTTGCTCAATACTAACTCAACACTAAGTTGACTTATTTATGGTATGTTAGCCATTCATATTATGTTACCTTATACATCAGCTTGGTGGCTTGCACAAGCCACTCACTGTATAGTGTAAGAATCTAGATCAATATTAAAAGTATGTGTAAATAAGCCTTGTACTGAATTACTTGCATGACATACAAATACAAAAAAGTGCATGTATTGTGGCTGAAATACTGCCGTTACTGTTGTTTTAAAATTTCTGAAAGGCTCTCCTACCTTCTGTTTGGAGCCCTCTTTCAAAGTGATCCAGTCCTCCCCATTAGAGCTGACATCCACTTTGTATGACTTCACAAAATAAGTCCTCCGGGTCTCCTGGGAAATGGCGCCTTGGGTACCGATGGCTGAGACAAACCGCAAGAACCCAAGGTCCACCTGCAGAAGGGGAGAGGAGGGGGGGGGACAAGTGAGCTGCTTGTTTTTTTTTGTGCAAAATTTCACAGGAGCTGTGAGAGTTGCAAGATATCTCTTTTGGAGTTTGGCTTAGGTAGATAAAATATAATTCAAATGTTCAAATGCTTGAATTATTCTTGGTTTTTGTGAATAAAGACTTTCAGTGCATTGTGTATATCAACAACGCACTGACAAGATGGAGAGTCATAGAAATATAACCCCTATATCAGAATCACTCCGGCTGTAGTCTCATCAGCTGCTACCTGGAATTTAATAAACAGCAATGAAATGATATTTGCATTAATGAAAGAGACACAGGATGACAACTTAATTTCCTGAGATGGGAGACAAGAGCTTATTGGATAAAAGTGAATGTTGAATAGAACAGGGGCTGCAATCACATTATCAAAATCGGCCGAGAGGAAAGAGAGATACAGACTGAATATCAAATATTGTGCGTTTAAAATATGCAGGGCTTTATAAAGTAATTATGGACTGCGGTACATCACAGAAGGGCTGTTATAGTTTCATAGGGAGACAGCCAGAATCATTTGGGTCTAGACAAGAACTGAAGCACTGTCTGTATGTATGTTTAGTGTTTCAAATTTGTAGTGTATGTTGAAAAGTGTATTTCCTGATGCTGAGCAGAGACACTGTTTTACATCGAACTTCGTAAAGGAGGACAGTGTCTGTCTGCCAAGTCTCACGCCTGTTTGCAACCATGACCATCACTGCCAGGACAAGAGGAAAAAAGCAAACACACACTGCTCTGTATATTATCCTGGTTACTATAGCTGTGTTTCAGAAGTTACACAAACACAATGGATTTTGTTACGCTAGTTTTCATGCTGATTATGAGTACTTCAATGTTCTACCTGATCTGATAGTGAAACACAGCTACATGTTAGCATTATATGTTAGCTTGGGTACTTATTAGCAAACATTAAGTAAAGCTGGCATTACTGTTATCAAACTCTGCGTATGTGTCAATATTAATAACTTAAAAAAAAAAAAAAGACGGGAAAATTCTTTAGTGGCACCAAGCATAAGATTTCTTCATTAACACTGGTCAGGATTTCAGTAACTCAGCAGGAGCAGCAGCAGTCCTTGTCTCTTTTGTCTGCAGAAAATGGAAGACCGCAAACCAGGACATGTTGCCTTGGTGGCTATGTCCACTTCTTTTCTAGAGTCAATGTTTTTAACTCATTTTGGACATGTTAACGCTCCTGCTTATTTTTTTGCACCTTGAGTACAAGAGCTTAGGTCTGGAGAGGGCCTCAACTATTTGTTGCTCTAGGACACACAATTTTTCAGCCACTAGTGATAACAAATTGGGTCCTTCTGACCTCTGAGGAGGCTACTTAACCCCACTGTACCATCTCTCCATCCATAATAGAAGAAAAGAGTAAGTGTGAAACTGCAAGGCTTTCAAAGAACTCCTCGGTGTGTGAAGCAGCAGGCTTAGTTTTAACAAGCGTTAACACTGTCTCTGACAGGCTGAGCTGACATTAATGAGGAGTAATGGTGTTGCGTGCAGACACCACTAAAGCAAAGAAGAGATGCAGGAAGGCAGGGCATTGGTGGAAAAGGTTTCCAGATCACGATGAGAGACAAGGCCTTTGATGTTGATGTGCGATGGGCTCTGATGGATGGTGACCAGAGTCTTGAGTGGATTACTAAATCAACACAGAGGAGATCATTGATACTGTACAGGTTAAAGGGTTAAAAAGAGTGACAATAGTCAAATCCTCTATATGAGAGGGAATGCAGACATATTTTCAGGAATTTAAAGCCAGGGTAATCTGCCTGTCTCCACCATGCTAAAAACATACTTTCACTCAGAGCCAGATAGCTTTGTCTGCCAACCTTATATACAGTGCCACACTTAATGACTTGGAGCAAGGAGCAGGAGAGCAACATGTGCATGCCACAGCACGCAGGTCATTCCTACTTCTCAAATCTACGTTTCACTTCCAGAACTAAAAAGACATAAACAGATGGGAGTAATAAATGAGGTTCCACCACACTATTCTCTCACCCTCTCTTGCCCAGTCAAAGGATTTGGATGGATGGAGACTAACAAAAAGACAGTCACATACAGAGACAGAATACGTTTGTTCCTGTCTACAGGCTCAGGGGGCTTACTCAGTAAGTCCCAGATTTCTTTTAGGTCCACAAATAGAGACAAAATAAAATCCCCTCAGCTTCAGACAGTTCCCATTTAATAACGCAGGAGCTGAATCCCTTTCTGCTGCCGCAATATATGCCAGGACTGGCTGTGGAAAGCACTGAATGGCAGTGAGGCCTTTTCTGGTGGATATTAACCCAGGCAGATCTTCAACATCTGCAGTGATGCGACTAGCCTGACTCTTTTCCAATCTGGACCAATGGCAAAGCGACTTACTAAATATAAGGCTTACCTAAAAAAGGTCTAATGGGAAGAGTTGGCCTTAGGATGTTTTCTTTAAAAGGATCTCATTAGGTGTAATGGAGAAGAAGAGCCTCTGGGAATGAAATGAGTGGTGGGGCTAATTGGGAACACTCATGGGTGCACAGACTCCAACGATCTCTGAAACAGAAGCATACTGATGGACTGATTTATTGCTTTAATCAATATTCTAGATCAGTATGAAGGTTTTTTTTAGTTTTGTAAATTAAAGCCTTCATTTAAAAGACAGTAATTTGGGGGTTGCTTGGTTCTCCCTGCAAACTGTGTCATTCTTTTCATCAGTTTGTGGTAATTTTAGAGTCCCATTAACCAAGCTGATTCACAGGGTATTCTACCCTGACAGGAATAAATTGCTGAGGAAAACTTAATCATTATAATTCCTGGAACTTCTGGCATTCCGAATATGCAACTTCAGTCCAAAAGTGTCATCAGGTTAAGCCTTGACAGGATGTCACAGGAGGGGAAAATGATGAAAAAGAACAGGAGGGATGGAAAGAGAAAAGATGAAGAGCTAAACTGAGGCAGAGTGAGAGGAAGAAGTGAGGGGAGACAAGTCGCTGACAGTGATGCCTTGGAAAATGTGAAGGACAGAAACATGGGGTCTCGAGTGAAGAAGTGTGCAGACTAGATCAATTTCACAGACACGGCTTGATAACAGGGCCTGGGTAATGAGCAAAGCATGATTTATTAATGGCTGCTTGTTAGAAGCAGAGGAACGAGTGCAGAGACTGTGCCTAACAGACTGGGGTTACGTGGGTCAGGGAAAGAAGACCGGCTGCCAGGACACTTGGATGTAAAGTACAGTCCATTCCACACCACAGAGACCACAGTAAAAACAAACAGGCCCAGATAATGATTACTAGTGGGACTCCTTTTAGCTCAGAGCCATGGACAGCTGACCCATATACATAACCAAAATTTAGAAATCGCAAGAAGCATAGTCAGTCTTGAATAAATATATCACTCTGAGACGATAAACTATTAGTCATCCAGCCCCAAAAAGCTGAATCACGCTTAATGGGTGATTCGATCACTGAGCACAATGGTGTGAATTATGACTCTTAATCTGGCCCTGTTTATTTTGAGAGTTGCTGATCATACAGAAAGATGCTTACTGGTATGTCTCTTCCAAATATTCCTCCTATGAGAGTGCATTTGGACTGAAGCCCACCTATAGATAAATGACACTATACATTCTGGCATGCTACCACGCGGTACTGTAACTCATATCTAGAGAGACACACACCCAGACCCATAAACATGCCAGGCTTGGTAAGAAATCAGCCTCAGAATCTTTCCATAAAGAAGCAGCAGGCTGATATGTGGGCTGGTCTTCAATGTGTCCTTGCCCCCCCGGGAGGTTTTTTACTCCTGTATAATCCTAAATATGTTATATATATATATATATATATATATATATATATATATACACACACACACACACACACACACAAAAAAAAAACATTGCTTTTTTGTGTGTGTGTGTGTGTGTGTGTGTGTTTTGGGTGTTCTCAGTCTACCTTCCTGTTGTGAGGCAAACAGATGACTCAAAACCCCTTTGCCTCACAACAAGCCAGTGTAGACGGCTCCAGTCGTTTCACACACTAATGAAACCAGAAAGGCAGAAAAAGAATTAGTCGTGCTCAGGCTTGTAACATCAGCCAGTTAAATCCTGGTGTGCATGCAATTAGATCAACATACTGAAATTCACATCAGGCATTTGAATGAGGCTCATGTATGTGTGTGTGGGAATCAATGACGGGGAATGACAGACAGTGTATTTATGTATTTATGTGTGTTTGTACAAGTTTGAAGAGATAATTTCCCAATTATCCCTCAACAGTGCTGGCAGCTGTGGGCGTGATCATTAGGTCTATCCGTTACTCAGTGGATCGTCTCTGTGCTGTATGACTCAGATGTGCAGCAAGGCCACATGATACATATTTGAGTCTGATGCCTAGTCATTGTTGTGTGGGTGAAGTGAGGAGATGTGTGGTTTGCAGCATGGGGAAGGAAAGGGGAGGAAATGGCAAAAGGCTTGAAAAAGCTGTGTCTCTCACTGCTTGATTGGCTTATAATTGAGTTGCCAAGAAGTTGTATACAGCATTCCGTACTGTGGGAGAAGTTTACCCAACACTTTTTTAAAATCCATTTCTCTGCTTCCCTAACAGAGGAAAGCAATGGGGAGGTAGCTTCCCAGTGTGTGTGTGTGTGTGTGTGTGTGTGTGGGCTGCTGACTGAATAACTGAGGCCTCTAGGGAATGAGTTTATTCGTTTTCCCCTCACCAAAGAAACAACAAGAGAAATGCCGAGGGTGAAAAAGAATGGAGCACTCCTCTGTTCCAAAGTCAAAACCCAGCTGGTAGACATAGACAGAGGCCCACATCCAGAAAATGGTGTCTGGGAATGTTTTATGGATCTCAGAGGATAGTATAGTTAGGAGAATTATGGCCTGGAATCATTCTACAAAGTCTCAAGTCACCTGCTTTTGAAAATCTGATAATAATGTCTTCTGTATGGTAATAAGAGAAAGGTGACATTTTGTGATTTTGACATGCAGACACTTTGTTATGTGGGCAAAGAGACATGCTCCTAGTAGCAGATGCAGTGTTTCTAAACCAGCTTTTAGCAATCTGTTCACCAATTTTATAGTATGTGGTGGAATAGCTCCATTACCTGAAAGTGTAATTAATTCTTCTTTCATGAAAATTGTATTACTCAAAATGCTGCGGGACCTATGAGCTCCTCTCACGACCTTCCATTTATCACAATGCTCACCTGACAGAATTGCAGTTTATTTTTAGCCCCCAACACCTCTTTGGTGGCATTAAATTATGCATGTCTTCCCATGCGCTTATCATCTGTTTCTCTGACAAAGAGGGATGTATAGGTGGGTCGACAGCTATAATATAATGAAAGGTTGTCTGGTTTGTGCATGTGAAGTGCACTCGGGCTTGGATGTATACAGCTACGTGATTAAAGGTTTTAGTCACAGCTGTAAGAGGAAGGATTTTAATTGTCTGGTTTCCTTTCTTATGAATCATCTTTAAGACTTTAACTCCACGGTCATTCCCATAGTTGGCACACACATGACTAAGGGTCTGAGTAATGATTATGAAACTAAGAAGCAGTGTTTTGGACGGAAAGGAGGGCGACCTGAGAGTATGTCACGTCTGGAAACTGCCTGATGATCCCATCCTGGGATATACAGCTGCGGATGACCGTTAAGCGATGACGACTGACTAAGGGGCTTTAAGGCATTTACCTTGTCTGTAGCGCAGACATCGAAAATGACACTGATTACGACTGAGCTAAGTTTTTGTCTCGAGGTACATATGCGCCACTGTTTCATTTCATTACATCATGCCATCCCTCATGTTTCGATTTCTAGTCCTGCTTTTTTTCGGTTAGTGCGCTCGAGTGTGGGTCTCTATCCTCTCATTGATTTTCCAATTGAGAGCGAGGCCTGGGAGCAGCCAGGCACAGACAGCAGCCATTGTTTCCATTTGTACGGCATGATGATGATCTCACCAGCACAACGCATGCCAGCCTCTGCTTTCACTAGACTTCATCAACTGAGAAGCTGCTGTTAATTACCAGTCCATATTCTAATTACTCATCACTCTGCGCAGTGGGAAGCCCTGGAACGGGGACAAAAAGTGGAGAGGCAAGACAATGGCAATGAAGGGGGCATTTCTGCAACTCATTGACCTGAGTTAATTGAAAGCATATTTGGACAAGAGGAGAAACAGGATATGGTAGAGCATGCTGGTGTAGCATCTGACGTTAGCCTCTGCACCTCAGGAAAAAAAACACTAGAGTGGCCAGAGTGGCATTTTCGACAAGGAAATGTGCAATTAGTGGTTGTTTGGTCGGTCAGACGAAGGAACTTAACCTGTTATCTTTGCTAAGTGGTCCAGGTTTCACTGCTTCCATGTTTGCCTTTCTCCACATGAGGGAATAATAACATGGCAAGTTCCTCTGTGAATAGTTTACCTTGGGATTACAATTGCATGCAGCAGATAAAGAAGCATACTGTGTAAACAAACACTGATATGCTTCTCATGTTCAGAGCTTTCTTCTCTCAGACAAGCATGATTAAAGCACATGACAGGACTAAAGGGGCCCACTATCTTCTTTCATGATTAAACAATATAGGTTATCAGAGACAAATACAAGCTGGTAATGCATAAATACTGATAAAGCAATCAGGCTTGAAGCCTACTACATATTGGCAGGAAGATTGAGGATAATGGCAGGAGCCATTGCAGCTAAATTATAGATACAGTATGGAGAGCAAATCAACTCCGACCTGACATATGGAACACCATGTGCTGTATTTTGCTCAGTAGAGAGTGAGGCTTTCAGGTATTGACAGTTGGCTTTTCTCAAAGACAGTCTAAATTATTCATGTAGTGTGTATGTGCAATCAATGGCAACTGCCTGATAGAGATCCAGTCCTGCCCTTACAGCATCAGTCAAATGCTGCTGTGACTCTTGGTGGCCATCAGATCCGTTTTCCGGCATATTTGACAAACCCATTCCACACTATGTCAGCTTCTTAGCAATTTTCCCTGCCAAGGTCCCACAGGAACCCTTGGTTTTCAGAACCTTGGCATGCCGTCTGAAAAAATATACCTTCCCTTCAGAGACAAATGTGTTGTGCAGATGCAGGTATTTCCTCTACAGTGCTACAAATCATTTATCCTTCCTTCGTTTTCCTATGAAAACCAGTTCATAAAGTGAGGGTCGAGTCATAAACTGGATATTCTGAGGGTGTACTCTCATTTATTTTTGCTGCAACCTGCTGCATAGATCCCCGCTGCTCATCTCTTAAGCTTCAAAGATAACCATGGCTCACACTGGCACATAAATACACAAATCGCCCACTACCTTGATGTAGATCTGTAGCTCTGCATGTTCAAGAGGACAGAGAAGAAGAAATGGAGGAAAGGAGTGATACAAAGAGAGAAAATTGAAGAAATTTGAAATGAAAGCATGTTTTGACAGATTATTGCTTGTGTTTTTACTCCCTTCTCAAACTGCAAACCCCCTCGAAGGACATCTGTCCATCTCTGTGTACACCAAAGGGTTGATTAATGACCTGGCTAACCCAGCACTCAATGTTGAACCACACCACACCAATCTAATTACGCAGAGAAGAGCACACAGACTTCTAGCATCTTGCCCTCCTCCTCCTCTGCCATGCATCAGAATGAGGCAGCATTAAAATGGATGACAAATCTGGATTATGTTTGGCAAAAAAGAAGGAAAACAGAGTGAAGGAAAATGCCCAAGTATCAAAAGGCCCCTGTCATGAATAATAAAACTGTCTGCCTCCAACTGCAGTCAGGGAATGATAATGAAATAAATAATGAATTGATTACTATGCATCTGACAGTGCACTGAGATGATTTGTACGTGCCGCGAGGGAGTTTGAGCTTGTTGCACATTACGGACAGGCCTAATTTAAGAGGAATGAAGAATTCCTCTCTTTTAATACCACTTGTGATAATTGGGCTTCTGCTCAGAGTGCTCAGCACAAGTGCATCACACTCCTCAGAAAACATAAATTATGTGGCAACCGCAGAGTTGGCTCATTTGCTGGGTTTGAAATTAGAAATCAGAAGAGCGCCATTCAGTATTTTGATGTGATTAGTATTGGGAAGTCAGCATGTCCATTAGAACATGTCTGTTTAAAAATCCAGATTTTACTGGCAAATCAAATCCTCAATATGATCAATAGCAGTGAAAGTCTTGAGTGGCAACAAATCATCATGTTCGCCGGTAATTTCCATCGACAAAGAGGCAAACTGAGGTAGAGTACCTTTCAAGTCTGTGCTGTTACCCTTAACACGCATATCTAACTATGAACAATGGCCTTTCCCATCGGAGAGACAAATGCTTTCATGCAACAGTCTGGAGAGAGGAAGTGCTATGGGAGGCCATGTTTCTTCCTGATCCACTCAGACACATGCTGTGTTCCTCTGCAGGACAATATGGACCCGCCAGACCCTCCCACTCACCCATAAAGCCAAGAGTGCACACAAGTATGGGAGAAAACAGCTGAAACACACGCACATGCACACTCACACTGATTAAATTAGTCTGAAGGAGGAACAGCGGCTCTCAGGACAATGTTTTCATTGCAATAATAAAGGAAAAGCTTGCTTATGGTCCTCCTCAAGCAAATATTTGGCTTCAGGTCAGCTCTATTATACATCCCCGGAGGAATATACTGGGGCCAAACTTTCAGCAGTGAAAGTCTGTAGATAAACAGTCAAAAAGGAAAAACAGTCTGGGCAGTTACAAGGCCTGGAGGCTTTCTTTTAATAAATCAAACATGGTCTAAATACTAGGTAACTGTGTCAGTGTGGGGTTAGTGTTGTGTGTAGACTTATGTAGACTGTATATGACGTATCCCCATCTAGGGACAGTGGAACTAAATCTTTAATCTTTCCACATAAAGTTCTGTCAGTGGGTGATGATTGTTTTGTGCAGATAAGCCGACTGATATAAAAGAAAATATAACACAGCTTGTTTGTGTGCTTGAGTGTGTGTAACCACACAGGATGCCTGGAATGAATCCCGGCATCCTCAGAGGAGGCCAGTGTTATCAAGGGAAAGGAAAGTTATCAGGTAGGGCAGGGAGACAGAAGGAGAGGAAAACACAGACAGACAGAAGGATAGATAGGCAGAGACAGAGGACATTTTTGGACCACCAGCTGGAGGTCTATTAGAACAGATGACATTCATCATCAACATTTTTGAGTTGTGTCATTTTTACAGGGAAGCTGCTCTTCTACACACTGAAGGATGAACACAGAACACTCCTACTGTTTTCAAGCAGGCAGCAGTCACTTCTAATACTGCATACACCCATAGACTGTAACTCACCTACAAAAAACTTACTGTAGACAGTTGGTGAGTTGGTCTATTCTGCTGTTGCTAACTTTTCACATGATGTAAAGTCTAAAATCCAATAATCTGAATTTTAGACATTAAAATGTCTTCAGTGCAATTTTGACAGGTCATAAAAATTGATTGGATAATAAAGTTAATGTTACTCTTATTCTTAAGCCCTACTTTTAAACATCTTTTTTTTCTGATGAATTTATATTTATCACATTGTGAGACAACTACAAAAATGAAGCCAACATGGGACCAATAATCACTACACGGTAATGAGATGTGTGGGCTAATGTGGCTACTTCATGAAGTATTCATTCAAAATTGTCATAAGCAATTCAACAAGATCTGGCTTTATAACAACATATTTTGTGCTCTCTTCAAACTAGTTGAAAGTAATAAAAAAACAAAAACCTTACCCAAGAAAATTTGGAAATTTGGGTTTGAAGGCATGAAAGTCACATGGGAAGTTTGAAAAACAGACACCATGAAAGCCACCAGGTAATGTCCAATCCTACTTTAACATTGTTCTGAACATCTCCAAAGCCATCAAAGTTGGACTCCAATTTTCCTTCATATCCTCAATATACTTTTTTTGCCAGTGTGAGATGGGTCTTAAATTGCAATAATTGAAACGTTTATGCAGTCATCAGTCATATTTGCACATAAATCTATTCTTTTAATTTACCTGTATCCACTCCTTGTTGGAGTCCTCTGCTGGTGTCCATGCATTTTCATAGTAGTTGAGTCTGGAACGCTCTGGGGACCAGCTGGGGTTGTACTGAGACGAGGCCATGATTTGATCTGACGTTATCTCTCCTGATTCCATTCCCAAAGGGTCGCTACAGTCAAAGTCTGCAAACGGGGATGAGGACAGAAAAGAGACAAATGCAAAAGAAGGAAGTGAGTAAAATATAGTTTGAATTCTGAGCATGGAAAGCAAGAAAATGTACCCTGCATGTTCTTTCTGTGTCCACCAGAATCAGAGCTGCTCTCTGGGGAGGAGGACACCACACGACACGCACTCAGTTTTTCTGGCCGGAAGAGAGCGGCACATTAGCAACGCCTCACTAAACCCTTTCTATTTCTCTCTCTCTACTTTTTAATGGAAGCAGGATAGAAGCGTTCCACATTAAGACGTAAAAATGTCTTCATAAAACATTCAGTGTGGGCTAAGTTTATGCCTGTATTAGGCGTTAAAGTGACTTTCACTTGAGTTATTTTTTTCCTCTGACTGGATCTGTTTCCTTCACATCCCTGAGGACAGTTTATCTTTTTAGCACATGGTGACTTTTTTCCCCCAACTTGGTCTCCTGGGTAAGTTTAGGTACGGTTAGTATTTGTATTTTGGGACAATATATCAAACTTAATGGCTTCACCACCAAAGACAAGAGGTGGCTTCTCTTGTTTGTGTTGACATGGGGCAGCCGTTTTGAGGTCTCCCTGGCTAAAGATCAGGTTAGGTCAGCTTGGGGGGGGGTTGGTGGCCCCTCTAACCTCCAGAGGTCAGACGTACTGACACCGCTGTGGATGAAGCTGTAGCAATGCACAGAATGAACGACTTCACCTTTTGATGTGGGCAGGAGTCGTATAACTTCACAACAGCATAGAGCTATGCAAAGACACACTCTCACACAGTGGGACCAATTCTGTTTATTGATTATTTACTATTCTTTCTGTAGACAGTGCACCACAAGCATAAGCTTCTCCAAACAAGAGTTTATATGTTTGCGGTTTTTTTTGGTTTGTTTTTTTAAGTTTATTTTAATTCAGTCTTTCTCATTTGGGTCTTGCTTTCCATTTAGATTTAAAGGTTTCGTAAGACTTGTTGTACAAGACTTGACAACTAGACTAAGACTTGTCTTGATGAGCGACATCTATGACAACAGCCTGTGCAATATGTATAAATGACATGCATTACTACTCTTATTATTACTTATTCGTACACACAAGACTTGGGTTATCTTTTATATCCAACTCCTTCATTCACTCCTGAGTTATGTTTCTCCTCTGTCCCTTTTTTATGCAAAAAAAGGGGCAGCACACAACTACAAATGAATGTCCAATAAAGAAATGTAAAAATGTTTGAACCTACAGCACAAACTCAGTAGGTAGCATCCAGTAAATCTGTAAATAGTTGAAAACAAAGTTGATTTTACCTATATTTCTATGTCACTTTAGTTTATGTAGTTTTCAGCTGCTTTTATTTTCAGTACAGTTCAAGATCATTTTTCACTGTCAGTTTTTGTGGGTTATCGTAACACAAGGCAACCACTGACTTAAGCACACACATTTTCCAAAAACCTGACCACACACTGCTTGTGTGGACACTGAGGCGTACTTGCATACAGAGGGCACAGGATGAGGACTGCGAAACTGCTACCTAAGAGCTAACCACAGATGGTCTCCCCATCTGCTACACTGCGAATACACTGCAGTCACTGGGTCAGTGTGTGTTTTGTGCTTAACAGTGTCAATGTCTGGTTGCATATGCATGCATTCACATGGGCCCAGTGTGAGGCTGAGAAAACTGTCTCACACCTATCCAATCTTATCGTCGCCTCACTTTGAGAAGACTGCTTGCTCTTGTCAAACTTTTGCACTAAGACCCACATAATCTAGATTACAAAATTGTGATCAACAAAACCACAAAGAGCTTCTTGTTAGTTGCTAAGGATGGTATCTGATCATGTGGGTTACCGACCAAAGCAGAGTTGATATCTGAGAAGATAGCAAGGGGGGATGGATGTGTGAGGAGGATGATTGGAGGGAATGAGAGCGAGAAAAATGAGACAAGAACAAAAGAAAAGGCCTTCTTTCATCACCTTATCACCTCTCATCAGTGGCTTTCAGTT
Source organism: Sphaeramia orbicularis (assembly GCF_902148855.1). Classification (NCBI taxonomy): domain Eukaryota; kingdom Metazoa; phylum Chordata; class Actinopteri; order Kurtiformes; family Apogonidae; genus Sphaeramia; species Sphaeramia orbicularis. The sequence goes on from NC_043976.1 coordinate 6,759,175, forward strand.
TGAGTGTACCATTCCCCCTCGCAATGCAAAAGCGAGAAAATCCGCCGTGTATTATGCATAAGGGGATTATGAATGATTCAAGTGGAACAAGTCTGGCAAAGCGCGCACAAAGTTTGGAGTTATTTTCTTGCTCCTCTTCCAGCTTTGAAATGTCTCAGTAACTGATGTAAGACCCAGCAACTCCAAAATACTGTATTTACTGATCACAGGTCAGACGTTTCAACGTGCCTCTCAGTGATGAACATGAAAAGTTGATTTGCGTAATCTGATCTTAGATGAGTGATTAAAGCAATTCAAGTAACTCTGAGGAAACTAAGAAGAAATGACATCAGCAATCAACGCTGGGTTCATTACTGTGAGGAGGGGCTGTTTAGTTTTTAGTTGTGTATGTGCTCAGTGTCTGTCTTCCCTCTAGGCAAGACAAAATCCTTTTGGAGATGATTAGTAGATTTGCTGAATGTCATCCATCTGTATTGCCTTTTAAAGACTGACTGACTGAGTGTGTGTGGATCTGGGGTGGTCTAGCCTCTGGACAGATTTATGACTCCTACCAGCGCTCGTCTTCCTTAATGAAATGTTTAGTTGCAGCGTTTTGCAAAATGGGGTCGGGGGGTCGAGCCCCGTGACGACGATCCTGCATGTAAAAGCCCTGGGGGTGGTGTGTGAGTTTAGAAAGCTAACTAGTGGGGAAGCTGCTTTTTTGGAGTCTGTCTGGGCCCACGTGTTAAAAAACAAGGTCTCATAAACCATGGGAGGCAGACGTTTACCCTGTAACACATTCCCCAAATGAAAAAACAGGAGGTGTTTATTTAATAAGTTCTAAGCTTTGTTTAACAAGAGGGAATGTGTCATAATACGATCTTGTGTAGCTGCAACTGCAGACAACATCTGCTTCATACTTTTAATATTCCTCTGGTGGTTAGTTTATTGCCCTTTAATTCACCTGAATGTGAAGTCTTCTCCAACTTTTCGTCCACTGAACAACTCTATATTAATTCTAAATTCATTACCTCACTTATACGGATTATATTTACCTCCATTTCTTTGCAAACTCTGCTTCTACTTCACTTACATTTATGTCCATTAGATTTTTGGTGTTTTTGTTATGCCAACTCACCCTCTGGAACGGTCCTTTCGATGACAGTGAAGTTGGCAGAGAAGCCTTCCTTAGCAATAGCGCTGTCAGTGTTGATTGTCAGTGCCAGGATGCCGGTGTAGGATATGATCCTGCCTGGAGTGTTTTGCCCACAGTACCTCCCTACATATGGTCCAACTGAGGGAGAAAAGCAAGACACGGGAGAAAGACAATACAAACATCATCACTGAGGTGAAAGTTGGGTTAACTCAATATTTGTTTGTTTGCCACAGCCATGTCACACATGGGTTTAATCACCAGCCCTCCCCCTTTGGAGGTGTTAAAACTAGTGTGTCAGTGTGGTATGGCTACATTTCTTCACCCTAAACCATATCAAAGCGTGAGAAAAGGCTCTAAAAGAAAGAATTCCAGCCTGATTATCTGTTGAACACAAAAAGAGCAAAGTAGATGAGGGACCTCCAGTGCCACCTTGTCATGGTCTCTGTCTATTTACTGGCTGTAAATTCCTCAGACTTCCTGTCTTCCCTGTACCCAGCTTTATTATTTGATGTAGCACAAAGATGAGGAGGACACAACTATGGCAGGATAAGTTTTGTGATGGAGACCGAACAAATGAAGATTAGGTGCAGACAAAGGGTAAACAGACAGAGTGCAATCAAAGCACAAAGAGGACACATTCCAGTGAGCTGACTAAGAGGAATGAGGAAACAGATGAAGATAGAAAATGGGTAAAGTCGGAAGCAGGAATTCTAGACGGCAAAGAAACATGGCAAAGAATGATGGGGAGGCAACAGAGGGAGCAAGAGAGCACAATGACCTTGCCCTCTGCTTCTGATGTGTTCTATGATCCATGAACATTTGTGAGTGTGTGTTCCTGTTGGCGTGCAGGGACCCGCAGCTTATCTGTGATTAGTAATGCTGTGATCAGCGGAGAGTGACAGTTCTACCTCCCTGTCATCCAAACATGCCACTTCTAGCCTGACATGAAAGGCAAAGGCCAGGCCACAGGGACCCATGGGGCAAGGGTGTGATTCAGATTAATCTTCGTAAGTCAGGTGCTTGTTGCACATGTGTGTATATGCGTGTATACAGTATGTGTGCGCTTTAAAGCTTGGACCAAAATGTCATCTCCCGGATTATCTGCATGACTCCCCAGGTCTATGAAATTTTAAAGAATTCTGACTTGAAGTTTCCATTCTGCTTGCACTTGCACTCCCTAGAAAAAAAGAACAAGGGAGCGGAGGCTGCTCCTCACAGCACTTGTTCACTGAGGTGTGCTTACACAGGCAGGGGAGAGGAGAAGCGCATCTTCCCTTGTGCTTCACCAAGGCTTGCGTTTGCCTGGACATCTCCCACCTCTCCACACCCTGATGGCTAACATGCCTCCATCCTCCTGTGCTAATGCACTATTGATCCAGCAGGCACCATGGGTACCGGCACAGTTTTTTTCCTCCCATGGCTTATTTTTATACTAGAATCTCTGTCACACACAACACGCAAAGGGTGTGCTGCCACAGAAACGTTATGCTGTTGTTCAGTTCTTCTTGGAAATTTATATACCTCTTTCTTCTTTGTTTCATAATTCTAACTGGAAGAACAGAGAGATGTCTGCATATTTAATTTATTTAGGTGTGGCTGTGTGCAAAATTATGTTTTAAAAGATGATAATAAAGTGACAACTCCCAAAGCTTTTTCACATCTCTTTAATCAACACAAATGTCGAAAATGAAACACATCCAACCTTTTTGGGAGAATATTCAAATAAGCTGCAGAAAAACTTTTTGGAATCTGAGGTCACCTCTTAACACTTGAATCCTTCGAAGACGTGAGTGCTGACACTATTGAACTTTACGTAAACTCACTTGAAAAAGTGCCCTGATTTACAACTAAGCTTTATCATTTGGAATGCCAGAGAGGAGAATACTGATGTGAACAGGGGTGAACAGTACTAGATAAAATTCTGTCGATTTTCAGCCTCTGATGGAGGAGAAAAGCTTTCATCTTGTCTGCACTCTGTGTTGAAATAGCCAGGAGAAAAACTGAGAACTTCAAGAGGTGATTTCACTCACTGAGTTCAAAGCCTTATCTCAGCATTGGAAGGATTGCTTTGAACATTGCTCACTCTCTATCACTTCTCACCTACTGATTTTAATAGGTTTTAAAATGCTATTTTAGGGTAATATTTCATTATGTGATTTTGTGCTACAGCCTCTGTTGTTTCCTGATTCAGTTCCAAATGAATGAGCCTGCTTTGGTGGGAAACACAAGAATATGTTTAAAGGAAATTCCTTTTAGAGGTATATCCTGCAAGTCTGGTTTGCATTCTTTATGTGTTCAAGGCGCCATAAAGCAGAAACTTAAACATCATGACCTAGATTAGACCCCTGATTCCCAACAGGGCAGACACTAACAAATCCTGTGACACAATGTGGCTCGTGACAGAAAAAGGAAGGGTGGTAGATACTCATAATCAACAAGTGTTTGCCATTGAGAAATGATGAAACATTATGCTCATGATGATAGACTCTTGAACCCCTGCCAAGACTATTAAAGGCAGTTAGCACACAGGCCCAGGTAATGGTATCATGTTGAGTAAAGCTGTTCATTTCTTCTGGAAAAATAGCAAACTCTTTTCTCTCTCATCTCATTGAAGACAGCTGATCTTCTCAGTTTCTTTTTTATGCTGGTCTAAAAACCTGACTTGTGAAGTGCTTTGGTAGCTTCAACAAAAAGGTAGATACAATACTATTCCACCAAAAATAACCTGTTTGTTAACATCTCCCCTTAATTTGTTCATTCCAAGCCCATTAACACTGCTTGCTCACCTCCAGGAAAACCATCCCAGATCTCCAGCCTGTCGTAGCGGCAGAACACACCAGTAGGGGGCGTGGGGTCAGGCTCCAGCTCGAAGCTCTCAAACTCCAAATGATCTCAGACATTTTTGGGGCGAAGATCATGAATGTGCAGTCCAGATTATTGGGGTACTTCTCTGGAAAACCAGGAGACTTTATGACACCGCTGTTGGAGGTGAAATTCCTGGAGCATTCAGGGCCTGCAGAAAGAGAAAAAAGGCGGGCAAATGACATGGAAGAAGATGAGAATCAGTGACAAAGGAGGGAGTGGGGTGATTCTGTTTAATGACTTCTTTAAGAGGTCTGTGAAAAGGTGTCTTTATGCACTTGGTGTTGTGAAGTTTCACCTCTCACATGGTCTGCTGCAGTGGTTCCTGACCTTTCTTGGGTTGTGACCCATTTTTAACATCACAAATTTCTGGCGACCCCAGACGTACAAAATAGAGACTTTTTTTTTTTTGCTAAAATTAATTTTTTTTGGATCATGTAACAGTTTGCTATACTATGTCGCAAATAAACATTAATTTTAGACAGTATTTAGTCTATATAATGTATATTATTATGGACGAAGGCAGAAAAGCCAGGTTGAGATTACTGCACAAAAGGAGAATTTTACTTATACTGAAAAAACAGTAACTCAAACTATGAATTATGAAAGAGCTGCAGCATCTGAAACCAACCACAATGAACATTTGACAGATAAACATTACCACAGTGCTTCAGTTTCAGCTTCAGAGTTTGTCATGTCTTTTATGTTTTGTGATTCTCTCTCAACTCGCCACATATTTTTTGTTAGTACGCTTTTTAAAATTATTTTTATTAATTACTAGAAATTTCAGGCGACCCCGTCTGAATTCCAGGCGACCCCACGTGGGGTCCCGACCCCAAGGTTTAAAAACACTGGTCTACTGAGTGGAGAATGAGAGACAACTTTTTCTTTAATTATTTTTTTTCTTCATTTCAAACTGCCTTTGGATCTCTTGATAGTTTCCTAAAATTCTCATTTGGCCACAGTCCTTCATCACTGCACATGTATTAAATCTATAACTTGTGAAGCATCTGGCATGTGAGAATAAACATTAATGAAAGGCTTCTATCAACGAAATTGGGGGACGATGTGTAAACAGCTTGATTCACATTATAAAGACTTCACATACACACACACTTTCACAAGTTTTCATCAGGATACGTCTGTGAAACATATGAGAGGTGCTCAAGCAAAATTACAGTGTAAGTGAAGGAACGCAATGACTGCATATTCGACAACACGCACAGAATTTTATACAAGGGAAAAGTCAAAATATTTATTCACAGCTCCCCGGAGAGCTGCCTTTCAGCTGATGAGGAGCATTAACACATTCCCCATGTTAGCCACTTCTCAGAGCATCATAAGCCCCAGATTATGATTTGAGAATGAGTGACATGTTATAAAAAAGATGCTAACAGCTGCAGGAATGCTTTTTTTTTTTTTTTTTTTCCAATGAAAGCAACACACATTAAGACATGAACACTATGCAGGCTCAAACACAAGGTTAGAGTTTTACCAAGCCTCGCTTCACACAAAAACATCATGAAAAAAAGGTGCTACTGTCATTCAGAGCAATTATTTGGTGCCATTAGTAGCAAAATTTGCCCAGGATAACATCATTTTCATGCTAGTTTGACAGCTGGCATGATGGGCCCAGATGGGGCCAATCGAAACCCAAATTGCAGGGACTTTTCGCAAGATAGAGCCTCCATGCTCCAGTCATTGTAGCTTAAATGAATGTGGCAAACTGCTTTTTCCACTGCCACACACATATGCTTCTTACTGGGCCTCTAATTCAAGACCATCAAGCCTACTTCAGCTTGTCCACTAGTGGACTGAATGAACTGAGAGGCAGAGAGATTTTCTTTCTCTGTAAGTTGAAAGCCATGACAGGCAGCGTTATGACTCTAAAGAGAGTTGACATTTAGTGCAGCGGTGAAAGTGTTGCTTTTTGAGAACAGTGGGCACCATTAATTTCACAGCCTCCCATCATATTTACCCCTAGAAAATGGTAAGAGTCTATGGGGAAAAAGAGAGTGTTCCCTTGGGATGAGAGGGTAGCTGTTGGATGCAGCCGTTCTGCACTTTACATCATCATATTTAGGAGAAATGTCACACAGGTTTATGGGGGGAGGGTACTATAGATGCATGCCACATGTTTGGAAAAAGGTGCCAGTGGTCGCTGAGTGCTCTTGACAGCAAGTGCAATTCAGGTCAGTGTGGTGAATTTCCTGTGAATATTGGCTCAAAATTCTACTCGCCATCCATTTCATCAGGCTCCACCGTGACCCTTATCTCGGCTCAGCAGTTGACCAGAACAGATTTGGTTTTTGGAAATGGTTCCCTCTAAAACCCTGACAAAATCCAGACTGTAAAGTGGCACAGAATAAAAACCCATGCTTGCACTCACACAGCTTTAATAATGTTTAGTGACATCTTTAGTCCGGAATGTTCAAAACATTAGTAAAGTTTGGAGGCATAAATGAAGTACTCTTGTCTCATATTCCTTATTTACCTTAAAGATCTTGTCAATGCTTTCAGCTCTTTCTGAATGATCATGACTGCAGCTGAGCCAAGGCCAGTGTACACCTTTGTCAGTTTTGTGTGCTGTGGACTGTGTTTAATGCCACCGCGCCCCCCCCCCCCCCCCCCCCCCCCCCCCCCAAGAACAGGACTGAGCAAAGACATCATGACAAAATGAGGTGGCAAGAGAAGACAGAGCACACCGGCTGAGATAATCATCCAACAGATCTCTTTTATCTACTGCCTCCACATGGGAGGGTGTTTGTCCCCTGTCTCCTCTCTCTACACCCAGGATGCCTTGTGTTGATGTCTGTGTGAGAAGCATTCACTGATAGTCATGCTTTCCCATGGCACTGTCTGTACGAACAGCACGTGTGCATGCATCTGTGTTGACAGGGAGCTTCAGGAGACAAATACATCCCGTTGTCAGCCAAATGCTAACTGCATGTCCCATTCTCACTCCCTGTCTCTCCCTTGTTTAGTCACTGCAGTTGTTGTGTCTTGGTGGATTTATCCACTCAATAGCAAGAACAGGAAGGAGGAAATGAAATGGAAAGCATGGGGTTTTGTAAATATAAACGCCTCAACTCAGGTACAGGAACAAAACACACGATTTTTTATTTCATCTGTGATAAAATAAATAGTTTGACCACGGTGAACCCTACAGGCCGAACACTGCTTTTATACAAAGAGACAAATTTACAACAGGAAGTTAGGGGAGACAAAAAAAGAAGTAACCTTCAGTGCATAACATTCACCAGCTTCTCCAACCAGGCGCTTCAACATTTACTGCCAGCAGTAATGGATTCTTTTAACTCTGGTTTACACCGAGCCCTTCTCCTCTGGATGGAGGAGTAAACAAATGTCAGTCTGACTCATTCGCTGAGTGATTACAGTTTGTTTAACAGGACAAGTTGTTGCAGGCAAAATGATATTTAATGGAGATCTGATTTCAATCTTTGTTAGTGTTAGAGATTTATTATGAATCTTAAATAAATATGGTTCCAGCATTAAGGGAGCAAGATTCCTTTCAAATGTTAGTCCCCTGATGACTTGTCCTCTATGTTTCTATTAAGCTGTTGCTTTAAGTGCTGAAAGCAGACCAGAGGCTGGGCGTTAATCATTAGAACAATATTGCGCCAAGGAACAGGCGTTAAGTGTGACAGCCTCTCGCTATTTTCAGTTTTAAATGTATCCCTCTTTCCGCAAACTCCAACCCTCTCTCTTTTTTCCATACATTCATTCCTCTCTCCCTCTCTCTTGTCAGGGTTATTAGTGGCCGGAGCCATAGGGGCTGAAGGTGTTGTTCTTGGACTGCAAAGTAAATCACCACTGTTTATGTTCCATGTTGCTCTCGGGCTGATTATTAGGCCAGTCCTACCCCCCGACCCCACGCCACCCAGCATTTTACAGCCATTATCTCCCCACACAACTCCACTTTGTCCACCACGCTAACAGAAGGGTTAATCGCCAGTGGAAAATTAACTCTTTAAACACAAAATCAAACATTAACTGGAGTCTGCGAAATGTCAGTCATTGAAGCAGATGGAAAGGCGGGTTTACATTTACCCAAGCATTCTTCCTGAGGTAATTCACCACTGACATAGCAGTTAACATGTTGACTGTGCGTGTCAATCCCCCCTTCATAGAACGATGACACATTGCTGATGGAATTGGAGGGAGGGGGTATTCTCCCTGTGGCTTTCCTTAAAGAGATGTGTTGTTTAAGGTTTCCATGAGGGCGGTGTGTGTCTTTGTTTGTGATGACAGTCAGTCTCCATGCCAGATGTGACCTGTGGCATCAAGGCGTGCCGTCCATGAAAGCTACCCTCAAATACGTCCCACCTGACACACAGACGCACTTTGGGAGTGTTTTTACAGGTGTGTGCTTGGAGTAAATGCACCCGCATCATGATGGCATAATAAACAAGGATATTGCATGAAAAGAGCAAAAAGTCAGGCAATGTGTTAGAGCTCCCTCCAACAAACAGACTGAGTCATTCTTGTGAGGAAATGGAGATGAGTTTGTGTTATGGGGGTGGGGGTGGGGGGGGGGGGGGGGGTCCAGTGGCTCTATCTCTGCTTTTTCGCCCACTTCAGTAGGCCCTCAGCCAGCCTTGATGTGGCTCAAAGCAAAGTGGTGAGCTGTTAAAAGAAAACATATGTTGTATATGTGCGCATGTGCATGAATGTGTACACTCAAGAGGATAGATGTCTTCCAGAAACACTTGAGGATTGCAAGAGAGATATGGTCATATAACAGAATAAGCACCACTTGTCATCTTCAACAATACCACTATGATTTTGGAGGATAATACCACCTCAACTTGGTTTAGGTGCTGTTATAACTGATTTTTGTTCACACTACTGGATATTAATAAGGCAATACAAGGAAAATCTCTGCACTGTTTTTTTTTTATTTACCATTTCATTTCTGCCGAGAAGTCAAAGGCCTCTGAAGAGACATACACATACACAAACACAACCATCTTGCTAATCTCCTCCCTTCAGTTCAAATATTCCTCTCTCTCTCTCTCTCTCTCTCTCTGCTTTATCCCTCTTCTCTATCTCTGTCTTCCCCACCATTGCTCTTCCTGTCTCTTGCCAGACTTCAGCCAGTGAAGCAAGGCTGCCAATTTGCAGACTATAAAATAAATAGCCCATGCTAATTAAGATGGTTGGATGGGAATGAGGACTGGAGAGAAGGAGAGACTGATGTGGAAGTGGCCACAGAGAGCTGCGAAACAACCTGTTCTCCTCCAATTAGACACTTTGCAGACTACCGCTGATGAAAGCCAGTAAGTAGGAATGCGTGTGTGTAAGTGTATTTACATAGTTTACAGCTTAAGTGGGTTAACCAGTATGAATAAACACATGTGTATATGTTTGCATATGACCCCTAAAGGGAGAGGTGTTTACATGTGTTTACTTTGTGGGTACATTTATCTTCCATGTGACCTTTGTTTATGTTTAACTAGAGATGAAAGTCAGTACCAGTCCCTGAGGTTGACTTCCACTGAACTTCAGGCCCATAATCACAGTGATAAACAGCCTGCATTCTTTGCATTTCCCTTCATTGGCATGCACAAAGCCTCCCGTTCCTCCATCCGTTATCAGAGCATCTGTGTATCATCATTAACGTTACATGTGTTAGCCAACACAATGTTTTCTCTAATACCCTGCGTGTTGATAAGCTGTGCTAATCAGCTAGCTTTGTATCTCTCTTTCTGCTTGGTTCTCTTTCTCACTCTAACAAACAGGGACATTAATTGATCTCGGAGCAGCGTTCTTGGCGGCAGCTTGTGCTGCAGTAGTCAAAATATGGAGTAAATTCAAAACATAACACTAGACTAGGTCCACTGTGGCAGTTAAAAAAAAAAAAAAAAACACCTATGGTACTTTTCTCAACAGGGGGATGGGAATGGGAACAATTCCAAGCTCCAAACTCCAGGATGAAGATTAGGCTCTGTTCCCCTGCAAACTCCTGTTAGCTACTTCAGCTACTGTTTATTATGAATTTGATACTGCACCGTCTCTCTAATGCACCCCACATCGACACATATTAAGCCTGGTACTGTGTTTATAAATTACACAAAGTTGATATTACCATAAAATATAATAGTATTACTTTGTCTTTAGCATTACAGCCTTAGCTGGCAGTGTGACTGGTGTGAGTTTGTGATAGTGTTAGAATCAGGGGTTCAAATAAGGTGGTTCACAAACCAGTGGATGTGTCCACGTCTTTTATACATTAATTTACAAGAATATTTCTTCCAAGATTTTTATTTCCTCATGTCAGTGCCCTATGAGCATGTTCAGCATTTTCTCCACCACTGGGCTTCCAACAAGCCTCATTTATAATCAGTGCTGCCTAATAGATGGGACTGGAAAATACCCAGCTACTCATGAGAAGAATGTAGTGGATTTCAGCACCCTATCAAGAGGAATGAGGCAGTGTGTGTGTTGATGAGTCTGCATGTGTCGTGGGTGGAGTGACGCTTTGATCTCATAAATGGACCCACACTCCACCAGCTGCCCTACTGCGATGGCGACATGCACAAACCCAAAACACACAAACGTCAACAGACACACAACTAGCCCAGATTAAAAGAAAAGAGGGACCTTGCAGGGCTATTCATCATGTCTGAGGTCAGGGGGTGGGGGGGGGGGTGGGGGGGCGTCCCACAGACTGCTGCTAAGGTTAATTAATGAAAGTGGAGTCTGCAGCACCTGTTTGCCTACAAGTCAATGTCTAGATATGTGTTGTCCTTCTCCTGCTTCCAGACCAAACAAAAGAACGACAGCTAAGGAACAGGAAACTTTTGTTATGTTGTCCTCTGATAAGCCAGACATCCTCTGAAGGATAGACATCCTCTAAAGGATGTCTGTGGTTTGCTATATCTGAAATTTAACTCAAAGCACCACCACAGGTCTTAATTCTAGTTTTAGACAGATTAGAGGGAACCTAAAACTGATCATCCTCTTGCTCTTGATTGCCATCTGACTATACTTGAAGCAAGATTTACTAAATCAATGCTTAGCAAATTGCCCTTATTACAAAAAAAGAAAAATTCACAGTAGATCAAAACCATTACAATTATGGAACATATGGGCCCATGACTCATTGGTTTTGAATGGAGCATATTGCTTGCCATATTGCAATAGCATAATTTGATGCTCTGATGCTTTGACTAAGCTACAAACAAAGCATGAAATTAGATGCTCCTTCTTGCCCCATTATCAGACATATTTCTCCTACTTTCATTCTGTTTCATACAGTGTGTGACAAACACACCAGCAACAGTAAAGAATTATGAAAATAGTTTTTGTAGGAATGTTTTCAAAAAGGCAAATAGGTGTCATACATTAACTGTGTTCTTATTGGACCATTACTCCAGATGACACATAAACCAAGGTTATAATGTTTGTGGACTCTAATAAAGACTCTAGTACTATGTGTTTTCCTTGATTTTGCATGAACTAAGTCGGACCACCCACCTGTCTTGAAGATCTCATATCGGATGGAGAAACCAGCTCCGTGAGTCTCATAGTCAGACACAAATTTGATGAAGAGTTGGTTTCCAGAGGAGATGACGGGTGAGGGCGCGATCTTCCCACAGTACTTCCCGACGAGCTGACCACTCTCATCCACACCATCTCGCACCTCCACGTAGTCATACCTGAATGAAGACAAGAGAAAGGTAAGCATCATTTACACATTTCGTTTGGCCAGGGTCAGGTTAGGGTTGAGGGTTTGTTTTACTCAGTGCATACTGTCGGTGTATGATGGTGTGCACACTCATTCATACACAGAGGAGAACATAAACACAGCACAACAGAACATATTGTGTAGGTAATGTGGTGGAAATAAAACACTGTGTACTAATTAGGTCTCAGGTTAAAACACAGGAACAGGTGGGCAGGTTTTGGTTTCATTATATTGACCTAGCGTACACACACATACACCGACACAAAGACACAAGAGGGGTTTTGTGCTCCCAGCAGCACTGAGGTCAAGTTTACGTAACAGTTTTAACTACAGAACTTCAGCTGAGGTGTTGTTTATCTCCTGTATGACCATACAATATCCCTGAAAGTGTGTGTGTCTCAGTTGTTTAAGGAACTTAAAGTGATTATACTTTGGCCTTTGGCTTAAGGTGGTACACCGAAAGAGCAGGTGTTAAATCTATTAAATACACACAGACTCTAAACTCACATTGAAATGGAATTTCAGACCCACGGCTATTGTGGGAAGCAGATGCCTAATTGACTCAGTGCAGAGTTTAAGGAGCAGAGAAGGAAAACAGTTTTGAAACAGGACTACTAGGAGCAAGAACATATACGCACAGAGAATCTGGCATGTGAAATTTAAGCTTCTAGAGAAGAAATAAGCATGACTGCCCAACGAGGGTGGTCTAAACAACCTCTGGTTATTATGTGCGCTTACAGGCATCTGTAGTGTTAAGAGTGTAAATTAAATGAGTTGGAGTTGTGGTTTTCTTCTACCATCTGCATTTGTGTGTGTATCGTTGCAAGATGGATGAGTCAGATGTCTTCTGTGTTCACTGTTTTGACAGGCTGAGTGCTGCTCCAAAAACATATTTGGGTTCAGATTTCCACAGTACTTAATAGCCTGTAACACCCTGCATTCTCACCAAGTTTTCAGCTCTAAAGGCCACTTATCAAATATATTCCTGACCAGACCCAGACGACCTACTGCACTGCCTCGCCATCTTTATCAAAATCCACAGAAAAACACATTACAAACATGACTCGAATGCAAAAAATGAGTTTAATGCAAGTGTAATGTACAGCAGGTGTGTGGGCACATTCTGTCTCCTCCTCCTATCCTAAGAAAATATGTTCCTTCTGGGCACAGGCGCCTATTTTCATAGTTTTGCTTGATTCCCAAATTACTGTCAAAACACCAGACCTCCTTAGCAATTCTGAACTCACTTAATGCCCAGGATTACACACAAAAAAGCAATGTGTACATTGAATGATGGCTCAGGGTGGGCTGAGTTCCTCAGGTGTGGCCAGACATGTAACCACAAGCACCTTTTTCTATGAAAATGTTTTCCTTCACCTGTCTTGAGTTTAAAAAACAGATTTGTAAAACAGAAATAGAGTAACCTGGGGTGATTTGGGTGACATGGGGCGGGTTGCCTTCTGGGTTTTCACAGTCGTTATGTGAGATATTACAGTGAGAGAACAGGATACAGTGTACGAAAATGTAGTGGCAGCAGCAATGGCCGTGGAAATTGGGTCCCCTGAGGAGGTGCGATGGATGGATGACTTCACTTGTCTTGCAGCTTGGATGGAGTGATCTGAGGTGATATGGAGCTGCCAACATGCATCAAGTGCCTGTTTTTGTTCTTTTCTCTTTTGACTGTGTGTCTCAGGTGAAAGAATCCTGCGGTCTGTCTCTAAAACTAACGGCCAGCACTACCAGCTGCCATTCCATTACTCTGCAGTCGCCGGACTTCTCCCACTGCTTTATGAAAAACTACCCGGAGAGCTCTGGTTTCCTGTGCTTCATATTAACACTCCCCTATCTGCTGCTTTCAGTGTTAAATTCCCTGCTCAAGCTGTTTGGACCCTCTTTATTTCTTATTGCTGTGATTTCAGACCGGATCTTCTTCCTCACCCCACTCTACTAGCCCACCAGCTGTGGCAACAGCCCGACTCCACTTACACAAATACCACTTTGTTTTAGCCATTTTATCAGCTGCAGCTCAGTAAAAAAAAATACTAGTTTCACGTGGTGTTTACAGTGTTATTCCTTCCCTGTTTTGTGGCTCAAAGGATAGAGAGTCACTCATTATTCCGTTTAAAGGGCTCCCCTGAAGCATGGATTGGGTTTCTGTTGTAATGATGTCATGGTCCTGCCAAGTTTTGTGACCACAGTAAATATTTATAGTGCAAGCCAACCAAATCAACCAAAGTTACAATAGGCTTTTTTTTTTTTTGCTGTCAAAAACAATAATAATGAGTCTTTTCAAATGTGGACTTTTCAAGACAGTTATAATTTGAAGTGCAACAGTCTTTGAAATAAATTAAAATTACATTCCGAAAAGACATAGCACAGCTTATTAAATATCAAGTCCTCTCCTCTCTTCTCCTCTCCTCTCCTCTCCTCTCCTCTCCTCTCCTCTCCTCTCCTCTCCTCTCCTCTCCTCTCCTCTCCTCTCCTCTCCTCTCCTCTCCTCTCCTCTCCTCTCTTCTCCTCTCCTCTCCTCTCCTCTCCATCTTTTTTTCCCAGCTCACAACAGAGAGCATCAATCTTTCCATGGCCCTGCTCTGTTCTATCAGCAGACTTATAATTCACCTCAGAGGCTCTGTCTCTACAGCTATCTACCATGCAACTGCCAAAAGCTGAGCACTGCCAGACGCCTAAAAAATTGATGCTGAGATGCATCACTGACATGACGAAGGAGAGAAGAGTAAGCTGCAGTATGAGTGTTTGTGTGATTGTGTTATTTTAGTGCACATTATATGCTTTGTGCAAATAGTACATGTAGTGTGTGTTATGGGATTTGTTGAAGTCAATTAGACAAAAATGTCAAAAATAAACATATATTTCCTCTCTTGCAGCCTTTTAATTTACTGTCTAAACAAAAGCAGCACACTGATTTCTGGTTCTATTTCAACACTCTGCACTTTGAAAAAAACAGTTTATTGCATTTCTACTCTGGCGCATCATCAGCTCGGATGGTCCTCGTAAAGGCAGCACAGCAGGAGAGAGGATGCAGATGGAAAAGAGAATACCCCCCGGGGGTCCTCGCTTTGCTTTATGTGCAATGAAAAAAGAAGAGACCTCCTTCTTGAAATTGTCTCTATTTGTGCCTAAATGACTGGAGTGTCAGCCAGAACTCTAGCGGTTCTGCGCCACTGGGTCCACACACTCTGCTCTGCTAACACAGATCCATCCAGGCCCTTATCATCTGGAAGACATTATGGGAAATGCTTGGCAGGGTAGTTTGACGCCTCCGAAAAGACTCTCCTGTTGCCAGCCATGTTAAATGCAGCTCTAATCCATTGCTCTAAACACCTGCGGGGACTTGCTTTTAGAACTGGGAGTCCTTTAGGGGGACAGAGGATGGTTAACTGCCTCCATCTTGGATCATAAAAGAACAACAAGAACATGGCCTACTTTAAAGCCTCAAATGGTGCCACATTTTCAGGGTTTGACCCATTAAATTAAACTTCTTATTCATGAGGGACTGAGTCATGATTTGTTGTCATAAAGCCTCTGTTGTTATTGTTCTTATGCCCCATGACAATGGAATCCAGTTGCACCATGCACCTATTTATCTGTCTGGTCTGTTTTAAAACTGGGTGGGCCAACCCACAACATAGACACACACACAAAGACAAATACACACATAGTAAGCAGCCTACCACAGTGCTAATAGTGAAAACGGTTTGCCAATCCAGTGGGGAAATTAAAGGGAAAAAAGAAAGGGGAGGGGGTGAGGAGGGGTGAATGTAATTCTCAACGACCTTCGCTTCACCGACTCAAATGTATTAGCCTGCCTTCTTTCTTCAGGCACAGAGAGAAAGCAATCCGCTAGTGTCAAACGAGAACATTAGCCCTCCTTGCAAAGCCAAAGAGAAGGCGACAAACCAGCGGCCTAACAATATAACAGTTATATTGCCTGAAGCTTTCCCATGGAAATAATCTGTCCTCCCTCTATAAATGTCTGCTTGATATGGTTCTACAAAAGCAATACAATCTGAGGCAATGGAATAACGCTATGACAGACTGTGTAAGTCCAGTACAATTGCTTAAATTTCTTAATCAGACCATTTATAAGCTCAAACATGCTGTGGAACACCCCAGAACAAGTGCACTTTCTTTGCTGTTACTTCCTTTGGTTCAGCTGTACATTGAACAAATGTCCAGCGCTTTTCTCTAACATTTCTTTTTCAACAGCTGACACAGTATAAGTTGCTATCGCACCAAAACATGTCACCTACAACATGTCAAAACACCCCTTGGTTACACAAGTGGAAAAGCACCAAACAACAGGCTTGGGACAGCTCTCTGAGGCCCAGAGAGATTGAGTAAGAAAAAGAGCCTTGTTGTCAGCTGTCCGACCCAGTGAATTCACGTGTTAACAAGTCCAGGCTAACAAACTGTCACTCGAGGCTCTGGCAAAACATCATTAACATTTGTACAAGGGGCCCGAGACAAGTTGACTTACTTTTTGTGAGCCTGAAGGGGACGATCCCTCCAGAAATAAAACACACTCTTTTTCCTCAGGTCTCCCCCCATCATATTCTACCCACTACTGAGTGTAACATTCATTACTCTGAACTAGAATAACAGCTTACCTCTTTCTTTGGGCCCAGTCCAGCTGTAATGACTGCCCTGTCAACTCAACATATAAAGTGGTACTGCTAAATGAGTTGCCAACGTTGTGATTTTTATTGAAGGGAAGGACCTCATCATTAAACCAGACGCTTGACCATAGAGTGTGAAAGAGATCAGCAGAGCTTTTTTTTTCTTTTTTTTTTCTTTTACACTATCACCCTCTCCATTGATGTGTCTCCACTTCTAAATCTGCAGAAAATTATTGAAGGCCTCACAACGTGGTAACCCACCCAGCGGGATAAACCACTACCCAATCAGAGCTGATGGGTTCTGAAGTGGTTCCTTGTCAGAGAGGGGAGAAGGGCATGATTGCTTTGCTCACTACTCACCAAGGCACACATAGATGGAAGGATAAAAAGATATCCCCACCCTGACGGCCCAGCTGCATCCATCCAAATGGGTCTCTCTGGGTGTCACCGCCATACGGTTACCCTCAGTTCTGTATTATTTTTAGATTTCATGGCTGTTTTTGATTTTGCGGCAGCTTCTGCCACATGTTCGTAAAGCATATTCACTTTCCTAAACAGCAATTATCATTAGCATTGATGGATTTAGCGTGCCTCCATCCATTAGCTCTCCTAATTACACTGTCGAGAGATCTGCTGTCGCCAACAATCAAATTAATGAATTTGGCTATTTAGACTCAATTATTGCATCCCCCCTCCCACTCCAACATGCACAATAATCCTTTATTCAGAAATATGAGCATAGACTGACAGAGGGAGATTTCTGCCCCAAGGGGGGGATCCTTTCTGCTCAGGCACAGAGCAGGCTAACACGACTACAAACTGTAGCGGGGGCAAGTGAAGGGCGGGGGCCTAAGAACAAGTACAAGAAATACAGCTGACCACAAAAGCTGCACTGTTAGCAAGCCATCTAAATACCCCCATGCTCACCTCACATGTAGAGCTGATTGCACTTTGAACCCTGGCAGAGTTAAAGTATGTTCAGCTGACTTGCTCTCGATTCCCATGGGCGACTGTGACATGCCTACAGGGCCAAAACTGATCAGTGCATATTTTCAGACATCCTGTTCGGCACTTTTTGACCTTGTGCCCTCATTAAACATGCAAAGCATGACAAATAGGTCACAATAACATGATTATAGAAATAGGCATATACGTCAGTGCTAAATATATTTAAAACAAACAGTAAATATGTTCATTGTTTTCATTTAGTCATTTGTCTTCGGAGGCCCCTGATTCTCCTCAGCCGACCTGTTGACTTGAAGTAATTGTAGGACTCAGCATAGTTGACCAAAGTGTGCAGTTTTTCTAAATCATCAGTAAAAAATAAAACAATTGCAACTCTTAAATTGCATTAACACATTTTTGGTTTGTGCAATATGGAGGATTTAGGAGCATATATTTGTAGCAGCCCAGAATAGAAAAAAAACAAAAAAAACACTGGTTCTAGTGATGTCCCTTTACATGTTTTTTTCACGTTTTTAGCAGGCATTGTAGATTCTCATATCTCATATCTTATAAGAAGATGGTGAGGCAAGGGGGTTCTCTGTTATGTACATGCCACAAAACCCTACATAGAGCATCTTTAAACCTGCAGTATACAGAAGATAAACAGAGCCAAATGTAGGTACAGGAGTCAGTTTCTGCTCAGCCCACTTGACTTGAAATGTCAGTTTTTTGTTTTGTTTTTTTTTATCAATTTTTTTGTCCAATGATTCCAAATCTAATATTTTCTAGTTTTAATATACAACAGACAATGGCAAAAGTGATTAAAACACAACACTAAATGGTTGCTGCATTTCAGGTTGTATGTTTAAACTCAATTCCTACTTGTATCAGATCTTCAAAGAATAATATAAAAAGTGCATTCATTGTATTGATTTAGGACACAATTTGAAAATAAGGCTGTGGACTAAGCATTTCTTCATATAACACCAAGTTTTGAATGTGTCAGTATCCATCTACCTACAGTGCATTGCTTGTGTGTATATGTCTCCACTGCACAGTACAAACACTGTAGCTGCACGTACATAAGGTTTAAGAACACCCATCTGGTGCACATTTGCTTTTTTACTGTGCATCTTGTTATCATGAATACAGTGAGAGTGAATAAAGTATATTTAATTACAATAATGCCCAGGGCAAAATGGAGATACACATTTAGCACTTTTCCCGTTATGTGAGCGTCAGATATGAAACTGCTTAGCTTACAGCAGTTCTTGATGCATCTTAATACATAGTTACTGTATGCATATTCATGTTCTAAATGTATATTTTGGAAATGAAGCAATGAACAGTTCGGGCAGATTTCTAAGAAATGCTTAATAGAAGTAAGCCACAATATAATAATGGCCCTTCTGATGTGGTATTTCTGTGCTTTTATGCAGTATAACAGCTCTACATCTAATACAGGAAGGGTATGACACATTAACACAACACACCCAGAAACCTGTCATATCATTTACAAAGGCCTAAAAATGGCAGGAAACTGTTCTGAAAATCAGAAAAAGCATAAGGCAAGAAAGCAAACCAATAAGATATAATGGCTGGAAAAGCAGGTGTGCTTTCTCAAAGAGGAAAGAGAGAAAGAGAGGGATGGTAAGAGAAGCACTTCAACCCATTTCTGGGCCCATTACAGAAGGGAATGGCTCCCATTTGTCCCACCTTGACATTTGAGAGGATCTCTGATTACACAGGAGAGAGGGGCAGGCAGAGGTGAGCATAGAGAGAGTCCTCCACAGGGGTCTGTGGCATGGCTCAGATGATACGCCATCGTTACAACAATGAGAAGTCAAGGGTAAAAATAACAGGTTGCAGGGGGAAAGGGGGCAATGTGGCACAGCAGGACTAACACATACCATATACTGTCTTTCTTTAAAATACAATGGCCCTACCCTGCTCTCAACACCTACTCACCCCCTGGGGCATCTACAGGACTCAGTGGCATGGATACATGCACACACACCCTGCAGGGAGGGAGGGAACGCAAGACTGCTTCATTTACACAAACTATCTAAGGAGATCCATAGCCCTCTGCTCAGTTCAGATATTGAATATATTCAGTGTACCATTGTATACTGTGTGAAACCATCACTGCATTTTAAACAGTGATTCTTCAGCCTTAGAGCTGTGGCTCTGTTCTCAAACTGTATAGGCATTATATGTTTTATGGTTAGGTCAAGGTAATGACAGGTACTAGGGTGTGGTGTGAAACAAGAAAGGCCAGCAAAGATATGATAAAAATGTATGCCTCAATGGATTTATTGTTAATTAAATAAAACAGGATATTTTCTTGAACCTAAAAATTTAGTCAGGATACAAATCTATCACCACCACCAGAAAAGGAAATATCTATTGTTTCCAGGTACATAGAATAACAACCTCTTAATCTGGAAATAAATGACACTTAGCATTTTAACTTTTTTTTGTAATTCCCTGCGATGACATCCATTGGGCATTACTAGTTGCCCATTGGTAGCTGGGATAGACTCCAGCATCCCCACAATCCTCCCAAGGATTAAGAGGTTTGGAAAATGAATGAATGATCTCTTTAAAAAAAAAAAAAAAAAAAAGACTATGCTAAGACTAAGACTAAGATTTTGCAGTCAAACAGGGGTGCTTGCTTAAAGATTATAATTGGATATCCTCTTCATGTTTTCAGTTGTAGGCTGTACATGACTGAGTTCCTGCCTGTTCCAACCATATGACAGATGATGCATGAGAATGCATAGAGTAAAGTGAAAGCAACCTCAAGCCACTGACCTTCTGAATTTTACATGGTATCAAAAAACATGAGTTTACATGAATTTGAGTACCACATGATAAAAACTGCAAAAACAAAATGTTTTCAGTAGATGTAGGAGTTAAACAGCCAATCATCATGCATCTGTATGTCTGAGGAGCTGGGAAGCTCGAGGTGCTCCCTGCCGGGTAATGAGCTGTGTGCCAAAGAGTACACCACATTCAAAAAAGGCAAAAGGAGTAAGAGAGTAGATGAAGGAAAGGGAGGAGGGGAGTTGAGGCTGAGGTCAACTAGAGGTAAAGCCTTTGGGTGTCGTTCAAAACTCTGTCTTTCCTTTCCACAATGGACAGGAAGACAGAAAGAGTGTTGCGTGTGAAATGGTAGTGTTGGTGTGTTAAAGGAAATAGACTGGCACAAAAGATAGAGAGGGGGACTGACCAGAAAAAAGGAGAGAAATAGTGCAAATATGTGTACAGGTAGATGGGAAACAAGTGCCAGCATTACTCCAGGAAAGCAGCAAAGGAGCAGACGTGAAGTATGTTGTTCTCACTCTTTTACATCGCTCCAGAGCGGCTAGTGAGCTCGAGGGCAATGGTAGTAATAACTGCACTGGGAATTATTCAATTAAATGCCTCATCCGTCCCCCCTGGTGCCCTTCTTCCTCTGTCTTTTCTCTGTCCTCCGTGCGAGGAGGCGGCGATTTGTGGGGGTCACGAAGCAGTCTGGCCTGGATGCACCGTGACCCGGTCATCTGGCTGGACATGCAACCACTTGGCTGGGAACAGACCAGACTGTGAACAGACCCTGGGAGAATCTCTTGGAGGATTGAAATTGTCCTCTTGAGTATTTAAAATGTGCTCTAACAGTTAACAGCAACCAAACCTGATTTTAAACAATACAGTAACCTTGAGATAAGACAAGCTAAATTTAGTTCTTAGCAGGAAGAGGAAAGGGAATGGTAGCAAAAATAAATAGGGGGAGTGTTTCCATGATATGCACATGTTGGCAAGCATGACTTGTTAATAAGCTGTTGCCTGTTTTCTTTGAATGAGTTTTTGGGCTTATATTTAATACTGTATTCTTTTGTTTTGATGGTTGTATTGTTCTCATCTTGTTCAAAGATTTTCCAGTGATGCAGCAATTTAAAAGCCAAGTAGCCCACGCTGTGAAGGCCACATGCCAAGGGATGCATCTTTTTCATGGTGCCAAGCAGAGAAGTTGAATGCTTGGCAGTACAGAGACGTTCTAAGTGCTGATGGCCAACTAGCCCTTGCCAGCCTTTAGAGGGCAAGGTGACTCTTCCATTTACTGGTCTCAGAATTGAAGATGCCTGCCAACTTGGAGGCCCGTTGACCAGGGGTATCATTTCCCTACATTATGGTCAAATTGTCTGGGATACTGTGCAAGCATTCCTGCAAAAGAGGGGCCCTCCTGTCCCTTATCCCTTAAATAGGCAGGGGTCACCAAGAAAAGGCTGGTCAGGCGCCAGAAGTAGGCTTCTAATAACACATTTAGCAGCTCCCTACTGTGATAATGCCACAAAAGGGCTGCTGTTGGCCTGAATTTACAGTTCCTTTTTTGACAATTACTGCCATTTAACAAAAGAAACTGTGGAGAAAAAAAGAATTAAATGCTGGCTCTTAAGAAAAACTAGACCACAACTAATGCTGCCAATTTAGTGAGGAGAGATCAAGCAAAGAGCAAACAAAGCAAGTGATTGTGAGTGGCTCTAACTCAATCAGAGAGCAGTAGGGTACCACCCCATCACTCACTGTCTGCTTGCCACTGCGGCTCAATCACGCAGAGTTGAGTGTTAGAGAAACACCAGCAAGCCAACAGCCGCTGTGCACAAACACAGTGACCGAAAATGACCCCAGAGATCTGCGACTCAGACAGGAGGGTCCCTCCTACCTACAAACCCTCTTACGCCACTGCAAACAAACTTCACCCAGGACCCCTCTCGGGGTTTTCTTGATTGTTTGAATAAAGAGCCCTGCGGTTTCTGTGGCCCCCCACCCACCTGCCACATCTTGAGTATCTGGAAGCACTGGGGCATTAGGGCAACAAAAAGGTCAGGTTAGACTTTGGTTACATCAATCAAAATCATGAGCCCCATTCAAGGTTATACCATTGAATGCAACATGTCTGACACGCCTGGACACGCTGTATTAAGGTGTCCAGAACTCCCTCATCAATTCAACTAAAGAGCTTCTTTCCTTTCTCCTCTGGGATTGGTGGACAAGTTAGACTTCAGGAGGTACTGTTTCAAACTAATCCACCCATGACCACTGCTCTACCACCCACATATTATGAACATTCTATTAGTTTTTGCTATTTACTATGCTGCATCATAAACTGAGAAAAAATGTGCATTTGATGGAAGAAGAGTAAAGCGAGAAGGGAAAACCTGTTGCTAATTATATTACATGAAGCAGAGAGAGGGGGATACAGTACTTATTGCCAACTGTCCTTTGGAAATAGAAATGCATAATTGAATTATGGCCTCAGTGTTTAATGCTTTTTCATCGATGCTGGAAGGAAAACGAGTATGAATTTTCTTAGTCAATAGATGTGTGTCCAGATAGAGAGCTGAGATTACCAGATGCTGTCCTCTAATCATGAGTCTTTCCATACATCTCTTTTTCTAGCAATCTGTTTTGGATAAAAAGCAAAAGAGCATCCGACTGACATCTCTAAGCTGTATGAGCTGCGGATTCATTCCACAAGAAACTTCCATATAGGGAAGCTTGTCTTGGTTTAGGGATGGAAAGACTATGAAGATGAAGATGGAGAAGGCAAAAAAAAAAAAAAAACCCTCAGCAGTCGTGTGCCAGAAACAGCTTAGTGACACTCAATCCCTGGCAAATGCTAGCCGCTAACTCCCACATCAAGATGCAAAACAAAACAGGCAGAAACGTGAGACTGTATGATTCCTTTGTGTTGCCACAGATATGTAACAGAGGCTTGAGATCTAGTGTGTTATTTATTAGCATGGTCCTTCTCTTTTCTCTTTTTCTCTTTCCCTACGCTCCCTCTTTCCTTCTTTTCCTACTCTGAATTGGACCTCCCTCCCACTGTGAGCTAGAGTGGCTCGCCTCCCGGTTGTGGTCAGGTTGTGCATGAATCAAAGTGGTGACAGAGCAGCAGGGAGGATGGCAGATGCCACGGCCAGAAAGCTTTTCAATCAGGCTGCCCTTCCAAGCTGTGGCCAAGGTGAAACACTTCACCGGCGGATGAGAAAAAAAGACCGTCAACCCCACGGTCAGTCACACACACACCTAATGCATGTATGCTAGTGCACATGTGCACAGACCTACTTTAATCCTGCTCATTAACCAGGGAGTCACCCTTTATGTTTGAAAGAGATGAAGAAGAAGAAAGAGAGAAATGAAGGTCAATTCATTTCTGAGGCAACATTTCTGTCTGCTATGGTGCCTTTGGTGCCCCCTGGTTAATTACTAAGGTGAACACTTAACATTAATCTGCATTGTGGCTTTCATTTGCTTTGAGTGCCTCACCTGCCTCATTAACGACTGTTTTCTAAATAGCAAATGAGGTATTATATTGTAAATAGAAATTTAAGGTGCAGAGCGCTTGTGGCTAGAAGTTTCACCATGCTGACAAAATAAGCCTTGGTTTAATTGCTGTGAAGTGCAAACAAGATACATTCAAAGTAGATTGCTCTTTGAAATGCTGCTGACAAGCTATTTTTTTTCCTGGTACATAGTTTCAATGTAATTTTCGGTGTAATTTGATTTCCATTGTGATGAACTGTGGGAGTCTATTGCTGCGGAAAATACCAGGTGCATAATTTCAACTGCTTTTGTCAAACCCGGCAGTTAAAAGAAGCAGTGTCGCTCTATGCACTCTTTATTTTGCTATGCCTGTTTTGCAGCGTCTCTTTGAACTCCCCCAGCACAGATGCCTCACTGACATGCACTTTGAAATGAAGCACACACTGATGGCAGAAATAAATGTCCGCTAACAGGCAGTAAGTATCTCCAACAATCTATGTCACTCCAAAGCTGTATCACCTCAGCCTCTTGGGTCACAGCACTTCCCTTCTTTAAAAGCTTCTGCTGCCACAAGCCTGTTAAAAAAAGGTTCCTGTTGTGTCCTTTCCTTATTTATGCTCCTCCATGACAACGGCTGATAAACGCTCACACAGCTCTCCTTATTTGCCCATGGTTGCCTTCCAGAGGAGCGTGAGAGAGTTGCGGGGGGGGGGGGGGGGGCACTAGCGGAGTTATTGCTCCTCACTCCCCCCAGCTGTGAAGCTTCATTACACTTTATCGTGGAGCTGCCGTGTGCTATTCAGGTGGAAGGCTAACAGGGGAATTAGGGGAAAGTGGCCAAGGGGATCTTTTCCCTAAATCCCCTTCTGCTCAACACTCTCACTTTCTAGAAACAGGTGGCACTCTTTGTCAGGAAGTATGACCATATGAGTACAGTGGGATTCCACATAACAAAGGAAGCACTAACTATAGATAAAGTGTAGGGTAAACCCACCCCCCTGTGATCACTTCCAAAGCTTCATCTCTAGGGTCCAAGGCCTTGTCAGGAATGCCAGGAGGGGCAGGATGTCGATTGTAGCGGGTACACAGTAGAGAATGTTTGCCTTCCCAGCAGGCCAAGCAGCTCCACGGGGGCAACTCAGCAGGAGATTGAAGTGGAAGAGGGCAGAGGGGCAGACAGAGGAGAAGGCTACAATTACGAAGAGGAAAAGAGTGCTTTTCCAAGCTTTGAGTTTCAGGCACCTGAACGTAGGGGGGCTCTCACTGACTTTTGAAGCGTGGTGAGGCGTTTGCCAACTTTCTCCTCGATCTCCCCCACAAAGGGCTGCTTGAGAAGACATTCCTCAAATATCTCTGCTGACTAGTACCACCCTGCAATGCATCTCATGTGAACACCCACCACCACCACCACCTTCCATCTGTCACAGCAAAACCTCTGTGAGGTCCAGAAAAATACTATCTAGACAGATAGAAAAGCAAAGAAATAAGGGCAGGGCAGAGAAAAGGGATACCAACTCTCTCCTTTTGTTTTAACCCTCTCTCTTCCATTCCACCAAAACAAACAGTGCAGCCTTGAGTGACGGGTTGGCTGCAAGGGATTTCACTGTGCCGAAGAACTTGTTTTTTTTCAGTCTGGTCAGCAAATCCAAATGCATCAATGATTCATAATGTTGTCAGGAATACATCATATCTAGTAAGTCGGTTCTCCTCTTCCCGTCAGCAGGAGAGAAGAAGATGGTGTGAACAGCCTGCAGCTCAGTTTGAAACATTCTCTCAGTATTGTTCAAAAGTAAAACTCTAACTTTATCAGACCAGAAGTATTGCATGAACAATAAGAGCTAGGGTTTGTCTTACAAATTACATAAATTGCCTTTCTGTCTGGCTTATGTGAAACTCGCCTGTATCGTACTCTGATTCAAATTCCCAACTTTTCTTTCAGATGGCAAAGCTGCCACAGCCAGATGAGCCTGACAGACCTTATCAGATCACACACAAACACAAACATAGTGTGCTGTGCAAGAGCATATCTATTTACTTCAGTTTTCACTTGTGCTTAGCTTGCCCATTCCACTGAATTTCAGAGCAAATTGACTTCAAATATTTGTCTTGATGCGGGCTGTGCCTTTGCCTCAAACTTCATTAGCTGTGAGCGCAGCGAGGGCGGCCCCTGAAACTCCAGTCTGTGAAAGTCTACAACGGTGCGTGAAAGGTAAACACGTTCTGCATTCAGATTCACAGGGCTCACTTAGTCTCCTTATCTCTGTGATGAAGTGTTTTCCTCCTCCAGCTCTCAGGATACAGCCCTCTGAACTTCCCCAAACAAACCTGTCAAGGGTAGTGCACACGTGCAACAACACGGCCACGACCAGACTGCACTCAGTAAAGGCTGCTTTTCTTTTTACGAGCACCACTTTGAGTGCTTCTTGTTTGGTTTGCTGATAACAGCCATGTTGGGGAACATGTGGTGCATGTGTGTTCCATTTGCCCACTAATTAGATTGCAAGGCAGTGCACTGAAGCATGCATTGTAGCCCCCCCGCCTTCCCTGCCCCCACCCCTCTCTGCCAGTCTATCAGATAAGGAGGCCATTCTGGCTCTCATCAGTTTCCATTATGTGAGGGCTGATTTGGTGAGTGGAGCTGTGACAGGGAGTCTGACGGAGTCTACACAAATCACACCCAACCACTGTCCACAGATACATATTTCTGTATGTTTGAGTATTTCTCTGCTCATGGTCACATTACCTAAAACATGCCTTGTCACTAATTAATGCAGTATTTTTGTTACATAGCGCCACAATATGAAATCAAGGACTACAAAGGGAATAGATTTAATTGTTTGTCTGTCTTTGCCAGCTGAAGTCAAAGCTGCACAAGCTGAACATATCATGGAAAGGAACTAAAGTTCCATGAAAACCACTCCATTAAAAACATTAAAAATGAAACAGCACACCAGGTTAAAAATAGGAAAAAGCAGGAGGTCAGGATGGCCCTGTTTCCTGGACAATCTCTACGTGGCCCACATGAACGGGTACTTAAATTTCACAGATGTCTGCTTTAGTCATATGCTAACAAATGACCAAAGTGTGTGGATTTCAACCTTCTAACCACACTATTGGGATTGCATATAGATCTACCACTACTATTCATGTAATGATTAAGCATGCAGAGTAAAGGGAAAAGAAAACAAACTGAAAGGATTAGAGGAGAATCTTACAAATGCAAAAAATACAGTGTACAGACTTCTGCTAGAAAATTTATGAACTGCCAATTAACTGGCAAAGTGTAATCTGCAAATTCAGTGGCTGTGAATGAAAGAGCAGAGCTAATTGGGAAATGATACATCTATGGATCACTATACTCAAAGCCCACCCTCATTTCAACCTGGAAAAAGCTGCCTTCCTTAGCCTCCAGCGGTAAAATTCTTTTTGCTGTGTGTGTTTAGACACAGGAAATTCATTCCTGACTAATTTGATTAGCACAACCATTGTTAGAGCCCCCCCTCCTCCTTTCCCTTCCTTGCGCCCTCTTTCTTACAGAGGATCTTGGACAGTTTAATAGTCCCTATGGTGCTGAAACCAGACCCAAAATCTGTGTCAAGGAGCATCCAGCCTTTAAAAGACAGCAGCATTCAAGCGGCCATAAATCTCTGACAGCAGTAAAGAAAGGTTAAAGTGGGACTGAAATCTGGGATTAAAAAACCAAACCCTGCAAATGTATACAGGGGCCATTCACCGAGCACAAAGGGAGGATGGAGTCCAGGTTTTGGGTGGAGCGGGGATACAGTAACAGGATCCTGCAAAGCCCTGTACTCTCCCGAGCCCTGCAGCGTAAACAAACAGCTGAGACAGAGCAGGGCAGAGGCACCGACACACGCACTAAACCACAGACAATCACACACACACAGACAGGCAATCAGAGTGAGGCAGTCTGCCCAGGCTAGGCTCACCTCAGGGCACCTACGCTGACACAGGCTCATCACATTACTGTCTGTCTCCAGTTTCATCAGCTTAAACTATCTATCTGACAACAGGTTAGCCGCTTAGCCTTTTGTTGGATGCGACAGCTCGCGGCTTACAAGTCAAATACGGATCAGTAACTAACTGTCACTGAGAGACAAAGATCCACCTTTAAAGGGCAAATCCACCTACAGTTTGGAGGCTTATTTTGCATGAGTGACAACATTCTAGATGAGTCAGAATTTCCAAAGACTCTGACGGAAATCAACTTTACCACAGTGACTGCTGATTTAAATGTGGGGACACCTTTTGTTTTCTTAAGTGGAGGAGGAATCATGAAATATCTGGTAGAAGCTGCTCACTTTCTGCCTTCACATCTCTCCCTCTCTCAGTGGCTTATGCAAAACTACAGCAGTTCAAATCAGTACGGTGACTTCATTCCACAAGGACGAGAAGTGAGAAGATTCTAAAATGAATGACTGGGGTGAGACATTCCTGTCGCTCTTTGTAGTGCCAGAGCAGAATTAACACAGTTTCTGAGAGGCTCTGGACACTAGATGGCGCAGTTTCATGTGCAATAGGCATGAGGGAAGCGAGGCATGTGAGTCTCACACACAATATGTGCTCTAATACTATACTTGCACACCGTAGGAACAGATATAAATATGTAGGTGTTTATCTGCGTTAAGCGCATGCGTTTGGATGAAATCCTTTTGCGCAGCCTTTGGGATCTATACAGTCCACTGTCGTTAAGTACAGGCCTATCCAGTGTTTTCAGAACAAAAGCAACTCCAGATCAAGTTTTTAGATGATTTGTTTTGCTCTGTCCCCCCTCAGACTTGGCCAAAAAAAAAAAAAAACAACAACTTCAGCTCACACCAGGGCTCAACACATAAATTTGTGATTGAACGAATCATATTTTTAAGCCAAATAAAGCACATCTGTTCCTTATAGACAATATCGCTAATTCGTGGTGTACTTACTTGCACTCCCGGTCCTCCAGATCGAAATGCGGATTAAAGTTGATGAGAATCCGCTGGTGGGGACCAGGCGCCGTTATCACCCACACGCATCTCTGAGAAGGAGGGTAAGACCTGGGGTAGTCGGGCGAGGTGAGGTAGTTGGCGTTTGAGATTCTGATGTTGCCTCCACATTTATCTGCAGAGGGGAGTGAAGAATTTCTTTCAGCAAAATAACAGCAGAAACTCAGATTTCATTGTGTGGGCTTTTGGCTCATACGTCTGACCACAGCAGGTCTGACACAAGAGGTGGACAGTTTGTCTGAGCGCTGCTTAAGGATACCTGAGGAGGCATTTAGTGCAGTCTGTCAGACTACTTTAAGAGCTTACAGTAAGTCTGAGCACATCATTTTAATTTTTAATAATTTAACACTCACATTAAAAGCGAGGAAACTTAAAAAAAAAAAAAAAAAAAAAAAAAAAAAAAACGTTCCTGTAGTAGTAATTTTGAATAAATGAGAACGTAAATTACACATAAGTCTGTCAATCCTTGTTTTTACTTTTAAATTAATCCAGACAAACCCATTTTAAAGGATTTTTCAGAGTTTTGTGATGAGTTGTTGTAAGTTAATGTTGTGGCGCACGATGCTTAAACTTATTAAAACGTGGCTTCTCACATTAAAATAAGAAAAATGAACAGCTTTAAGTCGATTTGCCTTCATGATTAGTGATCTGAATAATATAAAAGCCTGAACAGTGGTTAGATAGAAGAAGTAAGAGAAGTTGCCGATGCCAAAAGTCAGACGGTACAATAACCTGTTCCTTTAAACTTCCCCAAACGGTGCGTTTTTCAGTATTTAGGAGAATAATGCTTTGAGTTCAGAGGCCCGCTGCTGCCTCTTAGGTTTGTCTTCATTCGCGCTTATTTTCATCTTTTTTGTGACAAAACCCCTCCGCCATCTGCTGCTCTCACCTATTCACACCCCTCTTTAAAAATCGAATAAATCGAAATTAATGATTTAGAAAGCGTAATAATGCGCAAGTAGGCTACTAATGAAATTGATGCTGTAACACTAGAACACAAGGGAAGTTGTGACTTTTTGAACTCCACAAGAAACGGATGAGTTCTATTAACTGGTAACAAACTATGAGGCCAAACAAGAAGTGAAACGAAATTATTGATGAAATCTTGGAAAACAAAAGCAAGACAAAACGTGAGACCCTAATCCGGAACCCTAAATTTTTCTGATAGTATCATAAGTAAAATATATAAACTAATATATGTTATGAATATATAAATAAAGACATTTGGATCCAAACAGCCCTACTCAAACTAATACAGTCAAACTCTAATACATCATAACAGAATGCTGGATTAATATTTAAAATTGGACAAAACAAATAACGAGGGTTATATTAAAGTCTGTTTGAGTCTTTGTAGACATAAAATAAGTTTTTTGTTTTTTTTTTCTTTCTTTATGTGTTGGCAAAATGGGCAGGTGAGCGCTGTACGAGTTTGCTAAAATATCAGCGGAGATCAGAGAGGACTAATCTTTTTTTTAAAAAATATTGGGATTAGTAGGTTTATGAAATATATAAAAGCCTTATATATCTACATACCAGATGTCACACTTACCGTTTTTAAAAGCCTTGACCGCCAAGAGGATTCCCATAAACAGGATAAAGACTAATCCACAATGCATCCTTGTTTTGTAAACAAAAAAATAAAATTATGCATACAAAAAACTCCGAAATAAACTCCCCCGAATGTGTTTTTGGCTACAATTCTTCTTCGTCTTGCCTCCTTTTTTCAAACAAAGCAGAAGTGTCTCGGTTAACGAAGTTGCTCAGTGCCTGCTCAGGTCGCTGGCATCCTGTCATTCAGCTCCTGTTTCCTCTCTCCTCTGTCGGCTGCGCTCCTCTCTCCAGCGCCGACCGTGCCATATCCTTTCCAAAGCAGCCAAAAGCGCAAGAGCACACCAAGAATATACGACCCCTCCGCTCCTTTTTTTTTAGGTCCTTACTCCGTCAGATGATGCCCGAGTAGGAGATAATCCCTGGCTGTGGGAAGAGAGAGAGAAAGAGGAGAGGTGTGCAGGTTAGGAATGCGTGCCGTGACCGTGCGCTCTGGACATTCCCCGAATCTGTTGAAACGCGCCGTTGGTTACGGCCAAGACATTAAAGGCACGGATACACCCTTTCCCCCCAAACTGCTTCTATAGGCTTAGACTTGGTTGAGGTTGATGATTGGCTTGATTACAAATAGTCAACCTACACGCCATGTGCCTTTATATGTAAGCGGAGCTCCACACTGAGTCACAGAGCACCAGCACCCCGTTAAGTGACATGACTCTCTCTCTCTCTCTCTCTCTCTCTCTCTCTCTCTCTCTCTCTCTCTCTCTTCCTTACTCGCTCTCTTTCTCCCTCGTAGTCTCGCAAACACACACTCCCTCTCCTCTCTTCCCCTCCCTCTCTCTTCCCTTACAAAAAAAGCAGTTAGACATTAATGGAAGATGTAGTAACATGACTGGGTTCTGGCCAGGAATACGCGGCACAATATTGAAGACGTTCCATATCGAAAACGTAAAATAAACAAGCACGAATCAACTTCAGTCCTAAAATTTGCATTTTTTACGGTACACTGTGAGGGTATTTCCTCGGGATATCCTCTTCTTGCCTTGATCATTATATGTGACACATTGAACCACCTAATCACCGGAGCAGGTCGTCTCCTCAGCTAATCTGCAACTTGTCTTTCATTTTTCCTCTCGTTCATGAGACTGATTATTTGTCAGTTAAGTCTGGCTATATCTCCATACAAGAGGCAAACTGCAGAGCTTCATGAAAGGCCCCGTTCTTGCACGAGCTAAATAATAGAAGTGTTTTTCCTCCATCCAGTCAGTTGGATTTTTTAACGCACCAGTAGTTCACCAGATGCGCCGATTGTTAAAGCTTGCCCCGCAACAGTGACACCATTAAAACTGCGCTCTGAAATTTAGGGGAAATCAATTAAAGCGTAAATTATTGTAGCCTCGAGTCGTTTGTTCAAGGCTGCCCTTACTGGGTCAGACCGCACGGAGAGGAACGGAGCTCACCGGCTTGTTTTAAGTAACCTTTGTCTGTAGAAACCTGTATGACGCAGAGTGCCCAACGATACATCACTATGAACAATTTCTCTTATTGGATATTTTGTGAATTTAATCTATTTTAAACTGAAAAATAAAGGACTGTCAAACAGGGAGATCATATAAGTCAAATAAATCTACTTTGGAGAAACCACTGGAAAATGACCACAAAAAAAAAAAACAACCTATCTATGATCGAAATTTAAGTGCAATGAAAGCAAGCAATATTTCGTAAAAAATAAAATCAGCTGCATTCACCTGCGTCTTGAAGACTCGCAAACCCGCAGGCATCCAGCCCTGCTCTCTCCACTTCCAACATGCGTGGAGTGGGCTGTAGTACACGATCCGATAGGCTTCCTCTGGTTCTGTTTAAAAGACACTAGATCTTCTCCAGAGTCCTCCCAAAAGAAGAAAAGTCAAGTTATTTCCCCAGCAAACCCCTCATTTACACCGGGGGACAGCCACGACGCAGTATAGTTCGGTCCCAGTTCCGCACCGCGCAAAGACGCACAGCCGATACCCGGAGACTCGCTCTGTTCTCCGCCTTCACACTCGTCTCCTCCCCGCTAATTTCTCCGGTTCTGTGTTCGGTCCCTCTCATTCAGCGCTGTCTAAAGCAAATCCGAGGGAGATCAGACAGTCCTAAAAAGGTCGAAAGGAAGGAAAAAAGACAGTCCTGGTCGATGTAATATAAGTTTTTTTTTAGCTGTCCGTCTCTCCTTGCGCCACCGCTCTCGGTTCCTTCAGTAATGCAAATCCAGAGGGTTTGAGTCCCTGCCAACCCCACACGCCCCTTTACGAGGGATGAGTACGCGGGTGCGCGTGATTGTTCGCGTGTACGTGAGTGTGTGCGTCTAAGCCAAGTGTGTGGAGGGGTGTCTCTGCATCAGATGCAGATTTCACCCAGCTGCCACTCTCTTACTCTCTCTCCACCAGTCTGTAACCTTTATTAGATGCTTTAAAAAGTCACATTATTGCACGAACCTGACGGCGTCTCTGCGCTTGGAAGACGTATCGAAATAGCCACATTTGTAATTCAGGATCATTCGCAGAATATTTATAAGGGCTGTCTTCAAGAAAAGCTACAAGTACCATTTTCCAAGTTTTACAGAGTTGAAACGTGATCGTCGGCTTAAAACTGTAACTCCCTGTTGGAGGGAGTAGCTGTCTGCTTCATAAAGCATCACTCATTCTAAAAACCCATACAGCGATTGCATGAGAATATTATGGAGGGACTATAAGGTTGACAACTGTTTTGTGGGCGCATATAGGGGCCAATGGACTCACTGCAGCCTTGTTCCAGTGAACAAAGACACTGTTCTCTGTTGGTGTCCGTCTGTCTGTCTGTCACCTACTTCTATGCATACCAAAAATGCGCTCAGAACATGCATTTTAAAGCATGATCTGTTTATGAGTGACATCAAAGCGTGCGCTATGGCATATTTACGTAACATAGACGCACAAGTCTACGTCTGATCTCCAAACAGAATTAAAAGGGGATCATAGGGGGAAAGGCTGGCCTTTATATGAATAAATTGTTGAATAAGTAAAAGATGTCACAGGAGAAGGTGAACATTAGACATTCTGTCAGATTTATATAACATTCATAAATGATGCTGTATTACGCACATTCAGATTTCAAAAAGATACATTCTGAAACCTGACTGCTTTGAGAAATAAGTGGCGAAAACGAACATTCATTCACAGATTGTGTCATTGTGCAACTCTCTTGTAAGAGGAATTGAGAGTGACATTTAGCCTTTTCCTTATATAACCCATACTGTAGCTGAAACTTCCTCGCTGGGCCTGGAGCATTAAAACTGTCACCAACCCCCACCCCCCCACCCCACACACACACAGATCCACAGACACCCACTGCTTGAGTTCTCTGCTGTTTTAGCTCAATCGACTGCAATAACTGCAGGCTTCCAGCTGCGGGGTCTCTGTAGTTAGAGCCCTGTGCCCTGTAGGGGGCATCAGAGCCAGTGAGCAGCCAGGACATCCACCCATTCCTCCTTAGGGCTCACCTTACTCTCGTATCTTTAAGCCTGCATGACTGAGTTTACTAACAATTGAGGTGATTAAAGGTTTTTACACACTTAATCACCATATCCAGTTTTCCCATGAGAGAATACACATTGGCGCTGACACTCTTCAGTTATCCTTAAGACTACAGTCAAATAATGTATTTCATTGTACATTACATGTTATAATCTCCCAAAAACCAGTAAACCATTGTGCTACCTATAAGGAATGAAAGCTGAAATATGTCAGTTCATGCGGTTGACATGCTTTATACACAATGAGACGTACCCTTTATGAAAAGTTTTTGTGACACAATAGAGAAAGATAAGCCTACAATCCTGGCACATTATTATTTTTCATTCCTGGAGAGACACACACACACACACACACACACATACACACACACACACAGACGGAGGATCGAGTGGCTTTATTCCCATCCCAGCCCTGGTAATTCTCTGTCTTCCTGATAACACAAATGTTAAAATGATGGCGGGCATCTCTATCAAAGGCAGCACTAACTAGCCTTTGGTGTCTTCAGGATAACACAGGAACAATGGCTTAGAGTCATTTCACACCGGGTGTCTGCCTGTGCCATATCTAAAATGAGAGGGAAGGGGGGGGGGGTTGTACGGGAACAATAAAAGAGCCATTTAAAGGATTTGCTCCTTCATACATATCCTCAATAATCTTAACTAAAGTGCTGATGAATAATTAGCTCCAGTGTAAAAGCAGACAGTTTATAGCTCCTGTGAGCAGTTAGTTAATTTCATTAGTTTGGCCTTTATTCACCAAAGTGAGCAAGTCAGAATTAGAAGTACAGGTTCAAAAAATTTGGCACAAAATCTGCATGTGCATTAAACCTCAGAGTCTGATGGAACTTTTTGACTTTGGAGTCATTTGCCAACAATCTGAAAGTGATTTAACACTTTTTGGAGCTATTTGGATGTTGAACAGTCTGAACAAGTGATGGGCACAAAGACTCTTTGAATGGTTTTATGATTAAATTATAGTCTCTGACCTTCACTTTCAGGGATCAAACACTTTAGGTATATTATGCAGCATTATCATATTGAAAAACACTGAACTGGTGACTAAGATTGATGTGTATACCTATAACAAAGTTCCAGAAAACATCCTGTGTCTTTGCCAAGAATCAGAAAAGATGTCAAGGCCAAAGTGGAAAACCTCCAGAACTTTAAAATAGATATGTTCCTGATGCAGTTCTTTCTTCTCTGTTCAAACCAAAAGATAACGATAGATGACCTGATGCCATTTCACTCTTTTGTGGAAAAATGCAGCAAATATTCCAAGTGTCTATATGGAGCCACAGAGTTGAGCAGATGCAGTTGCTTCTGACTAAATCTGAAGAGTGATTGGTAACTACAACTGCCAATCTGAAAATACCTACAGCAGCCAAAACCACCCAACACAGGCTAGAATTTCTGAAAATGTCCAGATCAGGGGCTCCTGTCAGATCACTTTAGTTACAATATCCTGGAAGGTAATTATTGAATTTTGCTCATCTATTGCTCACTACAGCTTTAAAGCTTCTTCTGTGGCTTATGATAGCCCAAGACTTACTTACATAACACTCCTGCATGAGAAATACACTGATTTTAGAAGCTTTTTTGATCATGTTGACAATCGATAAGATAAACCATGAAGTGCAAACTTGTTCGATATGTATAAGATAAAATATTTGGCTGTATTATGACACATAATCGTGTTTCATTACAAACTTCTAGGTTTAGTCAATACCATCAAAATCTAAAATGAACCCGGACAGCTGTAATGAAATCTCTGCTAATGTGGATTTATGTACAATCTCTACAAAATTTGTCACCAGTGGATCCACAATTGTTTTGCCTTTCTTTTATGGGCAGGGGGTGGCTGGACTGGCAGATACATTAAATCAGGCCTTGGTCTCTAGAGAAAAGAGTTCAAATCCCAACTTAAGTGTTTTAGGTTTTAGCAATGAAATGTTAGGAAGGTTTGGTTTAAATAATACACAATGAGTCATTTTTTTCATGCAACATTGTGGATTTTCTCTATATTAAATCAAGCTCTGGCATTTTTCCCAAAACCATAAGAAAGTTCTGCCAGAGTCAAAACCCAACCATAAAAAGTTTAATAATGCTGTTGTCACAGTCTCCTGATGTTGGAAATCCAGTTGCTAGTTGTTTTGGAAGTAAAAATAAAAATATGTCTGTGTCTGTGAACAATTTGCACAACATCTTTACACCAACAGTGATAGAAGCAACTGGATGCTAATACTCACAAAACAAATGTATGTAAAATTGCTGAGATTCTATACATTCCTGATTTGGAGAAATATAAAATAGCAATTTCTTCTTTTGAATTGCTTGGATGAAATTCAAGAGACAACATTAAGGAAAAAAAAAGAGCCTAACAAGTTGCTTTTTATCACAAAACTGTGATCAACTCTTCTGCAAGATGGAACACGACATTCTGGCTTCCTTAGAACACTTTCCAATCACAACTAGACTAATTATAGTTCATAACTGTGCTTGAAGTAGTCTACTGGTGAGGGGAATCAAACAAGCCTCAGGGGAATAAAGTATTCCACCTTTCTGAGATTTTATCCATTTTCCGATTGCAGCTGCACAGCAATGTCTGATATTTTCAGCCCTGCCACCCTCAATGAGTGGGTGCAGGATGCCAGTCCTGATGTCAGATCATCCAACATATGGCGCACTGATCTTAGTCAGACACTGGGTCTTGTCAAACGGGCCATTTAATCTTCGGGATTTATGTGCTAAAACCACAACCTTTGATACAAGCTACGCCATATCCATCTTGGCAGTGTTTTCTCTCTAAAAACAAAGACCACTCAGACTTTACAGAGTGCATCAGGGACATCCCTGCGGCAGCGTATACTGCACTGTGGACTTTTAAGTTCAGTATGAGGTGACGGACATGGCATTTCCTCCACCGGCAGAAATATTTAAATACATGTTCCTGTTCCACTGCATTACAAAGTGGATTAGAGGTGCAGACCATGAACTTTTTAAAAGACCATGTTACCTACTAATCATGCCATGTTCCAGTTTTTTCTCCATGGTAACCACACCAAAGGACAGCTATAGGCTATGGACGAACTGTGCATGTGAAGGCCTATACAGCTCTTGTTGTATAGAGGCTGCTGTTCACAATTTTGGCAGCTGTTGATAATTGCTAGCCAAAGAATGCTTCACACTCTCTTGAACAGGCTTGCTGGCACAAGCGACACACTTTCAATCCCTGTCAATGTGTCGCAATCCTGGGCTTTTCTTGTTCAGAGGAATGTGGAAAGCACATGTGCGTGCATCTTGTGTGTTCGAGTCAAGAAGGTGTGAAAGCACAAAACAAGAGGGGTGAATGGGTTGGAAAAGACAGTGGAGAGGGACAAACAGAAGACAAAATGAGCTGTCTTTTTAAGATTCTGAGGATTCGGGTGAAGACAAGGAAAACAGAAGAGAGGCCCTGAGAAATCCCTGCACGACTGAGTCTTAAGGGGCAGGTTGGAGCAGTAGGGTTGGAGGGGAGTGGCTGAGTCAGATCAAGGTCTGGAGTAATTGTTACAAAGGCAGCATTTCTCCTCCGAGGCGTATGGGTGAGGTGAAACTAAGTGTGAATGGAATTAGTGGAGGGCTGAATAAAAAGCTTCTGAAGTTTAGAGGCGTTATGGAAATAGAGAAAGAACAAGCGACCTGAAACGTTTGCACGGATAGCATTCCTTGTTCAAACGGGGGCGTGGGGAAACAGAGGGAGATGAAGAGGAGGAGAAGGGCGGGGTGGAGGGGAATAGAACAAAAACATAAAGAAATGGCTTCATTAGAAGTAGAAACATTTACAGTGACATTTAGTGAAGCGGAGAGGATGTATGAATAAATATGCATAATGTTACCGGGTAGCATCGAGAGCTTCTCATGGGTAGAAGGAGGGTGAGAATGATGGCTCCTGAATAAATGATGAGGGAGCCTATTGCCTGTGTCTTGGTGTGTGTGCAGGTTGCTATGAGTGTCTGCACATGTGACAGCATTTAACTGCAAATATGTGTGAACTTTGGGCATGCACACACGCATTTCCAACCCACTCTTGCAGCACCACAATTTCCCATCATCACTGATGGAAATTACCCAATCCTCGATACCTAATCAAGCAATCATTTTTTGGAGACACACAGATTTGCAATTGTCTCTGATGCTTAATTACATTTTTGGAAAGCCAGGGAGCAAACTGCCTGGCAAATTACAATTTTTGGTACATATATCTTTTTTTTTTATTATCTGTTTTTTGTTGGGTTTTTTTTCCCTTTTTTGGTTGATGTTCCACTCTCCACTTGTTTTTTTTTCTCCCACTAGTTCCAAGGCTGAGATGATGAATATTGTGCTACTCATCATCAAACGCATGGGGAGAGGCCCCAGAGATCAGGGCAGTGGAGGAGGGGAAGGGAGGTGCAGAGCGGGAGGGAAACTGTCAGGGAGAAATGCTATGTAGGTCAATGAAGAATTGCACTGGGATATTGCCTCCTCAGCTCACAGTCTGGGAAGCTGATTTGATTTCCGGTGAATCCATCCGACTTGAATTATGAGAGATTACCCTCGTAAAATCACCTTGGTGACTGCCGTTGAAACCCTATGCTCTCAGGGGGCTTTATCCCAAGATCTATATACTATATTGGCTAAATAAATATACTTAAAGTCTGTCCAAGTTCTCCAGAGCACCCTGAGCTCTACTGTTTCAGTACTGTATTTTGTGTCCTTCAGCTGTAAACTAGGGAGGATCTGAATGTAGTCAATCTGAAATAAGCTGCTCCTGTGTTTTAGTACAGAGTAACTTTACATTTTGAGAAATTAAAACTCTAGAACTAACCCAAAAGAACTAGGAGGTGCACAAGTCGTACAATGAGTCTTGAAGGCTGTATAACTGTATTTAAAATATCAAAAATTTTTTGAACCCCATTCAAATCAGTGCTGAAAATGACATCACACCCAAGATGACCCCATCCACAAATTTATCTGATAAACAATAATAATGCCTTTAGCCACATTGGCTACTGTTAGCATTACCAGCTCATAACAGCATGGTGTTTTACAGATGTAAACACTATAGAGACAGAAGATGGAGAGTATATGATTTAATGAGATACAACAGTTGGAAATGCCACTTCAGCACTAGTCCAGTGGAAGCCTTTGACTGGGAACATAGAAATTCCAACATCCCAGGTCAAATGAAGGTGCCCTTAAATGAAAACATCACTTCAGTAACATATCAGTAACTTGTATTATTATGTTCTTAATTAGCTAGTAGCTAAAAACACCATTTCCAGTGGCTACAAGCAGGTTTTAACAAGCGAGTTGACACACAATTGATAGTTTAGGAAAACTTGATGATGATCATTATTTATTAGGTTCCAAAGAAAGAAATATCTGCCTGTATATATCAGACTGAGGTCAAATGTACTGTATGTAACATGAAGAAGTTATATAATTGTAATGATATTTACAAGCATCACAAACTTACAAAGCTATTTTAAAGGATTGTATTTGCAGTTGCTTGTAAGAAATGTGTTAATATATATACTTATTTTTGTCTCAGTGACTGTGATGATCTATTTGCCTTGTATTTTGTTAGTGTATACTCTATCTTTAACCCTAAGAGGGGTTTAAACTAAACTCATTTAAGTAGTGGTGTGTATTTTGTAAGGAAAAGATGATTAGACTTTATTGTGCCATGTTCTGGTGTCTTGCCTTTTGAGGTGCACTCATAAAACAAATCCTAATGACTTTGAAGAAAAGAAAGGTGGAAATAATCACATGAAAGAGCAACATGAAAAACTGGTATTTAATACAGGTATTTGCATGAAACTGAAAGGATATTTAAATGATCTTTTGATTCTT
This sequence comes from Sphaeramia orbicularis, assembly GCF_902148855.1. NCBI lineage: Eukaryota > Metazoa > Chordata > Actinopteri > Kurtiformes > Apogonidae > Sphaeramia > Sphaeramia orbicularis. Next base: position 6,798,746 of record NC_043976.1, read on the forward strand.
TAATACATAAGAAAAAAAAAAAGTCAGTGACAATTTAGAGTCTTAAATTATCTCAAAGAGCAAACCAACATGCCCACTGAAACAAATAGCTGCGAGAGTTTCGGTTTCTCTGTGTCACTCACCAGCTCACCAGGATCAGGTGAACCTAAGGTAAACCCAAGGAAAATATCATTATCACCACAGGAGCTCTGGAGACTCTATCACTGACCAGAAACACACAGGGGAAATGAAAAAGAACAAAAAATAGCGTGCTCTTTTTTTGTCAGTCTTACAGTATTCACATGTGAAAGCAAAGGATATTACCATTCACAGTTCACACCTGGTTTGTAACAGCTTTTAGCTTCATCTTCATTTGGCTGAAATGTTTGAAAAGCCTGATCTTTTCAAATATTAAGTCATGTTTGCTAGAAAGGAAGGTCATAACAAGTGTTATTCGACAAGTAGGCTGCTTCCCCTATCACAAACAAACCACAAGTATGGAGGAAAAAAAAAGAAGAAAAAAAATAAATGAAGAACAACACAATGTAACCAGTTTTCCTTCCTAGACGTCAAATTTCATATTAAAATTCATTTTGAAGAAGCTCTAAATGTTCAAGAAAATGTAAGTTTTGACAAGGATGTAGGTAGTTTGATGAAAATTATATGACAGATCCATCCCCCAGGAAGGTAAAAAGTGCTGATCAGTGAAACACAGCCCCTCCCTCCCACTCTTGCTTTGTTCCATTAGTAATTGCCACAACAGGTGGTAAACCTAGATGTCCCTCTGGCCCTCCAACTTCACAGGGAGGGTTAAAGAGACACACAACAGGGTTAGAAATGGAGCCTGAATCGCAGTGCGGTGTGCATAAAGCCCAGTGTCCTAGTAATTAAGAAGAGGAAATCCCAACAATGGCGGCCGGGCCTGTGATGGTAAAGATTAGCTGAAACAGTGAGACGTCCTTCTGAGGAAGATGAGATGCCTGCCTTTGTGTGTGAGTGTGTGATGTGCTGGAGGGGTGGGAGGTCCACTGTGGGTTTGTATGAATGGATATTGAACACTCATACACCGTGGGTCCCGTTATACTGATATATAGATGTAAAAAGATATATATTAAAAAAAAAGAAGAGGAAATAGTCAAAGTAAAAATTTTCAAGTAGATGTTTTACCACATAACACAAAAATTTACAATGATGTCATAACAGACCATTACATCTTGTGACAGCACTAGTGGTTTAGTGTTGGACTATATACAGAAGACTAACAGGATGTGACTAAAGAGAGTGACTCACTGAATCTACAAAAAAAGTTTGATTAAGTTTAACCAGGAAGTGGAGACTATTGTGCTACATACAGTAAATATGCAAGTGTATCACAGGATTCACTTCCTCATATGGTCACAAGCAGCAAAATGTTTTCTTATTTGCGTAATTGCTTTCCTCAGATGAGTCACAAGGAGTTTTTCATCAGTTAGTAGAGCATCTAAATCTTCCACTTTGCAGCCACCTCTGCTAAATGTGCTCCTACACTATGTCAAAGTTATCCACATATTTTTAATCTAACATGAAAGGACCAAATTACATGCCACCAAACTGCAATCTGATAAAAGTACCAATGCGTCAACAGGACGGAGTTTCCTGCAGCCATAAACTGATGTACATTTACCATCACAGGCTGCTCAGGATATATAGCATTATCATCCTCACGCTGGGCATGGTCAGGAGTTTCTGGAATTAATTTTTCTAAATGAATCTGGCTTTCACCCTCAAAGCTAATAGCAGCTCTCCAGTCTCCTCAGCTCAGCTTAATGGGATTTTAAGGTGTTGAAACACCGTGGAATAAATTATCCTTTTAGAGATACCCCTCTCCTTCCATTTTCATACTTGACATTAAGGTTTAATGAAGAAACGCCCTGTAACTTGTTATTCTTTACAGAATGACAATAATGTGTGTCATCAGTAAGTTTCTTTTTCTTTAAATGCCCCTCATGAAGCCAAAAAGACTTTGCCCACTAGCATCCTAAGTAGGACACTACAGGTTGGCAGAATCGTGATGAATGATGAACCAGAATCAGTCTTAGTACTTTGGCCTGACTCCAGTGGGACGAGGATGGCCTGAGAACAGCAACTTGAAGGTGATACTCTGCACTTAACGCTAAAAACTTGTAACTGGAAGATATTACAACTTATAAAATCCAATACTGCGAATGCAAACATGCAGGGTAACTGGTGATATATCACAAGGTTTACAGCCCATATAATGCATATATTCTGCTCTTTGGAGCTGTGACGGTGAGGTAATATTAGATCATTTACTGTTTGCGCATGACTTGACCTTTTATTACAGTAAAAGATACAGGTCAGAGAGTTAAAGGGGTGCTCCATCGCAGTACAGCACTTCTATAAAGTGCGAGATTAGCAAGTGAAAGATGAAGGAAAAACATATTCCCACCATGTCCTTGTTGTGAAACTCTGCACCATTACTTTCCTGGCTGTCTGACAAAAATGTGAAGACTGAGGCCCAACCACAGATAACTCTGATGACATTATCAGAAAACTCCCTCCTGAGCCACAGAAAACGTTATACAACTGTCTTAGAAAGGCTGAAAAGCACTCCCATAATGAGTAAACTGACTTTTATGTGTGCTATCAGTTGCCTGGTTCTATAAAGTCTTTGTATAGGAATCCTAAAAGCCAATGTTATTGGATCAATGTGGTTTGTCAGAGGTTTTTACTTATTTTTGGATGTTCAATGGAAAGACAAGATTGGCCAGTAAGCTAAAGATCATAAATCATTATCATTTGATCATATAAGTTGTTTGTCCTTTCACTATGCAACGTGATTTTGATAATGCATGAAATTCAGATGGTGGCAAAAAAATAAAAACAGAATGGACAGGATGAAGAAAAGCCCATACTGTGCAATTCTAAATATTTTCAGAAGAGCATTGCACATGGTCCTTAATTTATATCCAACAGAAGTGAAAGAATGGCTTGCTTGTGAAAGGGCAACTAACCCCTAACATCTTTCCATCTATGACAGCATAAGTTTTGCAATGGTTCCATTCCACAATGGTTGTCTTTTGTTATGTTGCCTTGGGATTAATCTAGCACCTCTTGTCATTTACATTATGGTTGCTCTTTAAACAATATAAGGTTTGTCACTTGCCAGTGGTCAAGTAATACCCTGATCATCTGGCTGTTACAAGATTGACTTTATTAAACTGGAAAGTAAAGACGCAAAATGTTTCTCAATAGTAGAAATATGACGATTTGAGTTTGGATCCTTTTGGTATGGACAGTTTAGCTGCTATGGACATAATCCTGGTGTGTACTGGGATCAAATTTGGAGGAGGGCTTCTGTACTCTTAACAGCCATATATAAGAGTACTTTAGAACCTTTTATAGGCCATGCATATTACATTATGGGCAAGAAATAATTCATGCAACTGTATAGTTTCTGCTCTCTCATATCTCCTTATGTGTAAAAAGTTGAATTATTTTGTTGCAGATTGTAGAATGTACATAGAATTTATGTTAATATGTTTAAGGTTATATGTGTTGGTTACTTTGTATGTCTATTTCATTTATCTAGTGTTTCATTGTTTCCTTTTGTATCTTCTGTTGTATATATCAACCAAAAAGTAAATAGAGAAATAAAAGCCCTGGAAGACAAGTGATTTGTCTTTCCCTGTCTAGTGCCTGATTGTTAAAACTGACTGAAGTGTTAGTGCTGTTTGCAACTATAAGCAAATAAACGGTACAAAATATAATCAAAGGAGAGTGTTTTTTGCTCAGTTTCTTGCAGCTCAGAACAATGGTTGGATTTCAGCATCCATTAATGACACAAACTAGAGAAATGTGCCTGTGTTAGAATGGCTTCCTGTGACTCTATCTACAGTTTGCACTACAGCAATTTTATGATGTGACACCGTATGCAAACAACCTATTAAAGTTTCAGTGTGTACAATTTGTGCATGCCTATGTGTTTACCTGGAGTTTATGTAAGAGTCTGGGTTGGACTGGGAACCTTGTAAATCAACTCTGTTTCTAAGTTAAGGGTAGCTTGCACAAGGACAAAAGAGTGGCACCGAAGAACTCAGGTTGAAGTCCAGGGATTATGTACTTCTACATGCACACCCAAACTGTTAGCTAATGCACATAACAGACTACAACACAAATTTCATGTAATTGCATCCTAATCTTTTTTACAGAAAACCTTAAAACTTTTGGAAATAAGAAAGTGGTATGATTAATTGCCATCTACTCCTCTTTTCTGCCCCATTTGACCACAGTGACAGATAAAAACCAAGAGAAATGCTGCTCTAAACTATCTAACAACCCACTTTAAGCCTCGGCTCCCATACTGTATATTTTTGGAGCTTATAGTGTCCTCCTGTTCCAGTGTCTACAGCTAAAGTGTGTAGTGCTTCAAAGCCGCACTTCTCCTTCCTGCCAGCTAATGGTGACCCCTGAAGTCCTCTCCCTGCTCTCCGTCAATATGTGGAGTTGTTATCCTGACTGAAAAGTGCCGCTGTCGCTGCAGGAACAAACTAACTCCATTTCAGTATGTCAGAGTGCAGCCCTCAGAGAAACCAGCCTGTCCACAGAGACAAATAGAGACAGACAGCGAGAAAAGAGATGCAGCAGGACAGAGGCTGAGACGGGCATAGATAAATAGAGGCACAGCGAGGTAGAGAAGAGAGCAGAAATATTTGGAGTCTGATGCAGCGAAAAGGACAGTGAGTGAGAAATGTATGTACATCAAGAGTGAGAGATGGATTTGGATGTAGGGATATTGTGCTCAGCAGAGACAGAGAAATATAGAAAAACAGAGATCTTGAGCAGGCAGAGAACGAGAGACAGGAATGAAGGTTGACAGGGAGAGAGAAAAATGTAATTGGATGCAGACAGAAACAGAGCAGACGAGTCAAGCACAGACCGAGCGGGCAAAAGTGAATAGGGGAAATGCACTGTACTTACATCTTTGTATATTATACCATAAGTTACATCTTGCATTCTTATTCCATTCTATTCAGTTCTCATTAAGAAATAAAATAAAGAATATGACTTACAGTTTTTATCTCTTGAAAAGTAATGTTATGCAACCAAAGCTTAAGTTATATCTAAGTCCTTAGTGCTCCATTGTTGCCCAAAATATGCAACTAACTTACAAATGTGAGTGTTTTTTGTTCAAATTGTAATGCTGCCCATGCTCTATTTTATTTCCACCCAATCATTAAATGTTGTTAATTAATGTAATTTTCCAGTTGCAGAAGACTTGATCATGAATATAAATGTAAATTGTTCACAGCTGACATACTTCAATTCCTGCCAACACATGTGCCAATATCTTCTTCAGCAGTATTATTATACATTTCTATGGTTTGGTTTAAGCTCTGACAGCAGTTGGTGAGGGTTAGGGAACGATACCAGGGTTTAGAGTCTGCAATGATGTGATAAAACAGTGCCTTTCAATTAGATGCATCTGCAGTCTGTGTACCATAATCTCTTCATGGATTTCTCTCAACCACTAGCAACAGTCGACAACCTTTTAGTTCAGCAACCTTCAGCTATTTTAAGCAGATACTTTGACCTTTGATCACCATAGTCATTTCATTCTTCTTCAAGACAACATGAAACAATTTGGAAAATACAACCTACTGGTGAACAAACCTTACAAATGACTCACAATGTATTCATTAATATGAGAACCAAACCATGATAATTTCCTAACCCTAAACAACGCATGAATCTAAGCACCTCTGGGAGATGGAAAGTAAACTGGGCTACATCTTCCTGATACAATAAAAAATTGTACTTGCAACTTAGTCATATTTAATTTTGGGAGACAGGTTTTCCGTATTAAAGTTGAATATTCTAAAAACTGTACTTAAATTTCATGTATTTCCTGTTTATTATTTACTCACGCTCAAAGTCCATCATTCTAGCCGAACTCACTGTTCCCTGGGAAGACAGGCTAGCCATATCTCACCAGGCAAAGAAGGCTAAGTACCAGGACATAGTGGAAGAGGTGACCCTCACGGGGTGGCATGCCACCCTCTACCCAATCAAGGTCGGCGCTCGGGGTTTTCCCGCCACATCTATGCGCAGTTTTCTGCAGAAGATCGGGCTTAATCCCAAGCAACTGCAGAAGGCCATCAGGGAGATAGCCGCAGTAGCCGAAACCAGTTCTAGGTGGCTGTGGCTGTCAAGGGATCGTAGCTGGACCCCTTCTGCAGGTGAAGGCTAACTCAGCCTTTGCTGCCCCACTCAGGAGAGGTGTACAGGTTAAGGGGCGAAACACCTGTGACCCTGAGATACCTGCTGAGGATGCAGAAGGGGTCCCTAGGAACACCGCTACACACCACCAGCTTGAACCACAACATCCTTAGTTGCTACTCCAGTCTCTGCTTGTAGCAAAGCACCTTCGATGTTTACTTTATCTCAACGAGGTTATGGATAATCTGGATTACACAAAAACTACTACTTACTACTGACTGATTTTCATGAAGCTTGGAAGTGTGAAAGGGTGGGTCATGTCCATGGATGAACCCATTAAATGTTCAAACACATTCTAGATTTTTTTGCAAAATAAGCTGTTGCATTATGGAACTGGGGAGCCTTGGTGTTGTCATAGTCCAGACTCTATTCTGGATTTACTGCACACCTGCAGAAATATTTTAAGTGTCTTTTACTGGCATATATTGCAGCTTGTCAAGTAAAGTTTGTAAAAAAAAAAAAAATAAATAAAAAAAAAATTGGTAGTTGTCTCTTTAAAGCCTCCACATAAACCCTATTGAGGCCCCGCATTGCACCATTCATCTGCCAGATCTGTGAGCTCTGTATACAAACAGTAGCAGAGGAATGTCACATTTTTTTACTTGTTTATTTAAAATGGAACACAAACAACCTCAGCATCACAGACTACCGCAGCGTGTCTCTCTGTGATACTTTTTTTCTTACCTGCTAATTTTTGATATAATTTAGAGTTTAGCTCTTTAATCATAAACCATAATTACCAAATGATGAGTGAAAAGTTAGACCTTTAGACTTGAAGAGATTCCTTTTATATGCATTCATGCCATATTTATTATATTCAACATCATAACAATATCCTATATACATGATAGAATACTACAAAAAGCATTATATCTTCTTTAAAATACATCTGTACCAATTTACGTCAAAGAGTTGACAGGAGTTATGAAGTGGGTCACTGTTGGAGACAGACAAACTTCAACCAGTTCTATGAAAACAGTAACGTTTAACCCTTTATCGAGCAAGTGACTATTTTTGGTAATTTCTGCATACATTACAAGACAGTGACAGCAACAGTTCTAAAACACATATTCCTTTCACCTTACATGTGCTTTTCTTGCAACATGATATCATGACTCATGTAAATATTTTTCCACTTTTAGTTGGCAGGTTATCTGTATGCATTATAAGCTTTCCACATATATGTTCACGCTACATCAAACAGGGTTAGGGTTAGGATTAGGGTTCAGAATAGAGTGACGGTTAGGGTTATGTGAAGCAGAGATCTTGGTGTAAATTGACCTGTGATCAAATGGCGTTTAATAACATTGAAAAGATCAAAAATGCATACATATAGCATGCCAAATGCCATAAGAACTGATGTGACATACAACGCGATTTCATGAGATCAGTTTCTTTTCTTGTATTTTTTTTTTTTATATTTACTTCTTGGATTTTTTTTTTTTTTTTTTTTTTCCACTTACGGGTAACGAACCAAATAGGGTAACTTCACTGACCTTGATTTTCAACATAACAATGTTATACATACATACATACATACATATATACATATATACATATATACATATATAGATAGATAGATAGATAGATAGATAGATAGATAGATAGATAGATAGATAGATACAGGGTGGGGAAGCAAAATTTACAATGAACATTTAGTTGTTTTTTCTCAGCAGGCACTACGTCAATTGTTTTGAAACCAAACATATATTGATGTCATAATCATACCTAACACTATGATCCATACCTTTTCAGAAACTTTTGCCCATATGAGTAATCAGGAAAGCAAACGTCAAAGAGTGTGTGATTTGCTGAATGCACTCGTCACACCAAAGGAGATTTCAAAAATAGTTGGAGTGTCCATAAAGACTGTTTATAATGGAAAGAAGAGAATGACTATGAGCAAAACTATTATGAGAAAGTCTGGAAGATACTATTAAAGAAGAATGGGAGAAGTTGTCACCCAAATATTTGAGGAACACTTGCGCAAGTTTCAGGAAGCGTGTGAAGGCAGTTATTGAGAAAGAAGGAGAACACATAGAATAAAAACATTTTCTATTATGTAAATTTTCTTGTGGCAAATAAATTCTCATGACTTTCAATAAAGTAACTGGTCATACACTGTCTTTCAATCCCTGCCTCAAAATATTGTAAAGTTTGCTTCCCCATATATATATATATATATATATATATATATATATATATTTTTTTTTTTTTTTAATTTCACAAAAGCAATAAAGTCTTGTTAAGTCCTCCAATAACACACTAAGGCTACCATCTTGATTTTCAGAGTATTTCTATGAGTGCCCTATAAAGGGTTAAACACTTTTTCAAAAAGATAATCACCAAAGTAGTGAACAAATGCCAAGTCCTTCCTTATGTAACATAGAGTTCTTAAGTAATTCCACTTTAGACACACCAATACTCTGGCACACTGAGGAAAAAACTGTATTCATTCACACACACCCAGAACCATGCTATTCTGTTTTAATTTGCTTTTAAACTCTCATGAAATCATCCCGCTAGTGGAAGCCAGACTCATTTTTTGGACAGTGGACAAAAGCAACAGCTCACCACTGTTTCTCCAGTCATATTTTATGGTTAATTATAAAGCGTTTGATGAGAGTGGCTGTTTTTAAAAGGCTGAAAGGATTGGAAGGCTGCGAAGCTGCATCGTTCACAGACTAGACATATGGCTGGGTGTAATAGCCACAAGGTTTCGGCAAACACTTAAAACGGGAAGCCTGGCGTGAGAACACAACAACACAAACAACACACTTGTTCCCGACACATTGCGTTCTTGTTAGCTGTTGCGTTAATTTGCAATTGGACACAATCATTTCAGGCTCTGGTGATTTTTCAAATGCCCAACTCTCCCAAGCTTCACTGATATGAATCAAACTGTGACTATGAGGCTGTTTTGCAATATTGTGTCTACTCAAATATTCATGTTTGCTTTATGTTTCTACAAGACATGCACATACCAGTAGCACACTCAGACTGACATTGTGATGTTGTTGACCTTCTCTGACCCCATTTGTTTCACTGCCAGCGTTAGATGTAGAGATATGCCTTTGCTTGCTTTATCAGTCCTGGTCTGTCCCTCTCCAACTCTGCCACCTTCACAACATTACAATGGGCCCTTGAGGCAAACCACACAAAACAACACATACAGCATGCTGTATACTCACAGCATGACACATATGCTCAGCGCTGAGGTTATCTCGCCTTGACATGCTGGCTGTAATCAGTGTCACATCACATTGTGCACTCCATATCCAACAACTCTCCAAATGAGACCTATAAAATAAAGCATTCCTCTCAGCCTTATGATTTTTTTTGTCTGCTCTTTGCCTCTTTTCCTATTACAGCAGCCCTTCATCCTGTCAAACTGAGGAAGTGGGCCTAAGCAGACACTTAATTTGTCTTGTTTGTCATTAGCTCTGTGGCCAAGGAGCGACCCACAAATACAACCCTCCCGTATCGATTTGATGTCAGCCGCTGCATGGCAGTGATGTACGAATCTTGTTTTGGTTTTAAAAAGCTGACGGACAAGGCATTGTAATGTATGTCACACACTGACAAGATACAATGGGCAGCGGGGTGACAACTAGGACTGATGGCATTTGATATAGTGTTCTTTCACTGCTTTGAAGGCGGGCGCGCTGTCTGTGATGATGAACTGATGGAGGGCTGCCTCAATATGCGAATGGGCAGGAAATCCTGTCTGTCCGCTGCTTCTGTCTCTCATCTGATACATTTTGTGACTGTTAAATCTATATCTGCTGCACATCATTTTGTTTACATTTTAAAAAGAATAAGAAACCGATTCAAGGATTAGTCAAACTGTCACGACTACGGGCAGAATGTGTTTGTTCCACAGATGGTATAAATAAGTGATATCACTCATTGGTTTATGGACTGCTGTTTTGAAGCCTCCAGTTGGGCGTTTTGGTTGTCATCATGTTGTTTTATTGTTTTTAAGACCAATGGGGAAGCTGGGGAAGAGCATGGGATGACACTGCCCAACCTAATGCTACTACTAACTTACTTAAAGCACTGGCACTGATATTGTCACCCAGTAATTTCAGCTACATGATAAATGTTAACACATACAGTTGTGTTTATTAACAGTAATGTCAACTTCACATGTATAATTAGTATAATTAGTACTAGCTGGGGTAATTAGCAGGTACCTAGCCAACTGATTGTGTAATGCAGTACCATAGAATGTATATAATTAGTTAAAGGTGCCCTGCCACACAAAGCCATTTTTACTTGTATCTTTTGAATTATGTTAGGTTCATAGGTGTTTGTGTTATGTAGTGAATTTGAAAATGAACCACTACCTCCTCTGTCTGCTATTGCCACTGAAAAAAAATATCGGGTCAATTAGAAAAGCTGGTCAGTGTGACGTGTTAATACCTGAGCTCATTACTATTCATGAGCTCGCCTGGGCGAGACCATGCCCACAGAATTCATCAAGCTTAGCAACAGTTTTTGTATACAGCAAGATGGGGTGCTGAAAAGGGGGGGTAAACATGACAAATTCATGGGGCCCAGCATCCCCATAGAGCAGTGGAGGGGGCCCAGTGGATATAGGTTAGAAGTTGTGAAAATTCCACATAAGGTCCATCGCACAAGTGAAGCCAGGAGTTGGACGTTCAAAGCATGTAATGTTTCATTTTCGGTTTCCGCTAGTTCCTCTACTTGTTGCGCAGGGCTGAAAAGCCAGGCTGTCATTGGCTAGCTGTTTGCCAATCAGAGTCAAGCAGATTAGCATGTTGAATATTTATGAGAAGTGGTGCAAATCGAGCTGAGTCTTCCAGCAGGCTTTCTATACCACGTTAGAATGGCTTGAAACTTTGTAACCAAGGCATTTTTTCCACAAAAAATGTTACAGAGTCCATGGTAGAACTTCAGATATTACCACAAAAGTAATGAAATACACGTGGCAGGGCACCTTTAATAGAAAAAACTGTCAGGTCAGTAATTGGTTTCTAAACTGTTGTTTTGAAGCCATTTGTTTGTGATTTGGTATTTGTCATATTGTTTTTTTAAACCTCAAAGTGACCATATTTAGACCAATTAGCAGTGTTGGGCAGGCTACTTGGAAAATGTAGTGAGCTAAGCTACCAGTTACTCTGCCATGAATGAAGCTTCACTACACAGAAGCTACCACCCAGTCAAATGTAGCAAGCTAAGTTACACAAACACCACAGAAGTAGCTCACTACATGTGAAGCTACTTTAAGTTGCACCAACTCAACATGGTGATAAACATAAGAAACTACATGTTTAATTTACCAAATACATGCAAAGTCAATTCCACTGGGTTATCAATATGCCAGAGTAACTATAATAACACACGAAAGAACAAAAATTACTGGGCAGTTACTGACATCTGCAGACCAGGATGTAGTTTACAATGCTCACTACAGTCCAATTGGAGTTCAAAGTCACGTGGAAGTCGAGGGCAGTAAACAGAATTGAGGTTTTGCACATATGTCACATGATCATGTGGTTTTCTGTTTACAACACCATACTGGTAGGCAAGCTTTCCTTAGATCGTACAATTGCCTATTGTTGGTGATATTTATCTTTCTCCTGTATTGATCTACAATAACGTAAAGCTTTAAGCAGTGTGATCATGGTAACCACATGTGTTGCGATTGGTTGCAATAGATGAGTTTCATGTGACGTATGCATACATTAAGTCTTGGAGGAGGAAGTCACGCCGAGTTCATAGTGTGTTAAACGATGGACCTGCTAAACTCCTGTGTGCCGTTTATTAGCTTTCACCAATTATAAGTTGGGCAGAAAGACCGCTTGGTTCCATTGGTGGCAGCGGTGGTTCTAGTCTGCCGACCGCTGTTTATAGTTATTACCGCGGTTAGCGTAGCTTCTCAGTATAGTTAGCCTGCGTGTCTGTTGCGCTTAGTGACGTGGAAAAAAAAAAATTGTCATCATGTGGTACGGTGATGAAAACCCCTTTAAACCAACAGGAGGGCTTCCCCTGGCCTATCACCCTATAGAGAGAGAGTGACTGTGGATCTACCTGCTCCCTTTGCCAGCGATGGCAGCCAGAGTTTCCTCAACTGGGTGAGGCAGATGGAAATGGCAGTCGGAGCTACGGCGGGTGACACCAGTGACTTCAGTGGGGAGCTGGTGAGAATACTCCCCACCTGTCTGTGCAAGTCTGCTTTTCTACTATAGGACAGCCTTCCCGATGCGCTCAAGTCAAATTATGTGGCCGTGAAAGAGAAGATGGGATCGGCTTTTGAACAGAGACAGTTAATGGACCATTTTAGAGCTAACATATCGGCTCATTCACGAGTTCTGGGGGAGAGCCTGGAGGTGTACATGGCTGATGTGAGCCGGCTGGTAGCTGGTACTCGTGTTTTTACCTCCGAGTTGCATGCGCATCACTGTTGTTAGTAAACATGTAAACTCATCTATGGTGCCTTTATCACAAGCAGACATACTCGCAAATAACAAAACACACAAACACGAGTCCAGAGAAAAACACGATATAAAGCAACACTTCTGACTTTCTGGATCCAGATAGCGTGCCTACCAATATGGCGGTGTAAACAACAATCACATGACCAGTGACGTCAGCTGCAAGTCCTCAATACTTTGGATGGCTGTGCGGGCATGGGGACTCACTAAAAACCAGGGGTTTCACCCAGGGGCGGGGCTCTATGTCCTGTGCCACACACATTGTGGACAATGTGCTTTTGAGTTTATCTGATTGGTTTTGATGTGTGGATTAATTAATTAATTAATTAATTAAAGGTGAAATATGAACAAGGATGTATTGTCAACTTCAGATTTAAGAATTTTATTTGAAGAAATGTTCAAAAATAACTGTAACCCTATGTTTACCTCATGTTGAATACATTTACATTCATGGAGCTGTTTGTCTGACCAGTAAAACCTAGAAGTGCTCCTGATTAAGTCAGGATCATTTTATAACAGTGAGCAAATACCACTGATGGATTTCTGGGTAACATAAATAGAGTAGTCTGACATGTCACTGTTGCTAAAACACCATGTTTTTCTGGACTATTTAAAAAAATAAAGAAAGCAGAAATTGAGAGTATACCCACTTCTCCAGGGACCACTACACCATTGACAAACTGGTTCCTTTAGTGCAGTGTTGGTCAAACTGGGGGTGTGAAGTCTTCCCAGGTGGGTCATGGGATCAGTCCTGGGTGTTTTTGTTTGTTCTTCAGGTTAGAACATGTATCAGGTGGAACTAATGTTTGATGGTTGGAGCACCCTGGACTCATTTTATGGACGTCCACCAAACCAATCTACTGCCATGGTGATCTGTCACTAGACTAGACAGAGAGTTTAGGTTTGGACAATGGACAAGGACTGGACTGGAAAAAACACATGGGACATGTTTGTGTTTTGGACTAGTTTAGACAGTTTGGACTTTAATGTTCTCAGATGTGCAAAGGAAACAGGCTCATTGACCCACTGGTATTGGTCACATGTTCATCTTTGTTACCAAATTAGCTGTTCTAAACAAAAGTAACTTTATTGTCATAGTTGTAAGATAATTGCGCATTTCCTGTTTTTATTTGGAAAAAATGCTGTCTCTGTGAGCAGTCTGGTTGAGTGTATTTAGCAAAAATCTAAGTTATTTTTGAGAGGGGAACCAGCTGTAGTGCTCTTTACTGTGGGTTTGGAGGCTCTGAAAAGAGCCTTTGTAGTGATCAACATCTGCACACCTCAGCCAACAACCATCGGATGTTCTGCAGAACACCGGTTCCCTCTGCATTCAAGTGAACGCCGTCATGTGACAGGTACTCCAGGGTGATACCAGGTGCGGATGTGGGTCTCATCTCCAACTCTGCCATGAAAACTCACCCCCGCATGATGCGCCTGGTCTGCTCCATACCCTATCTGCTGTCCACTCACTGGTAACGCCAGCAACGACACGGGGGGATGTCGGAGAACAGGAAGTAGGGAAAAGCTCCATCACTACCCAGATTTTGCTATGCAGTCCACAAGCACAGGCATGGCGCCTCCAAAAATGTGCACGATGACGTTCCAGTAAGACATGCCCACTCCGGGCGAAACGCCTGGTTTATAGTAAATCCTGTGCAGACAGTGTGTGTGCCCCATCCCAAACAATCTTGAGTACTTGTGTGGTGGATTATATAATTACATTTTCTAGTCTACAAACTGCTTCTCCACTGTGTTAAGGCATATAAAAATAGCGTCTGTGGTTGTTACCACGCTACTTGATCAATAAGAGTTAAGCTAAATGTTACTTGATTCAAGAAATAGTGACGTTACTGCCAAGCTACTGAAAATTGTAGTAAGTTACTAACGTCACTACAAGTAGCGACGCTACTGCCCAACACTGCCAATTAGGTGGAGCTTCAGCAACACAAGAAGTCAGAGCTGTGTGTGAACAGGCATGGGTGAGCTAATGCTAAGTGATAGCTTACTCACTCAGTAAAATGGCAGTCTTCATTAAGCACTGTGTGACTTTACGAGTCAATTTAAAGTCTTGTTGGTGGAACCTGTTATCCACAAATTAAGTAGAGCCATCAATCAGGGTAAAATTGTAAAATTAGAGTTTAAAAAGAAAAACATATGTGTAAATGGTAGCACAAGTTAAAAGGGATTCAAAATTGTCTCTTGCCATTGACAACCATCAATATTTCAACAACTTTAGGTCCCATGGGTCCTTGCCCCTTGTACAGGTAAACCTTTTTGCCTTTGAGATAACCTCAAGTGACCACTCAAGGAACTGCAGCTCATGATGTGTCCATGTTTGTTTCATTTTAAGTCCAGGAGGTCACAGCTTGGTTTGTTCATGTGGGGCCATTTGTCAGAAAGGCATTCAAGACAAGTATTAATGTTGAGACTATATTGTACTGGGCCTGATAGCATATCTCTAAATGTTTTATGCAGACTCTGACTGACTGAACAAGTGATTTGCAGTTTGTAGCTTTAAGCACACACAGCACTGTGCCTACTGTGAACAGGCTTAGTGATGTATGACTCTCTATACAGTATAAAAGTAAGCCATAAATACACAATCATTCTTCAGCTCATAGAAGCACTCACTTATTTATATTTTAAAGCTAGGTTCTTTTTATGTAGTATATACATATAATTCCCATCAGAGACTAGAGTATTAGGCGCATAGTTATGTTTTAAATTTACTTATTTTTTTCATTACACTCTAAGGAGAAAAATACCATCTAATAGCAATCTACTACCACTCATTCCCTGTAGCTCACAATTATGTGCCGCCACTGCAGCTGTGATCTGAAGAATTCCCACTTCAACAATTACATCTAAATCCTGAAATAACTCATGATGTCATGATGATAAGAGAAGACTCAAAAGGACCTCTATGCCCAAGCCTTCCCACACTGTCTGCAAGTATAACAAGAATGGAACAGTTGGATGAGAACCTTTCTGGTTAACACTCACTCTTTGGTTAAACCATTTTGGTCTGGGACTGTTTTTCATGGTTTGGTTTAAGTTCCCTTACATTCATCCATTTCTGTCTGAAATGGTTTTCCAAATTTACTGTGAAAGCATGTGACTAGCCAAACAGAAAGCCCTGGGTTATCCAACACCACTAGCATCAGATATGTCTACAGAAAGCTGTGCCTTATCATCTAACATCAGTGGCAGAGGTCATTTTAAGCAGCCAGGTTCTAAAACACATGCAGTTCAGGAGGCAGTTAGAATGTAAATGTAAATGTGAACTGTTTAATGTCTGCATGGTGTGCTCTTAGTTTTTTTCCATGTACCCATGTACAAACTAAATGATTTGAACTATCAGATAACTGTTATTAAATTTAGTAGTATTTTGATTTCTCATATTTTACATTGAATTTCATCTACTGTGAAAGATGAAATTTGAGTTGGATTAGGACTGGATTGGATCAAACAAATGAAAAATGTCCATGTTAAGATTATTCCTGGTGACCATCAACAACATAAAGGACATATACATCATGTGATATAAGAACATAAATAAACAAAATCTGAAAGAGTGGCTATTAAACCATTCCTCAAAAATGTCTTTTTTTTTTACTTTCTGTAATGTTTCTATCAATTTAAATATATTAATATTGTACAATATTATTGTACAACCTCTGCCTAGGAGGTTATGTTTTTGTCGGCGTTGGTTTGTTTGTTTGTCTGTGTGTTTGTGTGCAAGACAACTCAAAAAGTTATGGACGGATTTGGATGAAAATTTCAGGAAATGTTAATACTGGCACAAGGAACAAATGATTAAATTTTGATGTGCCTTGGCGGAGGTCTGTGCTCTAGAAAAGACAGCGCAGACCTCCACCAAGGCAGATCAGTGCCTGCCCCCCCCCCCGATCACCACCAAAATTTAATCATTTGTTCCTTGTGCCAGTATCAACATTTCCTGAAATTTTCATCCAAATCCGGGGCACTGATCTGCCTTGGCGGAGGTCTGCGCTCTCCGAGTGCTTCTAGTGTTGAATTAGTGACGTATTCTAGTATTATATTACTGTATCAATGCTAAATGAAATCACATTACCATCAGGGATGACTCAAACAGTGTGGTCACCAAGCATGAGACTTTTTCTGTCTGTTGGTCTTTTCATGCCATTTCCTGCCTCCTATACTCTAAGCAGGCACGACCCTCCTCTTTCCTTAACTCTTTTTTTCCTGTTCAGTGAGAATGTTTCTAAGAAGAAAATGAGTTTATATGAGTAAATGGCTTTAAACTTTTGATTTAGAAAAGATCGTGAGTAGGGTTAAAAAAAAAAAAAAAAAAGGGAGGGGGACAAATATCAAGGGGTTAATGTGTAAGAATCACATAATGCTTATGTGCTTACAAGAAAATTATGTTGGAAACCAGTTATTTATTGACTTAAGCTAACTCAGGTTTTAAGTTTATCTACATGCATGGTAACAGCCTGTAAACTGACTTCTATGTAAAGGATTTGGGAGATTTTTTGGGGAGAAACACTCATTCATGTGTTGTTCAGTACCTCTTTTCAGGTCCTTTAAAGTGGTAACAATTTATCCCTAGCTGTGTTAGCTAAGAAATGGAGATGGCAAACATCATGACTGCCTCTCAGCACAACACAGGCTCAAAACCAAACTTAACATAAGCACGAATCTTTCAGACCAGACTTTAAATTCAAAGATTACAGCTAAATGTTTAAGTGTATCCTATACTAGCCACAGGTGCCTAATCATTAAATATATTGTTTGGCAGAATATCAATTGTGGAAACATACTAACAAGAGCAGCATTAAGAAAACTGACAATACAATTTGAAATGTCAACATACCTAATTGTGCTAAAATTGTCCTCCTTTCAGATAAACAAAACAAGCATGGCGCAACATTTGTTCGCAGATTCACTGATAATGATTTTTTTTTTGTTTGTACCAATATGAAGCAGCACTTGTCGCTGGCTTTTTCTCCAAAACAATGGTTGCCAGTGTTAATTATAATGTAATTGTACCCATCTGCATCGTCAAAATTTTCTGCAGTCATTTTTGATGTAGAGCTATGCATGAATCTGTGGACTTAAAAGCAGAGATGTAAGTGCACACAGAGAAAATTAATAATGTTGACAGTTGGGTCTAATCTTCCCCTACTTTCATTCTCAAACTTTCCTTATACTTGATATAACAAGGTTAGGTGTTTACTTTGTGTCAGAAGGTGTTCTCTGCCTCTTCACATGTCTTCGTCATACTCAGTTTCCAGGCAACTGAAGGGCATGGTGATGAGAACAGCAGAGCATAATACAGGGCTGGCAAAGCTGCAGCAGGAACTTGACAAGTTTAATGAAGACAGGCAGGGAAACAAAGAGAGGGGGAGAGAAAGAACCAGAAGCCAGCGACGACTGTAGGTCAAACAAATGGGGAGGGGGTGTGGAAGAGCAGCACAGCAGCTCACAGATGCCGTCCAAGTCTCGACCGAAGCCTGTTCTTGATATATGTGGTAATAAAGTTATTAGGGGCCTCGTAGGCAGTTCGCTTCAGGGGGTGATTCAACAAAATGACCTCACTTAGATATGATGCAGCTTTGGAAATGGCTCTGACAGTCTGCCTCGCTGAATCCACAACACTCCCAAAAGTCCTCTGATACCGCTGCATGTGGAATGTTTTACTTGGCTTGGCTACATGATGCAAAGCTTGGAATTTATTTTCAGTGCGGGTGAGGGTAGTTTGAAGCTCAGCTGAGAGCGCCAGGTGGGTTTTGAGGGTTTAGCTTGGAAATTGGATGATTAAATAAGATGTTTGTGGAAACTTGCGCACGCTTGGATCTTTTTATTGCTTGTTCAATCCAGGATTCGAAGGGTTTCATTCCTACTACCCACATTCAGACCGGTTATAGAATTTTATGGTTGAAGTCCCCACAAAAGGCAGCAATGTTTATTGTGAATGAGAAATGGTTAATCTTTCCAAAGGGCAATAACCAAACAGCATGGCCTGAGGTTCACCTTCCTCAAACACAATATGACCAGATGGGAAGTGCTTTTAGTTCTACGTCCAAACATGAAAACGCAGTTCTCTTATTTCACCAAACACTTACAGAAGAGTAAGATAAACAGTATTACGGTTCATTATGGCAGTGATAAGGCCTTTCATTGGTGCTGTTTGCTTACAGAAAGCAGAGCAATAACAAGCTTTATGTTACGATGTTAGTGTGTGTATTCATCTACATAAATGCAAAGGGATGGTATTCGAACGTGGCTTCAAAGAACGTCTCACTGACAAAAACAAATGCCCCACAAGGTCTGTTGTGCAGCTGCTCTGGAACATTTGATTTTCTTGGTCAGCAGGCATTCTTTTTTTCATAGAATTATTCTGTTCATATTCAGGTTTTCGTTGAATGTTCAGGTTTTGTGCCTTCACAATATATTCTAAAGGTCAAAGAACATACGGTGTTACATAAAAGCTGTTATGAAAGCTCTTAAGGCACATTTCTTTTCTCCGCAACTGTCTGCAATGACAAGAATGAACTCTGAAAAGTCAAACTCAACATGTTTGCATTTGGAGTGGTGATATCTTTAAGGTTCTGGTTCTAAAACTGTGGTGACTGAGGTATGCTGCTTTCAGTTTTCAGTTTGGTTAGTTTAAGGAAAGGCTTATGGTTTGGATGAAATAGATCTTGTCGAAATGTTAACCAATGTCAGAGAAAGCCCTGAGGGAAAAATCTCCAATGTACAATTACAAGTAGTTGGTCATACCTCCATACATGGATTTAACTAAGCAAATACATAAGGTCCTTTCATTGGATAATTACTTCAATGAGGAAAAACGTTATTTCACACTAACTTCTCATGTCTTAAACAATCTTTTTGCCAAGGTGGTCTGATGACTCCAGGTTGAGCCTGTTCCAGAGTGATGGGTGCATCAGGGTGAGAAGAGAGGCAGATAAAGTGATTACCCATCATGCATAAAGCCTGCAGTACAAGCCTCTGGGGGCAGTGTTATGATCTGGGCTTGGTTCAATTGGTCAGGTCTAGGTTCACAACATCATGTGTCCATAAAGTGATGGAAATAAATATTGTCACATTGCGTTAATTAACAGAACAATGAAGAAATGTCAAACTCGAAGCTAACGGTGTTTCAATGAAGTATTAGATCGTTTTATTTTAGCCAGATTGTGTATATGTTTTATGATTTAAACCTTTCATACAAGTGCAGCATGTTTCTCTGCTTGATTGTATTATGAGTTTTTGTCCTGCTTTCATCTGTTTGGTTGTGTTGTGAGTTGTTGCAGCTTGTTTATGTATTTTACTAAGTCATGAAGTTTTGTTAAGTGTTTATGTATTTGGTTGTGGTGAGTTTTTGGAGCAAGTTTATGAATTTAATTGGATTGTATGTTTTTGCAGGGTGGTTGTGTGTTTGGTTGTGCTATGACTTGCTTATGTATTCAGTTGCGTTCAGTTTTGTCTGAGCATTTCTTTTTCTTTTTTTCTTTTTTAACCAATGAAGATGTTTTCAAAATTTGCCTATGCTTTTTCTGTTTGTGCTGTTGTAAGTTACTGTGCAGGGAGCTTTCCCAGCTGCAACTCTTTAAAACCTTTATTTGTAGCATTTTGATCAATTCATTCACTGAAAGGACAAATGCAAAAGGAAAAAAAAAACAAAAGCAGAGTTTCATCACTTTTCCTCTGCACTGCAACTCAGCTCTTGTAGTTTCTCACTCTACCGCTGCAGCTTTTAACAGTTTACACTGAATTATCATGTGCTGACATATTTATCTCACAGGAGTCTCATGTTTCAGAATCTGTAAAAAGATGTGAGCACACGTTTGGTGTTTGATGTACGATATAAAAGCTCACATGTTCCTCAACACGCTCAGAAAGAGAGAATCACACATGCTCATTGTGAAACTATTGCTGAATGACGCCGCTGTCTGCACATTCTGCACGTCTCCACACTGTTTATCAGGCGGGTTGGGATAGATGTGGAATGTATGCTTATGAGCGTGTGTGTGTGTGTGTGGGTGTGTGTGTGTGTGTGTGTGTGTGTGTGTGGTGAGTGCACATCACAAAGAAGCTGCTGGAGTTTTTGTCTGAGTTAATTACTAAAACAGCATCAAACAACAGAACAGAAAAGCTCTCAGTGGATCGCCTCCAGTGGCTGGACAGTTTGTCACAGTTTCACCACCGCCTCCCACCGCTGTGACAGGATTGTGTGTGTGTGTGTGTGTTTGTTTGGTGTGTGAGCATGTGTATTTTGTCATATTGAGGGTCCCACAACAATTGTGACAGCGACAAGACAAAAAAGAGTGGCTTTGTGTGTCCAAACAGTTTGGGTTAGTTAAGAGAAATATTTCCATGGTAGCAGTGGAGGCGGGATTGCAAATATCAGCCCTTATAAGGCTTTTGCAAAGACACATTTTACTGTTGAAATTTGTCCAAAACACATTCAATTCAGCAATTTTATCTCTATTCATTCTTATTTAATAATTCATTTTGTGACTTTTACACAGTGCTACTCTGTGAGCTTTGAAATTGCCCAGAGGAAACAAATAAAGTGATCTGAATTGGATTTAATAGAAAAAGGAGCTGCATGTACTAAAGATGCACATGAACTAATTCATGAATACTGTTTGTAGAGCAAAATGCAGATTTCAAGAGGACAACTTTTTTTTATGATGCATATTTTAAGACAGTGCAAAACCATGTTCTGCATACATTTTAAAGGCATAACTGATGAGGAGGAGGGTGTATTGCTTGCTGCTTTGACCTGCTCCCCAAAAGAGAACGTGTGGTGTGCATCATGAAACCCAAAATCTGACAACAAAGATCCTCTGTGTTACACGTCTTTATGTAGCATTTCTGCTTAATTTTTGGAAGATGCTGGAAATTCTGGAATAATTGTTAAGTTGGAAATGTCAGGTAATGCTCTGTTGTGTTATTTTCAGGTCAAAGGAAATTTTCTACGGAAGCGTATTGCATTCACACAAAAAATTAAATTCGGCTCTGTTTTTCTGAATTAACGAGATAATTATCTCGTAATTACGAGAAAAAATAAGTTTAAAAAAATATCTGCGCTGTTTTTCTGAATTTACGAGATACTGTTTTCTGAAAAAAAAAAGTTGCTCTGTTTTTCTGAGTTTATGAGATACTGTTTTCTGGGAAAAAAAAAAATTGCTCTGTTTTTCTGAATTTACGAGATACTGTTTTCTGAAAAAAAAAAAAAAAAAAAAATTGGCTCTGTTTTTCTGAGTTCATGAGATACTGTTTTCTGAAAAAAATTAAATTGGCTCTGTTTATCTGTGTCAGTGGGAGAGCGGTCCCTGATCCAGCAGGAGCTCCTTCTATCTGTGCTGCTGAAAAGCCTTCAGGGGAGCGTGAAGTTTTTTCCGTTCTCGTAACCGGTTCCATTTACAGATCATGGAACTAGTTTCATTTACAGAACTCAGAACCAAGCTGTGCTCCGACCTCCAAGCCCCGCTTCGCGCACGTATCAAGCCCTGCAAGCTCACTGGTGTGCAAGCCGGACAGGAGCCGGCGCTCGGAGCCTGTAGCCCAGCTTCCTGGAGGGCGCAACGTGGTGATGGGAGTTGGCATTAATGAAGTCAAATAAAATGACATTCGCCAACATTCAAGAAAATATAAACAGCAGAAGAGTGCAAATGTGTGTTCATTTATTTGTCGGACCTGATGGAAAGCATTACTTAGAACTAGATCCGTGGAGGAGCGGCTTGGTGCACTGGTTCACACCCCCCCGATAGCTTTCCACCTGGACCTGATGGAAAGCTATGCGGGGGGGGCTGGAAGGACACCGGTGCACCAAGCCGCTCCTCCACGGACAGTTCTGTCTGTTCACAGCTCTGATCCAGGCAGTGCTCCTATGGCAGAGTCTGCACATGGAAAATAGTCTGTTGACACCAAAAGTCAGTCCTCCTGTGGATGTGTTGAATGTCTGTGGTATTTGGACTGATCATCATCAGGCTCTGCCTCCGTCCTGCATCTGTGTGTGGACAGCCTTCAGTCTCTGCTCTCATCACCAGAGCCTTTGTTCATCACCGTGACTTCTCCCTCTTCATCCTTGAATGTGACTTCCGGTGGACACATGGAAAAATAACACACACAGAACAATGTATTAGACAAACAAAACAAGGTCAAATTGTACTATTGAAGAAAAAAAGTCACCGAACACCAGAGTATGCGCTCTTATTTTGTAGAGCGTCATGCGCACTTTTACGCACAGAAAGTCCAACATACTACAAACTAACACATATTCTACATGGTTTGTACTTTATTCTATAAAACCACCATGCAGTATAAGCGTCAATTTACAAATACAATAAAGTAAAACAAGTAAAAACTACATAGAAAAAAGCAGCGAGTGCTTCAGTCATGTAGAAAATCCACTAAATGGAACTGGGTGAACTTTACCTTTCTTCTTCACATGTTGCTCCATCAGTCGCTCCTTCGGTCACAAATCCATCCTAAACCTCCAGGGGGGTCTTGGAACTGTGGATGTCCATCTTGCCTACATTTTCCAAAACTAGGTCTAATCCGTTATCCACTCCGTTATACGCTCCGTTTCTCCGCCCCGTGAATCCGCTCTGCTGTGTGCGTCCCCAGTCACCGAATGGCTTATTTTGCGGCTTCTAGAACGGGTGCCCGTGAAATTTTCGCATTGACCCGAGAATGTCCATAAAGCACAGTGTCTCAGGTTTCAGAAACCGTTGGAATTTTTCTGATCAGACAAATAATGAAAGAGTTACAGTCATCTGAACTACACATGCATAGGGCACAGGACTACAGGGTACAGGTGTGTCTGACCTGACCGACCTGTCTGATCCAGAATGCAGATCCCAATGCAAAAACTATTGCATTATAATGCAATACTTTTGCGTTTAAACGCAATACTTTTGCATTATAACACAAAAACTATTGCGTTATAATGCAATACTTTTGCGTTATAACGCAATAGTTTTGCATTATAACACAATAGTTTTGCGTTATAACGCAAAAACTATTGCAATATAACGCAATACTTTTGAACTATTGCGTTATAACGCAATAAATTTTTTTCTCTTCATGTCCCTTCCCGGGCTCCGTATAAACGGAACCGGTTATGAGAATGAAAAAAACTTCACGCTCCCCTGAAGGCTTTTCAGCAGCACAGGTAGAAGGAGCTCCTGCCTGGATCAGGGACCACTGTCCCACTGACACAGATAAAAAGAGTCAATTTTTTTTTTTTTTCAGAAAACAGTATCTCATAAACTCAGAAAAACAGAACCAATTTTTTTTTTCTTCAGAAAACAGTATCTCATAAACTCAGAAAAACAGAGCAAATTTATTTTTTTTTCCGGAAAACAGAATCTCGCAAATTCGGAAAAGCAGAGCCGAATTTAATGTTTTTCAGAAAACAGTATTTCATTAATTCAGAAAAACAGCGCCAATTTTTTAAAAACTTATTTTTCTCGTAATTACGAGATAATTATCTGGTTAATTCAGAAAAACAAAGCTGAATTTAATTTTTTGTGTGAATGCAATACACTTCCATAATTTTCTAAGCACTGCTTTCAGTTTCAATTTAGAAAACCCACATCAAAACCTTCTCTGAATCAGGGTCATACAGTGTAAAAATACAGTTTACGTGTGCATCCAATACAGGTAATATTAAAATGACAATTCCTGATACTTTACTCATTCTATGTCTTTGATTCATTCCACAGTGCTTGATTGAGTAGGTTGATAGGTCAATTCCCAGCTCTTGTCCACATGCCAAAGTGTCTTTGAACTTTGAAGACACCGACACTGATCGCTACTGAATGGGGCATATTGTAAAGTGCTTTAAATGCCAATAAGGCTTTATAAAATGCAGTGTGCTTACTTTTATGTGGTTAATCTAAGTGCTTTATTTACTCTGTAGACATAATTTTATTGCAAATTGAACTTTACAATGTCATAATTTTTTTTGCTGCTCTCTTTTGATGCTGCTTATCTGCCTGCACTTGTTTTTCTGACATTTAATAATGAAGACAGATTTCTCCAAAGGAGGGTTTACGGGTATTATATATGTGATGGTTTAATAATACAGGAGTTATAAATAACCACAGCTGTTCATCACAACAATGACTTCGACATTACTGGAGAAACTTCTTTGCCTTTCAGGTCTGAGAAGTGTGAGAGAAGACAAAAACATTTGAAGATTAAGGTGAGATTGAGATTGGTTAACTGTGGCGATGGATATCAGCTGTATAGCTGAGACCATGGTTGTGTGTTGTCTGACAGATATTTTGAGATCTACATCTTTGATATCAGCCCACTACAGTGAAAGAGAACAGAAATAGACTTAGCTTGAAAGATGTATGCTGTACAAAGATTTTCAGGCCCTGAGCAGCACAATTGAAAAACCAAAATCTAAAACCTGACAAACTGCAAAGGTAGAACCCTTGGGGGGTGAGTGAGAAAACACATTTTATGACAAGTTTATTGACTAAACCTTTAAATAGTTTACAAATACCTTAAAATTGCACTGCAATTCCTCCAAATATTCACAAATCACAGCATGACAGAAAGCTCCGACAGTATTCAGAAGTTGTGAATGTACTTGTGTGTCAGTTTTTTGACAAAATCTCTCTCTGCATGTGAATGTTTTGAGTGCTTAAGATTAACAGCTATCAGTTTGGGAGCAATATTCTTCTCACACTATTGTTAGATATTTTCCCTCCTCTTCAGGTAGAATCATATCTCCGGTTCGCTTTATTAAAATCTCTATTTCAATATCTTATTTTGCTATTGGAGTCACGTCTGGGGCCCAGTGAATGACACAATAACTTGATATCTTATTCAATTGAAATGCCATGGAGCAATAACGATTTGCTACAGCAAACAGCTTGCAAATAAAGCTTGTCTCCCTGAGCGGTAATAAAAAGCGTCATGTGGAAGAGGTTATATTAGGGCTGTATGAAATCAAATAGATAGGATCCAGAGTGCTCTATTTCACTCCAAGCTCCAAAAAGAGAGCCGAGCTGCTTTGTGGGACAGGGCAAATATTGATAGACTGATTTCACATTAAGTCAGGGGCAGTTGAGTAACAAACTGAAATGTCAGCAGGTCACAGGCTTACATGCCTATCTGTCTGAGGCCACATACTGGGCCCTGTTGACTGACTTTCGTCAGTCAGTGTCAAGTCAATTTGCTTACCAGGTTACTACAGACTTTCAGGTGTAACCTTATTATTTTTAATAATTGTTTGTAATAATTTTGTACTAAATTTGTAAAAAAAAAAAAGAAAAAATGAAAAAAAATTACATATATATATACATACATACATATATATATATATATATATATATATATATATATATATATATATGTATATATATATATATATATATATATAAAGTTTGTAATAAATTAGTAAAAAATTAGTAAAAAAATTTTAAATACATAAAATTAGATAGATAGATAGATAGATAGATAGATAGATAGATAGATAGATAGATAGATAGATAGATTATTTTGCTGTTATTTTTATATTATTTTAGTTTGCTATGTTCATTAAAAAGACTTTAGACGGGACATACAGTAGACGTAAGAACAGGGATGGAACAGGCAGAGATAATTTCACAAACGGCTACAATTTGTGGTTATCTGCAGATGATGTGTTTCAGACTGACCTTTACTAAGCATCTCCTTAAAAACAAACTAATAACACAATCATAATAAGTCACAGTAATAATGTATTCATACACTAAAGCCATTTTAGTTGTCTTGAATATACATTTAATTTATTAAGGCAAACTAATTAAGCAAGATAGTCGTTCTCTCTTAAGCTATAACAGTAATAACATCCTTACAATAGACAAACCTGTAGACAAACATGAAGTGTCTTAGCCCCTTGTAAACACAAAAGACATAAAATACTGCCACTAAAGTTCAATGTGTAAGATTCCTGCATATTCCAGTTCTTATACAATGTTCATGTTACTATCTCCTTTGCATTGGGATCCAGGTGTTTGTCAGCTGCATTGCTATTTAAACCTGTTTAAATCTGTTTTCATGGCTGGAATCCATGATAACAGCCTATACACCGATTTCCACAAACAGAAGTGTCAGTATTTCCATAAAACTCCTGCTCGTTTACAACTTCAGTATCTCCCTTCTGCTGCTCTACAGCAGCAACAGTGTGCAATGCTAGCAACTGTTGGCTCAGAAATGGCTAACATCAACACATGCTCAGCTGCTTCCACAACACAGACTTCCAAATGTACGTTAGCACATACACACTGAACCAAGCAAAACCAGCATATGGTTGAAACATGCAACGTATTTACCTATTCAAATACAAGTAGCATGATCTTTCCTGTAAGTTACTTTACAAACCATTCCACAGACGCTGTGGCCACATCCACCACAGAATTTTAAGGTAAAAAAAAAAAAAAAAAAAGCCTTGCCATTATGCATTTTTACTTTTTATACAGAATGATGAGGTGGAATGAAGGTGAAATATTCCCACAGAGGCATAGTTTGTGAACAGGCACAGCAGACAATTACTTGTGTCCTCAGGCCATTATGGGTCCCTCGACGCCTAAGAAGTTTAACTCCAGAGCAGTTTCTCAAAATGTGTCAATGACTGTTACTCCCCCTTCCTTTAAACAACTATTAGACAATTTACAATGACATCTCCGTGGGAAACCTCCCTAAATTCCTGCTGATCACCACTGAGGACCACTAAGAGTGGTTCAGTGAGAAAACTTTTCAAGATATTAAATTTCAAGATATTTATTTTGTCATCATCAACAACACTTTAGCACCATGTTGTTCACAGGTCATGCTCATGAGCTTTCAACCATGCTCTGTTTCTTGCTAGCCTCTGGAGTTCCTTCTAAGGTCTTCAATTTGTTTTCAGTTCTTGCTCCACTGATCATCACAAGGTGATTCTTGGCTTTCCTTTGTTTCCTACCTTGCAGATTCCAACTGGGGGATTCTCTGGTGATGTTGTCTACTGGTATAAAAAGAGTGTGGCCACTCTGCTCCTATTTTTTATTGTAAGATTTGCACTTTTACACTTTCCTGCACAGCTGTTTCCTACAGTGCCTTGTTTCCTTGTTTCTGTCAGTCCATTTGACATTAAGTATAGACTGACATTGTTAACCTGTGATATAGACATTTGTTTTTTAACATCTGATGATTATGCTTGTTGATTTTCATGCATTTTCATAATTTGTATGTACAACTTTTTTTTAAAAAGTCATTTATAACAATAATAATAATGAATTGGATATTTACAGCGCTTTTCAAGGCACCCAAAGTGCTTTACATTGTTGAGCCATTATTCATTCACTCTCACATTCTCACACTGGTGGTGGTAAACTACATTTGTTGCACAGCTGCCCTGGGACAGGCTGATAGAAGCGTGGAAACCAATCTACGTCAAATGGCCTCTCCCACCACCAAACATTCACACGCATTCATACACCAGTGTTTGATTCTTAGCTCTATATGTACATTTCATCAACTTTATTCATTCTCTTTTTCAGGAAAGCATAATTTTCTATCATCATCCTACTTTAATTTCATTTTAACTTTTTCCTTAGTTTGATTGTTTTAATCACAGTTTTCATTTTTATTCATATTTGGAATTATTTTATTTTGTGAGCAGCTTAAATTACAATCGTAAAACATCATGATTAATACTATTGATGAATGCAAGGTAAGAGGGCTGTGTTGGTATTTTTGCCTCAGGCCTCAGTAGACTGGAATCAACGTTGCGTTCCCGTGACAAACAGTGTTGAAAAGGGTTAAAAACCAGTGCATTTAACAACACGTGGTCAACCATTTCAGTTAGTTAAAATAAAAAAAGACACATGAAACTACAATCCACAAACACAATGATGCCATAAGTCTACCACCACCGTGAACCAGATAAAATATCGGTATCGGGTAAAAAAGAATTCCAAATGCAGACTAAGTTATGGTCATAGAGATTTGGGAGCAAAAATAGAAGTATGTGATTATGAGATGCATCTAATTGTATTCATAACCAGATTATATCCAATGGCGTGTTTTTTATTGCATGTAAATTTAGTCCATTTGTTTTATATGCATTCACACAGGGTTGTGATGCAGTCTTTGTTTGCCTGTGGTTAAACAGTTTTGAACCTTTTTTTTTTTTACACTACAGTATAATGCTCCCTTGTATACTTGTACACTCACTTTGGTGATGAGATCCATGCATGCAGAGGTCAGTGACTACAAAAACACTTTTATTATGCAGCGTGTTAACCTTTAACCGGGGGCAGCTTTGAGGTTTCTGCATACACAAAGGATAACAAGGTCACAAAGCTTGTCGTCCTGTCCACATGCCTTCAGGGCCCACACTCCACTTTTAGTTGGAGATAACCTTCCTAAACAACAGAGGTCCTGGGACTCGGAGCAGAATGAGTCACTGATTATCTGTGTTTACAAAGGTCAGCGTCGTTATAGCCCTAGACGTGGAGTGTCCACCACCTTATCTGTCACCTGGCCTCGACAACTAAACAGGCTGCGGCGAGAAGAGGCGAGAGTGGAGCTGTCAAAGGATCTGGAGATGGTAAACAGGTCCAGGCTGCCCAACGCCTGTTTGTACGGTAGTTAATAGAAAAGAGTCAGTGCACGATGGAAGAACAGAAAATTATCTGAGAGTGGGAGAGCGGTAGCAAGGGAAGCCCCCTCTGAGCCCTTAGGACATAATTAGACTTCCGCATTCCAACTAGTGCAACATGGTAGAGAGACTCCAACTCCAGGGCTGCGCTAAATCTTTTGATTAGCCAGTCATGGTTTGTAGAGTAGCTCTCCCTTCATCTCCCCCAACCATGTGTCTTGTAGCAGAACTTGTACATGGAATGCTATTAGGGGGAAAAGACACAGACAGTGCATAGAATTCCGATTTTCTTGTAAATGTCTAATAATTTCTGCGAATAAAGGCCTATTTTGTGTCTTTTGGAAAACCTCTCGGGAAACATTTTCTTGTCAGCAGAAGTGGCCTACTAACAAATGCTATTATCGAGATTTGTGTGAGTGTGTGTAACCCTCTGTGAGCAATACAAAAAGAAGTGATTGTCTGCGATGCCAACTCTTAAGTGCGCAAAACACATTTGCAGCGTAATTATGCACAACTAGCTCCTAAATAGCCGTGTCATTTTTAGAATTTTACTGTCTGAGCACCGGGTCTCTCTCCCGAATACACATACACACACAGGTGACATCGCTTATCAATCAAGTGGGGAGGAATAAAAGAGGCATCCACAGGGTGACTGTAATCTTTGATGTGTATCACCGTTCCATGCTCCTCTTTTATCTTGTGGAGGAGGAAGACAAGATGATGACCTGCCTTTAATAGAAAGACACAAAGTAACCTCCACGCTCCTGTCAAATGTCCTATCACATATGCACATGAGAATATGGGCACACACTTAGGTGAACACACACGAAACCTGAGGGTGGCTGTAGGGTGAAATAAACAAAGAGAGCAAATGAGAGAGAGAGGCTGGAAATAGAAAGAGGAAGGAAACAGCAAGAACGGAAGGGTGAGGTCATATAAGCCCTGATGATACAATATGTCTCTGCTGTATTGTTGAGTGTCTGCTGGTGACTTTTAAAATGTCTTCCCTTTTCCAGGTAAAAAAAAGGTGACAGAACAGATAAGTCTCAAAGGCAAGATAAAGCATGAAACTGGAATTATCAGAGCAAATACCAAAACTAACAAAGTAACATACGTGAAATAACTGTCAGATTCTGGGATCAAAATCACAGCACAAGCAGATTTATACAGCAAATAACCAGAACATTCTGACCACTGACGGGAGAAGTGGAAATAATGTTAATTATTTCATTACATAGATACCTTTCACTGGGCTGGATATATAGGCAAGTGAGCATAGTCCTTGAAGCTGATGTGTTGGAAGCAGCAAAATAAGCAATGTATGGAACTGAGTGACTTTGACCAGGTCCATATTGTTATGATGATGACTGGGTCAGAGCATCTCCACAACTGTAGGTCTTGTTGGGTGTTCCTGGTCTGCAGTGGTTAGTGCCGACCAAACAGAGACTAAGGAAGGACATCCCAATCTCAGGAGAACTGATCCTCTGTGGGAGGTGTTGGACAAATTAATCTGATCCATGGAGGTCCACCTCTGTACTTCTGCTGCTAACGTCATAGTCCAGATACCACAGCATACCTTCAGAGGTCTGGTAGAATCTAGGCCTTGTTTCAGAGCTGTTTATGTGGAAAAAGGGGAAGTTACACAATACTAGACAGGTGGTAATAACATTCCTATAGAGCAGGGGTGGCCAACCCTGGTCCTGGAGAGCCGCTATCCTGCATCTTATAGATGTATCCCTCTTCCAGCTCACCTGATTCAAATGATAAGCCTATCATCAAGCCCTGCAGAAGCCTGATAACGACCGTCAGCTGTGCTAGAAGAGGGGAACATCTAAAACATGCAGGATAGTGGCACTCCAGGACCAGGGTTGGCCACCCCTGTTATAGATGCTCGACTGGTGGAGATCCGGTTGTTGTTTAGATACTTTTGGTAGGTACTAATCACTTTAAATTGGGAATGAATAACAAGATCTGGAGATGCTCTGACCTAGTGATTTGATCTTCACAATTTCTCTCTTGTCAAAGTTGTGCAGATCTACAGATCTACCTACTCTTGTCCATTTTTGCTGTCTCTAACACATCATCTGTGAGGGATAAATTTTCACTTGCAGCCAATATATCCCACCCACTGACAGGTCCCACTGTAATGAGATGATCAAAATTAATACCATTTTACCTGTCAGTGTTCATAATGTTATTCCTGGTTGGTGTAACTACAAAACATGGTTCAATAATCAACTATCACCGATCAGATCTTTTCTTTCATGATTTGTATTGCATAGAATGGTGATGGAAAAAAATTCCCAGAGCAGATTTCATTGTTTTATGTGTACAGTTGTATAATGACAAGCTGGTCAATTGCTCTGTCAGGACATCAGCAGCCCTTCTAAACTGGTCTCATCATAAGATTTGCTTTTTGCCATGGTCAACAAGTTGAAACCCTCTTCTATTGGATTCAAACTAAGTAAATGTACCATGTTCTTCAAAAACAGGCGAATAAGTCATATATTGTAACTGTGAGCCTTTTTAAAAACACAAAATCTACAAATATTTTCATCATTGCATTCAAAGAACATTACTATAAATGAACTGAGTGAAGACAATAGTGTTGAACTGTTTTTGCCTCCAAACAATATAAATGTAACTATCTTGTTTCACCATGGTAACAGCCATTCTACTGCAGGTTTTAGATGCATGTCTCTCAAATTCAGCCTGAAGAACGTGTAGCATTTATAGAAATATAGCTTTTTTTTCTTTATTCTCCAATTACTCACTAAAAATGGTAACTTTTGGGTCATGGCCTGCCATTTGGGAGAGCTGGATCCAGTGTACCACCTTCTCAGTATAAATTACTCACATGCCATTCACTTGTGGTTTCCTTTTTTATGCCTCTGTACTCACCAGGGCTGGGGGACATTATGTTGGGGGGTT
Organism: Sphaeramia orbicularis; assembly: GCF_902148855.1. Lineage (NCBI taxonomy): Eukaryota > Metazoa > Chordata > Actinopteri > Kurtiformes > Apogonidae > Sphaeramia > Sphaeramia orbicularis. The sequence continues at coordinate 6,831,038 of NC_043976.1, forward strand.
AATATCCATCCATGTGTCCATCTGTCCATTTGTCCTTCAGTCTCTTTCTAAAGAATGTGACATCTTTAGAATCGTTTGACACATATTTGGCACAAAGGTTCACTTTGTCAGTGATGAAGTGATTATATTTTAGCTGAATGTCAAAGGTGTTGTGACCTCACAAAACACCCTTTGACCCTAAACCAACCAAGTCACCCCTTATGAAAAACTGACACTTTCATCTCTAAAAGGTCAAAAGTGAATGCCACTCTTGTGAACATGGGATTTTATTTTTTGTGGGATGGACATTCTAAGGTAGGGGTTCTTGTAGCCTCACAAAAGTCATTTATGACAGACAATTATGACAGAATTAGGATATTATTTTATATTAAACTATAACATTTTATAACAAAATTATATATATATATATATATATATATATATATATATATATATATATATATATATATATATATATATATATACATATATGAACATTTATAAACACTTACTTTTCTGTCTATACCCCTATGTAAAAACAGTCTGTGAGTGCTGTCATTGTGTTTCACACTGGGAATGATGAACTGGAATCACACATGTCAATATAATGAGGAGTTCCTTTTCACCAAAAAATACACTGAATAGCCTATGTTTTATTATATTCCTTAAAGCATAATATTATTTCAGTTTGGACAGAGCTGGATGTAAATTGCATTTCAATTTGATATGTTCACATAAGTACTGTATGTAGCCATAGGTAATTTTATTGTAATTCTATTCCATTTGTTGCTTTTCAGGATGAATAAATGCTCTATATTTTTTGGACAGTTGTTTTTTTTTTTTTTGGATGAAAAATATCTCTTTTCACAGCTCTTCACCTGCCACTTCCCATCACATTTTTCTACCCATAAGATTCATACTTTAAATGCTCTACTTCACCATACTTGTTATGAAAGCATGTCATTTCCACATAGATGCAGAATAAGGTGCATTTCAGTCCTACTGCTGTTACCAGAGTGTCTCTCCGTCTCTCCTACAGGGCTGCTGACAGGCAAGGACTCAGATTGGTCATTAGGGATGTTTAACTATGTTTTACATTCACCACCTTAGATGAAGTTGGCGAACTTCAGAGTTCCTAGTGTTGTCTGCCATACTTATGCACACCCCCAATCACATTCGCACTTCTTAAATAAGCAAAGCAACAAGCAAAGAGAGTCATTTAAATAAACTGCCGGTCACTGAAAGAGAAAATGGAGCATCTTTTGGGAATTGTCTTCAGTAGCAGATAGATATACATTTGGGTTTTTGGGATTATTTCTGGCAGGATGTTAGTTATGTAAAAGTGACTCAAATGTTCTGTCACACAGAGACAGTGGTAATATAAGGCTGTGGAAACACAGACAATGCTTTCTAACACGATCATTTCATTGTTTAATTTGGTCATTAATTAGATTTGTTGAAGAAAAATAGTCTTCCACTATCCTTGTTTTTCAGTTTATTTAGAAATTCACCGTCTCTGCTGGGATATTAGAACTGACAAACAGCCTGCCACTCAAACCATTTCCATGTTGTTGTGAAATGTTTCATTAAATAAGAGGGAAGTCAAATTGTCTCCCCCCTCTGTTTGTCTATCACACCCACTCCCCTGACAGTTCTGCACAGTCCACAGTTTAATGAGGCCATTTCATTTGCTGGAACCCCCTTTCAAAACAACAAATGTGTCCTTTTAATCAACACTGACTGCTTGATTGCGATTCTGCTATGTAACTTCATCTACTCTATTTGCATCATGCTCGGAGCTGTCACCGTGACCTTGCCGTGCCCTGTCTCTGATATTCACCCTTCAGCAGCCCAGTCAGCCCACCCACTTGTGTGATACCGTTCCAAGACAGCATCGGGATGTTGATGTCAGACGCCTGTCACACCCGCTCACATAGCTCCAGTATCAGTAATGCCTTTGATGAAAGCAGGAGAAAAAGGGAAGGCATCTTCTCGGTTTGGACCCTTGCAGAGACATGAGGCGAATTGAGGCAGCTATGAATCTTTGAGGTGCTGGCTGATGGGTTTCAAACAGCATAACATTTGTGTGTGAAATGCAACGCTGAGAGGGATGGGAATCTGTCGGATGGGTTCCTGGAGGTGTGTTGATGCGCTACTTTCACACCAACCCCCTGCCGTTCTCCCCAACATCTTCCATCCCCTGTTCTGTCCTCTGCTTCATGCTTCACATCCTTCCTCTCCTGTCCATTTTTGTTACAATTTCTCCCTTGGTTTTTGCTCCTCTTCAAGTGCTCTTTATTCTGATATCTCAAGGAAATGATCCACTCGTCTCTGGTTGAGGGGATAATGTGCATGGGAGGTATACAGACAGACAGCCTCTCTCAGTCTTTCTCACCGGCTTTTTAATGCTGTCTGTCTGCTTGACTCTTTCCCTCTCTGAGACGGGGGACTTGTGGTGATGAAGATGCTCATTTCTCTCTCCCCTGGAGGGCCAGACTGCAGTGTTGTGCCATTAACCAGAAGTTGTGCTCATGCCTTGGCAGCTTATTAACATATTTCATCTGCATGCACGACTCTCCCTCGCAATTCAACTCAGGCTTTGTGTTTTTCTTGCAGTAATGTGCAAGCTATAAGTTATAATAACTTATTTTGGTAATTCAAGTGAAATAATCACTGTCTCCCATTAGGAATAGAGGCAAACGTTTTAGCATATAATTACAATGTGCTGGAAAAAAAGAAGCTAAAGCCCCTGCTGAATTATGGAGCTATCTGTAATGTTTTGGGTAACAAAGAAGAGACAGAGGTGGCCACACACATACACTGAGGGAAAACAAATAGTAGGCCACACACTGATACATAACCACACAGCATCTGTCAAACAAGCCTGTGGAAGTATGACAGAATCTGGGAAGAGAAGATGTGGAGGGGAAAAGTGAACAGCAAGGTTTACGGTAAGTGGAAGCATTGCTGCACTAGTGTCACAGAGTCTGTACCAATGTGTTCCAAGCACTGTATTCGACACGCATGGATACACAAAGACATGCACCCTCATGCTGTAATTAAAATGCACCTGCCTCCACTCTGCCCCTTCTCCCTGTCGCCCTTTTCCATCCTCTTCTTTTGTTCAATGCTAATGGTCCGCAGCAATCATTGGACATGCAGGAATTTTGCACTGAACAGCAGGGAAGGGACTTAACCCTGGCAGTGGGGTAGGCCTGTAGGGGCTGAGCAAGATCCACTGGAGGGGGTGGGGGGTAGCAAGGGGTTATAGAACCAGAGCTTTTACCACATCAACAAACCGGATTAAACTTTGACCCAGCATGTTTAGCTCTAAGGGCTCCAAGTTCTCAGTTGCAGATTGAGTAGATGTGCATAGTTGTTTAATGACTTAATGAGTGCATTGGCTGCATGGCAACAGGGCAAACACTCAGCAGGATTCAGCAGTAACCAGTGAGTCCAGCTGAGAGATGACCCCCTGTCTTCAAGCATGAACCTAGTGCTAGGTCTGTGATGGTGCTAGTGCCAATTCAGATTTTGTGTAAACCTTTAGAACTGGTTTGATTTTCTGGGAGTTAGAGAGCCACCACTGAGGAACGTCACTGTGTCTGCATATGGTGGCACTGAGCTGATGGATAATGAAATAAAACAGCATGCCAGCACTAGCACTGCTAAGAAAAAGCAAGCGTGTCATTATGGAAGTAAAATCTAAGCAGTAGAGGTGTGGACAAAACGCAAACTGTGCCCTTGCACTGTGACTTAATGTAACACAACTTTCACAACTCAAGGCTACAAACCCACTTATTGGTCCCATCAGTGAGACGAATGTTGAATGCAAGATGTTATGAATAAAATATTGTACTGATTTTTAGAAATAATTTGACATTATAGAATGTATATAAATTAGGGGTGGGCCAGTTAACGCATTCATTAAATAATGCCGACAATTTTTTTTATCTCACGTTAACGCTGTTTTATTATTGTTCTGCCTTTCAAGCAAGTCTTAGTTGATTTATACATATGGACTCTTATTTAGAAACTCATGCTTTTATTTTGCCGGTCCACACACTGTGCTGTGCTCTGTGTATGTGCCGGCTGAGAGGAGAAAACCGGCGAACTTTACAAGTAATGCTGATGTTTAAGCTAATTCGTTTATGCTAGCAGTCGCAGATGGGTTGCTAATTCTTTATGCAGGCTCATGCTAAGTTTATGTGAATTCATTGGTTGTGTTTAGGTCTAATATGTCAGCCTTTGAACTAACCTTTACTCATTTACGATGTGAATGTTGTATTAGCAGTCATTTTATCTCGATGCTAACTTGAATGGGAAAATCCATAGACACGCTAACGATTAGCATTTCCAGGTTAATTAAAGATTTACAACGTCTTTTTATTCAGCAACAAAGGCTCACATCAGAGATATTTGATACTATTCATTCTTACAACAACTGAACATAAAATACTCACAGGCAAATGTTTTTGGGGCCATACAAACAAGAGTGAAAGAAACATGTCTGTTAGTTCTATGTCCGAACTAACTACGGTAACACGGAAAGGACAAAACATACGTTAGTGCAAGTTATTCTGACCACTTCAGGGCCCCTTTTGCTTGCTGTGAACAACTGAACATCACATATTAATGGGCTTATTAGTATTAGTACTGATTAGTGGGCTTAAGACTCCTGTCAATCACTCACAACTGTAAATACACTGGTGGGGACATAAACATGTGTAAAAGTAGTGGTTTTTTACATGGACATTTTCATTTTAAATGTCTTCAGATGGTGGGGTTGAGAAGGACACAGTTGTTTAGAAGCACTGACGTGCAATTATTTTTATCCCCGGAGTACTTCCAGTCTGGAATATCACTGAAAGGCAATACATGCTGTTGATGCGTGTCCCCCCCCCCCCCTTAACAACTATGTGATTAATCGCAGAAAGCCATGCGATTAATCGCGATTACAAAATGTAATCGCTGCCCACCACTAATATAAATAGAAGATGAACCCTCTGTGATGTCACCTCATTGTTTGTGAACTGCATTTTTTAAGCGTGCATGACATGGCCCTCACCATCTTGGTTTTAAGAAAACAAGTGGATGGAGTAGAAGAGTAGGCAATGAAACTGAGATATACTGTGAACACAGACCACATCCACTAATAGGGAATGTAACAGTGTAGTGCCACCAAGTCATTTCAGCTTCTTAAATGTTAACACCTACAGGGTTTTTTTTTTATTACAGGAATGTCAAAGTCTTGAATTAACAATAATTACAGCTACATAGGCTAATTATCAGGCTCACTGGCCCGCCATATAATCCAGTCTGAATTAAGGCTACATCAGGTAATGCAGCCAAAGTACACTTAGTTATTATAAGTACGACAAACTTCATGAGAGACTTGTCTGTTGGCCTTGTTACTGTAATTCTGTGAAAACAACTATAGCAAACCACCTGACAAAAAGAAAAACAAGATTTGTTTTACAGAAGCAAGAACTCTAAATGTCAGAGTCAGACAATGAACAATAGGCACAAAAAACATTTTTGGTACAAGGCTGCAAATAGGATTATTTCTACTATAAAGCTCTCTGTTGGAACTGACACACATGAGGCCAGCCCACAGTCAACGTTCAAGTTATTACAGATTTTTACACTTCCACAGTGGTTTCACTTTTCAGCCCTGGATGTTGAAATTGGTAATAAGTAATTAATAGCTATAATGTCACCTATATAGATAATCAGCAAGCTAGGAAGCCATGAATCTTACAATGCTCCATTAAGTTATGTTATCTCTTCCATCTGCCACTGCTGCTTTAATTTCAAGTTCATAATGCAGCCTTCCTTTCCTTTCCTTTCCTTTCCTTTCCTTTCCTTTCCTTTCCTTTCCTTTCCTTTCCTTTTTTTGGTTTAGGGCAGACTAGACACAACACTAGTTTTACTTCTGAAACTCTCTGATCACAAAGTTTCAATCATGTTTCAATTCACCATTATTTGTTACAATCATCTTGTTCTCATCCCCTGACATAAACAGTTCTTGTTTCTAGACCCACACAGCGTTGGTACTGCTCTGGAGTCAGTTTCGCTGACTGAGTGCCAGTTCTTTGGCTCACAAAGCTTAAAGAACCAGTTCAAGATTAGGCACCAGCTCTGAACCAGTCCTGGTAGAAAGTGAGGATGGCACCATGTTAAACACTGACAGTGGAGCTTTGGCAGTTATCAGAGGTGTTTGTGTGGTTCTCATTTCATTCTTTTTCCTCGTCTGGCTTCCTTCACAACACAGTTCTGTTTAACATATGTGAGTCTAACAGTTAGCCAAATGATCTGAATTGTGCAGCACCTTAGAAAACAAACAATGATCTTTATAGCATTTATTTTTATTACATCCAACTGACTCATCATGAGAAAACATCAGAGATAATACATTTAGTTCAATTCATTATTGGGCACCAGTGAGTTCCTTGCAAGCTTGTCATCAGCAGCTCTTCATGATCGAGCTAATTATTCCTCATCATATCCAGCAGGTAGTAATTAGGCCTTTGTTACTCACTATCATACTGTTGATACAATAGACAGCTCTCAGGCTGCAATTGTTCTCTGCAGTTGTAAAGAGGTAAAGGAGATTATGCATTTTAATAGGTGAGAATTAAAATAATATGAGGCAAAACCCAGCAAGAGGAGAGACCACCCTCTTTGTGTTTACTACTAATGTTTATTCATGGGATATACGAGTATAATATCATGATTCAAAGCGACTCATTCATCGTGCTCAATCAAGTGTTCTTGACTGCTGCTGATGATCAAAATGAAGAAAAAAAAACAAATTGACTCCTGTCTCGGTTGACATACAGCAGAGGCAAAACAAAGAGTAAATTGGCTATTTCAGACATCAAGCTATAAAAAGCTGATTGCCGAGTGTGTTTTCTGCAGATGTTGTTTGTCATACAAAGGGATTCTAAGTGATAGGCTAGCTGATTTTGAAGAACACCACACTCAGAAGCCTCTTAGCTGATTGCAGTTACACCCACAATCATCCATTGGCAACAACCTACACACAAACATTTTGCTTATATATTTTTGTCACTTGTTTTTAATGTGCTTGTGACAGGACAGTCTGCAATGAAAACAGCAGCATCGGGCAAATGCTTCCTATCAGCATTTGCATATTTTACTGTGTTTTTGGGACACTGTAGCATCAGCGAAAAAGCCTGTCAGACTGTTGGTAAGCTGCATATAAAAAATTCTGTTCTCCATGAAATAATAGACAGGTTGCCAATTCATGTGCAATGGACAGCAAACCTACTTTATTTTTCCTTTTACATTTCAGTCAGTTGCTGAATGATAAAACTGGTGCAACATTATGAATTCCTGACGTGGTACCCCATACGGATGATCTTTCTCTTTGAAAGCAGGCCCTACATTTGATCTGAAATGATGCAACAAATTTTTCCTGAATTTTTGGTGCTAAGTGAGTGACTGGACATACAAACCATGATAAAAAATGTCAGCTTTATACTTTGACCTTCTTTAACCTTAACTATATAAGGGGTAGATTTATAAAAAAACAAAAACAACAACAAAAAAAAAACTTAAAGTACTATGTTAATGTTTTATTTATTTATTTATTTATTTATTTATTTATTACATTTCATGATCAGATACTAGGGATACTGGGTATTGCTCTTAATACCTCTGCAGCTTTTTGGATCCTTTTGATTCTTTGTCCGATGTCCCGCATATTAAGACAATAAAGGGCAGACATATTTCCAGCAGATTCAGGTCCATCCAAATCAGCAAAACAAAACATGAATGTATTTCTTTACAAAAATAAGACTTACTTAAAAATAGCCTAGGATCTATTCGGATTTGTCATTCTGATCATGCAGTAAAGCCTCGATCAAAGGCACAAGAACATGTTGGCGTCTCAGATCTATTTCACATTACAGTGGCATTTTCTCCTCCTGCTGCTGAAAATGAGAACACTCAACATTAATTCAATATATAGTATATCAAAGTGTATCACTACTTTCTGATTGTCCCACAGTATCCCCAACATCTCTGATCTGGTGGTACAGTCTGAGACCAGACATAAGTGATTGGTCATAGTGTAATATATATATATGTATGTATATATATATATATATATATATATATATATATATATATATATATATATATATATATATATATACATATATATATATGTATATATATATATATATATATATATATATATATATATGTGTGTGTGTGTGTGTGTATATATATATATATATGAAATGTTTTATGTTCAGTATCAGCACTTATAGTATACTCATTTTAGAAATTTGTACTTTGCAGGTCAAAACAATCCTAGACCAAATGTACTCAAATTGGGGATCAATCTTATTAATCTGGATGAAAATCTGTAACTTGGCCAACATTTGGGTCACTGCTCAATGCACAGCATCACTGAAGTGGAACGATTTAATGTCTAGTGTGAAAATTCCAACTCAGCATCTGAGCTGTCAATCCTTTCTGGCCCTTTTGTTTAAAATGATGTATCACTGTCAGGAAAGATGCCAGGGTTGACACAAGCAGAGAGGAACATGACGACTGTGACTCGGTCAACCACAGGTGGTAACGGATCTCGGCGACACACTGGTGAAATCAGTTCCAGTCTGCAACAAAGACAGCGGTAACCATCACTGGCCAGCTGGAATATGGCAGTAATTGGGACGTACTGGCTAAGAAGTTTCCCTCAACACTTTGCACTTATTGTTACTTATATGATGTTCAGGCCATTGTTTCTGACAGTGTTTATAAACTGCAGTAACACAATGTACACTCTCTATTTCTGAACAATGACTGCATGCATTTTTAAATAGGATAGACTAAAATTGATCTTTACTGTTACTGTTACAGGAACAATGAAAATCAGTTTAGCAGCTCTGTTTTCATTTAGCAGCTAACATTTAAAGTTAAGAAAAGACTGTATAAATATATCACAAAATTATACTGAAAATACATAGTGAAAAATATTGACAGTATACCAAAACTACAATGGTAAAATACTAAAATATACAAATACTACAAAAATACTACTAAATACTACTAAAAATATACTAAAAGCTAATGCTGTACTACAGATAAAAGCAATGTACCACATATAAGAATATATTCAGGTAATATAGGATATATACAAGGTAAAATTAAAAACAAGGTGCATGGGTTGTGATTATTGCACTGAAGTAGGGTGTATATTGCATTGTTCATTAGTAAGGGGGGCGGGGGCTCACATCTGTGAAGACAGAGACAAGGGCATGTATTAAAAAAAAAAAAAGACAAATGAATCAGTTGCTATATATATATATACGTGCTTAGGATACTCTTCTACGAACTATGTCCTATACTGTTGGTCATCGTTAAAATAAATGATCATGAGTATGTCATAGATAATCTGCTCCTTTAATTACACTCAGAGGTCAAGGTGAGGTAGCTGATAAAAGACAGACACAATAAACATCTCATTTCAAGAAAACTTGTTGGAAGGAGAACAAACAAGCAAACTTTACTTAAAAATATCCACTACATCTCCTTGAGATAATACACAATGTATAGATGCAGTGGCAGAGTGACAGCTACTGAAGTTAATAGATGACTATGACACATGAATGTTTGTTGTAACCCTTAAACTGTAGTACTTTAGTGAAAGCTGTTCTCTTACTGAATTGGACACCGTGACTGCTGCCATTTATAATTTTTTTAGAAAGAGTTTTAAAAACAAAGATTTACAGGTAAACATGTATTTAAAAAATGTTCTGCATCTATTTCTATTACTGTGAGCACCTGCTATCTGTATTCACTTCTTGTTCCTCACTTTTAATTAAGACTTCACAGTGTTTAATAAGTTCTACGAGACGCAAACACACAAATCACATCTGATAAGATAACAACTTGGCCGACTTGCAAAATGTTGCCCTTCACTGTGTCCACAATGTAATAGCCTAACGCTCAATAAACTATCCGTTGGGATGGAGGGGGTGTTGGGAAGGGGGAAGGAGGGGTTGCTGCGTCAGAATGATTCATGGAGTCTTTCGGCCACACAAATCTCCAGATTTTGTTTGTTTCCTTAAGATTTTGTGTTAAGAGGCTTTATTAAGAGAGTAATAAATCACCAGCGCTCAACAAGGAAAACTCCTGCCACAGCCACCTGCATCACACAGTGTATGACTGCGGAAGTTTTTTCCACGAGGTCATATTTTTTTCCCTTGTTCCTAGTCTGACAGTTCCAAAGTTGTGGGAATCAGGAAAAATTGCTGCCTGCAGTTTGCTGATTCTGAACTGAAATGGTGAATCAATCATTTTATCGCACCCTGCAGATGGATATTTTCAAGCAACAACACACTGATACCAACCTCTTAAACACCTCCCTGTCGACCAAGGCTCAACCTGATTTGACTTTGAAGGCTCCTTGATCTGCAAAATTTGCAAACCTCCCAGACTTTCTCCATATTACTCAGTCACATTGAGCGCTTCCTCTGGTGATGTAAAAATGCCCTCCGAAGTGTACTGAGATTACACCCCCACCCCTCACTTTCGAGAGTTCGGAAAGCACAGGCCCTGCTGGCGTGATGAATCAAGTGGTGTGTTTGTGCTCCCTCTGAAGTAACACATTTGCGGTGAATGCTGCTCTTGAGCCCTCCTTGTGCATCTCTATTGTCCTCTCCATGCTGATGCTATCAAACACAACAAATGCATCCCCGTGTTTTATTTTCTTAGGGGCTTTCATCTGTGCTTGCCTTTATCTAAAAGGGGGAGGACGGGGAGAGCTGTGACATTTATCGCCATGTTGGTATGTGAGCGAGTGTTTGCGTGTGCATGCAGTTCCTTTTTCTTTATCTCTGAACAGCGGGTTAGATACACACAGTGTTAGGCGTGCAGAAAGATGAAGATAGTAATGTGCAGTGGAATGCTAGTATCTCACTGGGTTTCCTACTGAGCACAGTGGGGAGGCCGCTGCATCTGCATGTGTGTGTGTGTGTGTGTGTGTGTGTGTGTGTGTGTGTGTGTGTGTGTGTGTGTGTGTGGTGATGGCATTCTAAGGCTCTATGAAGTGCATCTGGAAAAGTCTAGTGTGAGGTTTGTAATGTACAGAAGAAAAAAATGCCTTATCTAAAGTTTAGGCCTTGAACTGCACAATCACCAGTTTATGATTAAGCCAATGACAGAAAAACAGATAGGTCCTCTGGAAGTGCTTAGGGACGTCCCAGATAAGTGCTTCTGTGGTTTCCAAAACGTGCTGTCTGGCACGGTCTGTCCCTTTGAAGACCGCGAAAGACAGCGAGCCTCCAGCTCGCAATGCAAACTCTTGTGTGAGGGATGCTGTGCCTCGCTGACACACATTTATCATTTTGTCTTCCTGCTCACCCCTTAAACAACTCCAGCATTTACATAGCCCAAACAACATCTGTCTTCATGTCAACCTCTTCCCCGCAACCCCAGAACACACCGCTGAGTGTAACAGACAGACTGGGTTTACAATCTGGCTTCAAATTAGTTTGTTTAGAAGTTTTGATGTGGCTGGGAGACTTCTGAGCAAACTTCTTTCACTAAGGCATTGCATTGAATTACAGAAGTGGTACAGTATGTTATCAGCTTTCAAAGGGACCCTCAGAAATGAAAATATAAGTATCTTCTTTAAAACCCAAACGACCGCAAAGTGAATTATTTTAGCTTCTTGCAGATGTCATCCGTGCTTATTTAAGGCTGACTTCAAAACAGCTTCATCTGATGTCATCAGAAGATGAAAATGTCTGCATAAATAACTGCCATAGAATATAGAGCATTATTTCTTGCTTTTACTGAGTTCTATCTTTTCACTCGCTTTAGTCCTGCTCATCACTAACAGACATTCATGCACAGTTTTAACCCTTTAAATAGCAGTTGTGTGCATTGTGTCACTATAGTTGGAGGAAAATGATGACTGGCAAAAAGTAATTATTGTCTGTGGACTGAATGCAGGTATTTGGGGGAAATATCAACAATAGTTTAAGTGTTTTAGCACACAACAAACCTCCCATGTCTACTTTCTAAAAATACTGTAAAATATTCCTTACTAATATTATTTTCCATTTTCACTGAGTTAAATATCTCACACACTTCAGCTCTGTTCATCATAGATATCAAATGTGCATTCATTTTCAGATCTTAGCCCTTTAAATGTTAGTTTTCACATAATGCTTCTGTTTCTGATATCACTTCCATCTCTCTAACATACACATATATCTTCCGAACACATATACACATGCATACACACACTAATTTCTGCACAGTGCATACACAAGGCAACATCACTTAGTTGCCTACACTGGCCTGCAGTCCTGCAGAACAGAAGAACAGCGCTCAGGAAAATAGCATGGATTTGTCCCTGAGGGCAAACAGGAGTAAAATGGTTCAGTCTGATGGAAAAAAAGTAAAAACTACGATTTTAAAGCCAGTGTTCTCCATTAAAAGCCTGATGTAATACAGTAAAGTGAATGGTTTTATGCTGTAAAGGCAATGGGATAAAAGAAAAAAAACTGATGGTTTTCTGGGTTTAAATGAGGACCTTTTTGTCATTAAGTGGCTGTATGATATTATTTTGAAACAAAATGTATTATAAACTTAATGTAAGCACTGAGGTTGAACTTCTTAAATTAAAAATGCACCCCGAAGAAAACCAATGTAACCTAACCAATATGTATTAACATGGCCAAAATGTTCACACACACATACACACACACACACACACACACACACACACACACACACACACACACAAAGAGCCTTAGGCTAAATGTCCCTGGTGAGGCACAGAGGTTAGAAGGGCCAAGCTTCACTTAATTTGACTTTTGTACTTTTGATGTTCAGTGACAAGCTGTTGGTGTAATGGATTTAGAGGCAGAGCAAGTTGTGTCAAATGTCCTTTGAAAAAGAAAAGACATGATTTAGATGAGCTGAGATTATGGCCACTCTGATACATTGCACACGTCAAAAGAAATGTCAGCAAGCAAACAAACAAATAACAGCTGCTCATTTCAACCGATGTCTGAGTTAATGAAATGAAAGACCACAAAGGGAAAAAAAACAAAAACAAAAAAAATAGGGCTGGAGCAAAGTGCAGACTGTCTATATGAAGGAGGAAGCTGTATTGATGGGCTTACTGAAAGGCGGCTAAAGCGCTAATGTCCACTGAAATGTCATCAGTCAAATCAGCGCCTTCATCTTCAGCTCTCTCTCAGTTCGACCGAGATTTCTTTCAACTCCTCATTGATTGACAGAGGATGGATTGATGAGGGTTTCTACAAGAGCTTGTCTGCCCTGGCGACACATCTATTCCTCTTCAACAGTTTGATCTGACCAGACAAAACAAAGCGACCAGATGCGCTGTTTCCCCAACTTTCCTCTTTGTCTCAAATCCTGTCTAAATGTGCATCGTTTCTTCTTAACATACCCGGGGTGTTTTTTTCGGCATTAGCCAAGTGACTAGCTCGCCATCATGTATGTGAACTGATTCTGAACATCTACAGCGTGTTGGCTCTTTGGTGTCTCATGGGCTTGGTCTTGGGCAGGAGATAACTCACTGCTGGCAGAGAGTGGAAGCGAGGAGGTGTAAGCGGGAACTGTGAAGCCAGTCCGAAGGCCACAGCGGAGGGCGGGCATGGCGGGCATGACGAGTGACTGGCACCTGCTCTAGAGGCACCAGATGGCCCAGGCAGGGGCCTGTGCCAGCGGGGGTGAGGGGACCCTGTGTCACTCATGTGCATCTGCAGCCTGTGTCAGATTCTGGCAGGGTGGCGATGTCCGGCCAGCCGTCGCCTCTCAGCAGCACCGCACAGACATGAGGATGAAAATTCAAGTTGGGCAACAGATGAGTCAAAATACAAGCCGCGCACCTGATGCTGTGTGGACGTGCAGGGAATCGATGGCTTTCATCCAAATAGGATGTGAGGGTATGGACAGGAGTCAGAGCTAGATTGCCTTTGGCACAGGGACAACTTACCTAGGTGAAGTAAAAGTTAGAACTCATCAAAAAGTTCACTTATTAGCTCAAGCCAAATGAGGTGCAGTGCCAGTGAAATTATATTTGAGTATCCAGCTCCATCTAGAATGGATTAACTGACATCCGATATATTTTAGCCTCCCATGAGCCCTTTCTTATCCCAAATGGATCATGTATGTCTAAAATCTCTGGTTTTGATTACTATAAATTGGGAAATTATTTTAAAAGCTTCCTTTGTCTGACATTCAGGAGGACATTTGAAAGACAATAACAATCTCATTTTGATTAAACAAAAGTAAAAGAATGATGAGTCTTTATAATAATCTCCATTAAAATGTTATCAATATCATAAAACAGACATGATTAGTAAAATCTCACCAAAAATAACCATGCTTCTATCAGCAACTTTAAAACAAATACATCCATGTGACTTGGATTTATCGTGGCTATTTCCCATCAAGGGCAATATTTATATTTTACAATAAATTGAACTGTTTGTTCTGATTTATGTAAATATGTTGCTATGTTTTTGCTTTTTTTTTTCTGCTTTTTTTTTTTTGGCAAATCCAAGTATGTAATGATGATGCATTCTCTTTATATTAAGAAGAGGAAGTGAAAAATGGTGCTACACTCCCATCATCTTCTATGGCAGGTCCTCTTTTCAAAGTTATCATTAAAAGGAAGGCGTCAAGCAGGTAATTTAATTCTCTTTCTAAAACCCTCTCTTTAAGAGTAGGTAACATATCCATCTACTAGATCTCCCTCAGGCCTATTGTCTTATACTTGGATGTGTGCCTGTTTGGTCCCTCTTGTCTAACCTGCTATCAAATTAAGAAATTCTGTAGCATCAAATAACAGAACTAACATAAGCCTGTCAACTCAGAAACCAATACTGTATTTATTAATACAAACAGTGGCTTCTGGGCTCAGACTGCTGTGTTTAATTCATCTGGGAGTTTAGACAGTAATATTAAGCCTTTTTCTTCTTCTTGTCAAAGATTTTTTTTTTCTTGTAACAATTATTAGCAAAATATTACAGCTTCAATCTTGTAATATTATGGCTTTTTCTTCTCTTATGACCTTATTATCATAATGTTGTGGTGGGTTTTCTAAAAATTCTATGACACATTTTTTTCTTTCTTTCCAATATCACAACTGTTTTTAGGATTTAGTCTGTCTTTGTTTTGTTGTTTGTTGAAACCTTGTGACTTTTTTCATGTTATGATTTTTAGCTTGAAATATTACAGCTTTATCCTTGTCCTTATCCCTGTCCTTATTTTGACTTTCACTAAAATACCTCCTTATACTTGTATTATCACATGGTATGCAAAATATTACAGCTATATTATCATAGTATTATTACTAAATCTCAAAATATTGCCACTTTATTCCAGCAATACTTCGATATTTCTTAAAATATCACTTTAAACTCATAATAGTATGTCTTAAAGTGTTCAAATATTAAAGCTTTCTTCCCACAGTAATTATTAATGTTTTCTTGAATGTTTCCTCTCTTACCGTGGTCTAAATTCTGACACTTTATTTGTTTGTTTGTGTTTTTGGTTGAAAGGAGACAAAGATGATCTCTGGGTCAGCAGTGGACGAGATGTCTCACTGTGTTATGGTGCCAAGTCTCATTTCTTAAGCATTTGAGTGGATAAAGCAGTTTTGCAACCAGGATGACCTACAAATACAATTATAGCTTTGGTTTGCTATATGCTTTTCTTTAAAAACTCCTTTTCAGCTAATTTTAAACATTCAATATATTTTTGATATATTGCTTAGCTTTATGGACTTTTTATTTGGTTGTACATAGTAAGGTGATACACACTGATAATGGTACAGACTACTGTATATGAAAGCCTCTCATTCCCATAAGGCAGAGTTGACAAGATGCAGAGGATAGCCTATACGGTGATATGGCATAAATATGTCATAAAACGTATCCTACTTCTTCAAATTTGACATACTTTAGGCAAGGACCAAAATAAAACTGTTTTGGAGTCAAGTTTGAGCTAGAGTAATGCAGGTTCTGTTTTAGCCACATGTCAAACAAAGACAGCAGATGGCAGAAAATGCTGTCTTTGCAGGTATCATACTTGCATCTTACACTCCTCCTGTTAAAAGCTCACATATTTCAGAATGCCAAATAATATAGAAAATGGTAGATGTCAACAGGTTAAATTATGTTAACTTATTTCACCAATTTCACATGAGAATCCACATCTCATTTTTCTAAATACTTGCATCCTGTTCATTTGTCTATAGATATGCCATGTACGAATATGTCAGTTATATACCACATTCTGTAAACTGAATAGGCCAAACATCAGTTCTGTGTGGCTTATTGACCTCTGCTGATCAACCATCCACCCCGGGTCCATCCTCGGGGATGTACCATCAAGCAGAGCTCAGCAGAACGTCAATACAGAGGTGATGCTCTCGTCTCCTCTCTTCTGTCTCACAGAAGACCTTTGCTATGATAGAAGCCGCATCATCTCCCAGTAAATTGTGGATGGAATCAGACAAGCCTGTGAGTTCTTTGTCTCTTTGTTGTGTGGCCTTTTCTACCCACCACCGAGTCCCGCGGGCGACAGACTGGCTCAGACTACCTAGCTCAAAGTCGACTCCACTGATCAATATTTAAGCAGCTCGGGCGCTGCCTGAGCTCCCCGTCCATGTCACTGGGGTCCCCATTGCTCTCGCTGGGACAAGTGCCAGGACATGGCGGTCTGTTTGAGGACTGCTTACTGAGGTGATCCAGTACTAGCACACAGAACATCCCTTGATCCATTATGGATGAACTTGGGATTTACCCAGCAAGACGTCTGCGTGTAATTGAAGGAAACAAGGCGGCAACATCGGTGCAAAGAGGGCAAACATGTATACAAGCTGAACATATGTCAAACACACAATTCACATCCTAATCTAGCACAAACAAAGGCAATCACAGTATCTTGAGTGCAGGGTGTCTGGTCAGGACCCACCACAAAGGGAGGTGGGTGGATGTTGAAAGTGATACATCTGTCATCATGTTTTCCGAAGGTTGAAATGTACAGTTGTTGAAGCAGAGTCCTATGACTTTAAACAAGAGTGTATGTGTGCATTTTGTGTTTTTGCAGCCCACCTACACAAATGCTCAAATTACAAATGTGATCCAGCAGAACTATCATTGCAGTGAAGGATGGGAAGAGGCTTCTGCCTTTGATCATTGTGGAGCTGCTTGCCACAAATAACCATTCCTCAAAAACCAAAAGTCCACCAGCAGAAAATAGTTTGTGACAGTTTCCAAATAGTTTGACGCAGCACCAGAGGCCACAAAAACACATAAAAGAAAAAACTTATTCTGTCCTGAAAGGACACTCATCCCTCATTCAAAGTGTTCCACAAGCTAAATTTAGACCTCTGGATTTCTTCCACATTTTTCTCTTACTGACTAACTTTACCATCATCTTGTGTGTGAATATTTTTCTGATAAATTATACAGTAATTCATCTTCTTTTTCTGCATCCCATCAAATCAAGCGATACTTTGATCAGTGTCTAATTACATGAGAAAGAGTGGAGAATAGTGCTGCCTGATAAATACTTTGGAATACATTATCAGGCTGGATGTATGCAGAGCACTGATGTATTTTGTTGCTCTCGTAATGCTCTGTTAATTAGAAGAGGGGAGGGATGTTTAATTAATGCTGGTGGGGAGGATTAAGGACAGGGGGGCAACAGCTTTCAACTTGTCAATTAGAAACACGGACATGAAACAACACAAGCCAGATAACTGACAGATACACCAACTGAACACAAACAAGATGCTAACGAGCCTCCACACCCCAGTTTATTATCGCACAGGCTGTTGCTGTTTTGTCGTCAGGTTGAAAGAGAGTTTCTATGTCTTGCTGTCACGATACACGTAAAGTTTAAATCACCTCTGCTATGCCACTGTAATGAAAAAGGTAGACTCCAAGGAAAAACAGTCAACTCTCATCTTCAGCACATTAAGAAATGCCCCCCCAAAATTCCCTTTCATGATTGTGTTTTTATCCTGTACTTGTCATACGGACAAGAACATTCAATATTTCTCCTTGAAGAATGCCCTGCTGCTTCTTGCACATGTACACACAGGATAAACACATAAAGAGATTTGAATACTTGCTCTCTAAAATCATCCCTCCTGGTCTCTTGTCTTGCTACTCGAAGTGTCCCTCAACCTACTGACATGAAACTGTAGATTTATTTCATTCACTGTTTCCTTGGCAACTCTCTCTGAGAGACCAGCAAGGTTTCAGCAGGAGACAGAGTGCGGCAGTGCAGTCATTATTTACTGCAGGGCTCAAGCTCTGATATTCACTGACATGCTTTACAGCGTCACCCCATTTCTCCCATGTCTATTTCTACCCCTCGCATCAGGACGCACATTATTATAGTCTCCATGGCAATGCTGTTGGTTTGGTTCCTGTCTGGACATTGTGAAATACAGCAATTATCCATTATGGAAAAAAAGGAAATTCCTTTCTTGTGTGTGGTATGTGGAAAAAAAAAACCTTGCTATGTAGAGGTTACATGATGAATAGATCTGTGAAAGACTGGACAGTAAGAGCTTGTTGAGGTTCATTTCCAAGTGTGAGCTTCAAGGCTAATTAGAGGAGTTATTCTACGTGCTAATCACTGTTTGTTGGTTCAGCATCCTCACAATGTAGCAAGGCAGGCGGCAAGGCCACCTTTTACTAGGTGATAAATCTAAATTTGAAAAGTGTGAAATTCAATAACCCAGGGTCTTAATTACCGCCCATGTTCACTTCTCCAATCAGGCGTGACCATAAACTGAACAAGACCGCTTTTAGCGGCTGCTGAATGCATGCAGAAACAAATGAGTTCACCTTGTCCTGAACCCATAAATCATCATCTATCAACACCCGAAGAATGTAAGTTCACTTTTGCTATTTACTATTAGCAGGGCCAGATTAACACTACATTGTACCCTGGGCAACAATATTCAAGGGCCCCATCATCACAACCCCAGGATCCCTATAATCTGGCAAAAATACAGAATAAATTCCAGGAATATATGTAAATATACCCCATACTTCAATATCTAACTATCATCAAATGCATTTTGATGTACAAATGTGTAAATGCTCGTAGAACTACAAGTGCACCACTATAGCCTCTTGTCAAGGCCACTCACTTGCATATGATGATATGAAAACAAAACACATTAGCATCAGTATAATCTCAAATTGATCCACTACATTAGAAAGAGAGGGAAGTGTCCTCCATTTTCACAAAAAGTAAATAAGAAACCATTTCCAAAGTATCCAGTATTTATTTAAGAACACTTTTTGCGAACAGTTTCATTTATAAGCAAAAGATAACCAGATATTTTAGTTATGCCCGAGCTACCTAGGGCCCTTCAGAGGTTGCGGGCCCCTGAGCAATTGCCCAGTTGCCCATATGGTTAATCCGGGCTTGACTATTAGTAAATACTTTATGAACTTTAGCTAACAGTCTCACTGAAAGATAAGCAGAATGTGGAGATATGTGTCAAACTGAAAACTTAATTTACAACTATCAGAATAAGGGGCCCAGAAATATCAATTTTCCCAAATCTATCAGAAAAAAAATGGCTGATATGTTTTTACGTCTTTTAAGTAATCACAATCATTTTAGATAGCACTAAACCCAGGATGCCAATTTTGAAAACAAATTTTGAGCTAGTTTTAGGTGAATAAAGGCTATGTTAGTTTTATTCCTAGTCATTTTAGGTGTTTTAGTTTTGTTTTACCACATATCAACACATTTTTTAATCCACAGAAATACGGCACTCTGCAAAAGTCTAGGTCACTTTCACCTTTTTTGTTTTTACAGGGTTGAAATGCATAGGACATTACAACATACAACAAGACAACACAGGAATAATGTGCACTGAAGTGTTTGACAAGTGTTGAATGAAACACAGGAAAATTAATGCAGTTAATCCCACATAGTCTGTACAGGAACTGTGGTGTGTTGAAGCAGTTTTTTTTTTTTTTTTTTTTTTTTTTCTGAAACATGTTGTTAACGCTTTCCTGTATATTATGTATGTATCATAATACAGAAAATAACAGGTGCAAATTTGTTTTCAGACACATTTCTCCTTTTACTTCTACACATCAATAAGCACCTTTGACCAAGTGTGATAATCACACAGTGAGTCCCAGTTACACTTTATCTATCAAGAATAAATCACATTATCACAATCATTTCATGAGATAAGGTAATGAATGTTTTATTCCAACTTTATGGACAACAGTAGAAGTTTGTCAAAACAACAAACCTAGTGGTGGCTTATGATTGCTATATAATGTAAAACAAAAGAGGAAAGTTGTATAAAATGTATAGGTTTCAATGTTGAGATACAGTTACATTCATGATTTTACATAACCGTATGCAAGGTTAGTATAGGTCTAAAACCTATGATGGGAACTTAATCATTATACATTCTCTCTGAGTCAGTTATGTTTTTTTTTTTTTTTTTTTAAACTCCTTTGCAGACTGCTATGGATACAATGGACATGTACAGTATATATTCCAAGGGCTTCTCTGTCTGTCAGTGAACTCTTTTTGCATTGCAAAGTTGAAAGAACTAACATAGTGAAAAGTATTTGCTGTATGAGTCTCAGAGTATACAGTTGACAACTCTGTTTAGTGTTTACCTGCATGACTTTCAACATGGCTCATCTGCCAATATTGCTTCAAGTAGACATGGGGTTTATAAAGGGTTTGTTTTCCTTGACATCAAATAGAAAATATAAGACTATCTGTTACTGTCTTCCTCCCAGATGTCAACACTTTAAACTTTATGAGACATGCACTGAGTGATATCCTGATTGATGTCCCAAATCATTCCTCCCTAACATTTCTATCTTGTTTTTCATTTGTGGATAATTTTCACCATGTTTTTTTTGTCATCATAAATTAGTTTTCATTTGTTTATCATCTCATTGTCATTGGTGAAAATCTGTTGTTGACAAGAGCTGTTACGAACATTATTTATCAGAAAATTAACGCTGTCAAGATGCAGGAGTGGTGCCTTTGTAATGAGTGTGGAGCGACTTGTATGGTGGAACATTTACAAGTGGGATAACTATGAAAATGACTAAACCCTTTGCGAAAAAATATGGAATATCTTTTATTTAAAATATGCAAAATATGCATTAAAACAGGCCTGTTGTTTGTACAAATCTTTGACAGAACTAGCAGTTTTCTGTGAACAGTTGTTTGGTTGTTTTCAGTCGTGTACTGAGAGACTTTGGGAAGAGTAACAAACAGGACAAGAGGAGGCAACGGAGGTAATTTAATATTTTATCTTTGTTATTGTTCACATTATTCTTTCTATGACTTTGTGCTGGTAAAACCTGTACGAAGCCTTTTGCACCCACTCTTCCCTGTAGTTTCTTCTTTTTTTTCATAGAATGATGAGGACTTTTTTTTAATTACTACATTAAAACAAAAAAAAAAAAGGCAAGTACATTTTCACGTATTATACAACTTACAAAGTGGTGCTGCTAAATTACAAAAATAGAAATTACAAAAGTGTCAAAAATAACCCAATGCATTTCACGTGAAACTTGATCAAAAGTGTTATTTTAGGTCCTTCTTTCTTTGTTATTCTTCTTCTTATTATTATTATTAATAATAATAATAATAATAATAATAATAATAATAATAATAATAATAATAATAATAAATAAATAAATAAATAAATAAATAAATAATAAGTAGAAGAAGAATTTAATACAAAGCCTTTATTTACAACAAATAATATACTTTTTAAAGGTCGTGTCTGTATATATTTATGAAGCATTGTGTTCATACAATAACTCAGGGTAAACATATATTCATACAAGCTTGAAAATGACTACTTCGATGCACTAAAAATTCTGCACCACATCATCCCTTCCTGCAGCAGCTTCTAATGATCGGTTTGAAGCATCACTTCCTTCCATAAATGGACCACCTGGAAACAAAGAGTTGTGCCTGTCAAAGCAATGTGATTCCAAACACCCACCAAGCCTTGACAGACATGTCGGTGTTATTGGAGCCCGTCTCCTTGACTGACCTTCAGGTTCGTCTTGCACCAAACACCGTCTTTGTCTCTGAAATGGCAGCAATTAGTAGCTGGAGCTGAGCGGAGGGGTTATTTTGAACATGCGCGGGGGCAAAACCGAGTGAGGAAGCAGAGTATGGGGA
Source organism: Sphaeramia orbicularis (assembly GCF_902148855.1). NCBI lineage: Eukaryota > Metazoa > Chordata > Actinopteri > Kurtiformes > Apogonidae > Sphaeramia > Sphaeramia orbicularis. The sequence goes on from NC_043976.1 coordinate 6,853,259, forward strand.
GAAAGGAGACCTTAGCGAGCCACAGGGGCCCGGAGTGGGAGGCAGAGAGAGGGAGAGCCAGAAGGTCAGGGATAATTAGAAGCCTTTGTGGCCCTCTCAAGAGGCTCAGGAGGAAGCCCACAGATGGGCCCTCAGCTCCCAGACACCTTGGAAAGGCACACACACACGCGCACACACACACACACACACACACACACACACACACACACATATATATACAGTACAGATGAGGGATTCCACAGGGAAAGGCACAAACAAGTGACAAGGGAGTTGGATGAAAAAAATGAAGGATCTAGACAGACAACTCTTTCTCATAGAAATTACCTCCATATGCATCTAAACTACAAATCCATTTATGTTTTGTATTAAACGTGCTGTCATCTGTACTTCATTTTGCTACAAACATAATCTATTCCTTGATTGTGTTGCAAGGAAACAGTTCCTCAAGGATCATCTTTTTTTTTAGGCTTATTTGTCATTAGTTAAACTTTATTATCATTGTTTAATTTTGTGCAACAAAATCATGGGTTCTCCCAATAGCAGTATTGGACTGAGAAAAAGAAAAGAAAAGAAATTCATAAACACATACAATGTACTATGAATCGGGGGGGGGGTAGGATGGCAGATAAACAATATCCAGGACTTTGACATCAAACACTGACATTTTTAAACAGTTAAGAGGGGAAAACAGGTTTGGTTGGGGCCATGAAAGCATCATACACTGCCTGGGCATATAACAAGATGCCACATGCAATATTTTGTTGAGCTGCCTTTAGCTTTGATTATAGGGCATATTCACCATAGCATCTGTTGTGCTACACAGAGTCTTTGCAGTGTTGCAATAAATATTAGGCCTGTAACGGTACACGTACCGAACCGAACCGTTTCGGTACACACCTGTTCGGTTTGGCACACAGCTGTACCAAAACGGCACAGAATGTTGAGAAAAAGAAAAAGGAACGAAAGGCGTTGTTCGATGTGGAACTTTAAATCCGCACAAGTTCCACACGGACATATGGAACTAGCGCACAATGACTTGAAATATGAAATACCTGCTTCCATGAGGTTAAAAAATAAACAATAAATATGATGTCAACCTGAAGGGAAGAGACTGAAGACCCTCCACCATCATTACAGTCCTGTTTGGGATCAGTATGGGTTCAGGTGAAGGACAACAACAGGGAAACAGACGGTGATAAGACGGACGTTGTTTGGCCCCTATGAACTACAGTAGTTCTAAAACACAGACACTAGCTCTCTCTCTCTCTCTCTCTCTCACATACACACACACACACACACACACACTCACACACACACACACACACACACACACACACACACGCTGTATAATAGAGGAATAGAACCTGGGAGTTGGAAGTTGTAAAGGAGTTGAAAGGATGTAAAGTTTCACTTTTGTTTCACGCCAGCGTTAGTTATTACCTCCGCCAAGGAGGTTATGTTTTTGCCAGGGTTTGTTTGTTTGTTTGTTTGTCTGTCCGTTAGTGTGCAACATAACTCAAAAAGTTATGGACAGATTTGGATGAAATTTTCAGGGTTTGTTGGAAATGGGATAAGGAAGAAATGATTAAATTTTGGTGGTGATCGGGGGTGGGGGGGCCCACGGGGGCCCACAGGGGGGCCCACTGATCAGCCTTGGCAGAGGTCTGCGCTCTCCGAGTGCTTCTAGTTACTTTAGTTATGGACCAAACCCCTACGTATACCCCCCCCCCCACCTCCGACAAAAAAAAAAAAAAAAAGAAATCCTCCCCTCTGTGTTTTTGACAAATTGCACCCTGCACATGCGCACACATACATACACACACACACACTCACACACACAAAAGTACACAAAGTGGCCTAAACAGGTTATCTGTCCTCATATAAATAATTAGGTTAATTTATTTGTCAAAGTTTCTCTTCAGTTTGTTTAAACAGAATAACAGTTTGCTCTCTTGTTAATGTTGCATTTCATGTGGAATTTTTTTTTTTGTTGTTGTTATTTTAAAGCAGAATGTGAACTGACAGAACTGTGATTAGATTTTTATTGTTTGTTCAAAACTCCCTTTCAGGGAAAAGAGCAATACTAATGTTTAAAATACATTTAGTAATATTTTATTTTCTATTTGATTTATAGCAGCAGAATTATATTATTCCTGTTTTTCTATATTCTATTGTCTCCAAAAATTGGGGGAAGAATGTTCAAAAATTCATAAATGCATCAAAGACATTTTGAGGGGTTTTCTTTCTTCCCGTACCGAACCGAAAAAGAAAAGAACCGTGGCTTTCAAAACCAAAAACGTACCGAACCGAAAATTTTGTGTACCGTTGCAGGCCTAATAAATATCCTTTTTTTTTTTTTTTTTTTTACATGCCATATTGATGATGGGGAACTGGACCATGGTGTAAAGTCTCCATCACATCCATAAGATTCTCAGTGGGGTTCAGGTCTGGACTCTGTGGCATTCAATCTATGCTCTGTGACCCAGTCTTTCACAATCTGAGCCTGATGAATGCTGGTATTGTCCAATTCTTTATGCTCTCTATCCAACTTATGATTGTTTCGGAAATGAGAAGCTATTCACTGCATCAGTTAAGGTTAAAGAAGTAGTTGCAGCAGAAACATACTAATAACTGCAGTATCTACCCAATGGAAGAATCTGAACTATTCCCTTAGTTGAATGCAGATGGAGAGTTTAGTGAAGGGTTACATAGTTTGGTGAGAACATTAACAAACTCATTGTGAGTCAGTTTTTATCACACATTAGTGGAATTAAGCTCGCACCTTTTCATAGCCTTGACCAAGTGTTTTCAAAGATTAAACCTGAAGGAGCTAAAAAAAGAGAGATCAAAACCAGCTAATGTTGTAAATTGTGAATTGCATTGGTAAATCCCCCAGAACACAATGTCTCTGAACAGTTTATGTGATAAGGAGCAACATTTCACCGCATCAAAGTTACATTGATTAAAATAATTTAATTAATAAGTTGAAACAGGAAACATTGATTTTTTTTTTTTTTGAACAACTTTTTCATAATTTAGATGCACACACTTAGATTTAGAATTGCAGTTGCTTATGATTGAAATTTCCGTGATATGGGGCTGATACAGAAATCCGAGGCCAGAGGCTGACTAAACTGACCAAGTTTTCTATAAGCAATGTATTCATAAAACAACACCAAGTGTCACCAAAGGTATGACATCTTAGTGGACTTTTAGGCACTTTTCTCCAGTGTGCCACCACTGGTGCTTGACTTTTATTTTCAAATGTCAGGTATGTCACCCAGCGCCTCACGTCCATGCTGAAGGTTTCATTTGTCGGTGACCCTGATAAAAATCAATTAAAGTGACCGTGACTTACTGGGCCTCAGGTATGGAGCATGTGAAATAACCATGATTCAAGCAATTATTGGCTTGACATTTCAATCCTGGCTTCATGTAAATCAACTACACTGGGTTTTCAACAGTTGGGTGTGGATGATCATCTCAGAGAGGCTGCAGTGTTGTTGTCTCCAGAGATTAGGGATGGCAAAATTCAGATTAGCACTGGTGTACTGACTTAAAAGTTCAAGATATAATTCTCTGATATGGGATAAAATGTGATTTAATGTTTGTGCATCTGCAAAATCTGTTTTATTCATATCTAATCATAAATACAGGCCTTATATCTGCATTACTTAGAAATTTGACCAGTCATTTTATATGAACCAGTGGATTCATTCCTGTGTGTGTCTCATTTCTACTGCTGCCAGTGGCCAGTAAGTGTCTGGTGGGTAGAAACAAAGCTTTAAGGTGTTTACATACCAGGAGAATGATTAGGAAAGGGATTTTTCTGAGCTTTAGCAGCAAGTAAAGGCATCAGCCACTCATCCAAACAATGGTGGACCTGTTGTTTGCATTTATAGTCACCTTGTTTCGTACAAAAACAGGTAATAATAATAATAATAATAATAATAATAATAATAATAATAATAATAATGGATTAGATTTCTATAGCGCTTTTCAAGGCACCCAAAGCGCTTTACATTATTGTTCTATTACTCATTTGCTCTCGCATTCACACTCTGGTGGTGGTAAACTACGCTTGTAGCCACAGCTGCCCTGGGGCAGACTGATGGAAGCGCGGCTGCCAATTTGCACCAAATGGCCAGTTGCAAAACTTCTAAACACGGTGAGCTGAAGGACAATGTATTCAGCAGCAGCACCAAACAACTACCCAACCGAGATGTTCAGTAACTAGTTATTCATTCATTTTTGCTTAATCTTTATGAGGCTCACGGGGGTGTTGGAGCTGATCACGGCTACCAACGGGTGAAGGCAGGGACATGTCGCCATTGCATTCATTGACATATACAGATGAACAACCATTCACTCTCACATTTACACCTATGGGAGATTTAGACTGACCACTTAACCTATTAAGGTGCATGTCTTTGGACAATGGGAGGAAGTCAGAATGTGGCCAGACATCACCTGCACCACTGTGCCCACCATTCAGTAACTAAATGAATGTTAATATTTCATACAGTTTTAATTGTGTGTCTTTTCACTTGATCACTACATGGTTTTATGCTAGACCTCCATGTGACGTGATGTGTAATTTTTAGCTGTGTTGCAGCTGTCTCAAAACCACATCACTGCCATATGGACTGTTTGATGTAATATATCTGTTATTAAATATTTTTGCATTTGTGTGCCATTTAGTATCTATTTGGCCCTCACATTGCTCCAAAGTCTGAGGTGTGTTATGAATGTCTAACTAGAGGCAGAAATTGGAAAAAAGAACTGGCTTTTTTTCATCTTTTGTAAGAGACTTTTGTTTTATACAACAAACCATCTGAAAAAGCCTGATTATGAAAGAGCAAGTTGTTTTTTTTTTTGTTTTTTAAAGAAATCAGTGTATTACAAGACAAAACAAATGTGTGAAGTAGAAATGACACTTTTTTGAGTTAAATTATGATTTGCTGTCTGTTTAAAGATTCACTGTGAAAAACTGGATATGGAAATTCATGTTTGGAGCCGGCCATTTATTGATGTTAGCTGACCCTCCCTACTGTTATAAAATGCTACAACTGTAGAGGAGCAAAAAAAAAAAAAAGCGTAATGAGTAACTTGAGAACCAGTATAAGCTTTGAGCTCTGTACACTGAAATCAGTATTAAGTGCATCAACAAATAACCAACTTGTAGCTTACAATACACTCCAATACCAGCTTCAAGCAATGTGTGAATGTACAATTTAGAACTGGCACAGCATCATATATTTTCACATCACTTCTTATTCACAGAGTGTAGAATCAAACCTTGATAAATCACCCTGCTTTGCAATTGGGGTGAAGAATATTGGATCATACAGATAGATGACAATGCATTGGTTTCAGTGATGTATACGCACATTCCTAGCAGACACAACGTTGACTGGAATGACATTCATTCTCTTAGAACCAGTAATACCCATCAGTTAAGGCCTTGACAAGCACTCGATCAGGCTTCACAAGGCAGTCTGGGAGCCAACCTGCTGATATAAGCGCTTCTGTCACTGCTAGTTGTCTGTCAGTCAGGTAACATCTCCATTAGGGGTGTTGATGGTAGACCTTACCGTCACTGTCATCTGATTAATGTAAAGAGCACTCTCTATCGCCACACGTCTGCCTGACTTTCAGCTGGCAATTTACCTTTTTGGGGATGCAGTCTTGTTTACTAAGGTGAAATCATTTCTGAAAGAATGTGACAGGGAGAGGGATCCACCATACAAATGGCCCAACTGCTTTATATTCTCTTGCTGCCAGTGCCATAACATCTTTCTGTGTTTTGGAGTTGGTGTAGTGAGTGATGTAAATGGTAAACAAATGTGTTATGACAGAGGGTCAACATTCGACTGCAGCGCTGACAGCCGAGCCAGTAGGAAGAAATTACTTCTGATTGATATTTTGCCTCTTGTCAGCAGAGCAATTTCAACCTGAGCAGACGGACAGGATTGAAAGTTTCCCCCACAGAGATACTGTGTCTCGCTTCACTGCTATGTAAATAACTTGTGTGTGTAACATTTTAATGAAGGTTGGGGGGAACCAGAACTAAGTGGATGTCTTGGCTAAGCTGTACGGGTCACCTGTACTAAATCTTTGCATGATAGATTGTGTGTAATTGCTAAGCTTTGTTTAATCTGAAGCTTAGTGTTTGGCATACAAATTCAGCATCATGCATGGTATGTAAATATCAGCTAAATGTCACATTCATTAAACGCCGTGGAGCCGTCTGGATGTGGGACAGCCCTCCTTTCTGCTTCTGCAGTCGATGCAGATGAGTGAACACGCTATGGCCCGGGGGCTTTAGATGGAGGGGTATGGAGGGTGGGGAGAGGGGGGATCCCCAATCTGGGGTCATCCTCAGAGAGCGTTCTGCATGTGTGTACGTGAATGAGCAAACACAGAAATATGTGTGTGTGTGTGTGTTGGAATCAAATCCATTATGCAGACAGTATTCCCTGCTCCTCCTGCCTTGTGTGGCTAATGAACAATGACTTGATTGTTGACTGCAGTGTGAAATGTCAGCTGTCTTTTTGTCTGTGTGTGACATGTCACTTTGACAGATGCAGTTTTTCTTGGCAGTTTTATGTTTAATTTTCCTACTCAGCCTCTCCATTTATTTGTGTTTATATATTTCCAATGCACCATCTCTCCTCAGCAGGAATTATTCAGAAATCTCATAGATCATTCATATTTCTCATGCTGAGCTACTGACATGCACAGCACTTGGCCCAATTATTCCAGTTTCTGTAGTGATAGATTGGATATATGCATATTTATTTCTTTTAGATGCCTCTCAGCACAGCGGAGGGCCCAATTCTCTTTGTCCATCATTATAGATCTATCCATTGTATGTCAGTTGTGTTGACCACAGGCTTCATGCAAGACAAAATTCTTAGAAGACGCAATTAGTTCAGGGGACATGTGGGTATACAATAAAATAAATAATGAAGCAATTTTCTGTGATTTGACATATATTCACACTTATTTAAAAAAAAAAATCAAACTTCAGTAATAGGTCAATATTTTGTAGCATTGTAATAGGGTGCATTCAACCCTATCTAATGCAAATTGTGTTCATATGCAACTAAACTGAAAATCCAAAGAGGTTTTGTAATACTCCACAACCCACTTTTTTTTTATTACCCATAACTACAATTTGCGTTCCACCTCCCATATTTGTTATGTTTAGGACACAGAACCACTTTTGTGGATTGGTTTAAATGTCATTAATACATTGTTTTCTTGAGCCATTTCACTTTTAAACCTAAATGTTTATTCCCATAGAAAAAATATACTGTCAATGAACAATTTATGCTCATGTCCAGCAGATGTCGATTAACAATATTCAGTTACTGACTTGGAACAGAACTTAAAGTGGGAGGAATTAACATTGCGTTTACAGTGTATTTGCATCTGAGGAGAATTTCTGTGAGACAGGGCTATTTCTTTAGAGATGTTATTTTTAATTATTTATGCTGTTAATTATTCACTTGTTTCTACTCTGCTTCCACTTAATCTGAAAATGAATTACATTTTGTTGGCCTCACTAAAAAAAATTCAAGGGAAAGTTACATAAAGACCCTATCCATCCATCCATCCATCCATCCATCCATCCATCCATCCATCCATCCATCTATCCATCCAAGGCAGTGTATACCCTAGATGTGTTTCCAGTTCATCACAGGTTTAAGACCATATCCATAAGGCAAATTAACTTAGAGAACATCATTTTGCAGTATTTTCAACCAAATAAATCAGTACCTGTTAATATTGTTGTTACTGTTATTGTTACTGACAGAGAATCATCATGGCAATCTTTATTCACTGATCTACATGGTTCACACAGATCTGAAACTGAAAAGACAGCTCAAATCTCACAATTAGAACTGAAGAATAAGTAGTCCCTCATTACAAATGTCACCTAGGTTTACCTACCTGTTGCTCCATCAGCCCCCTGCAGACAAGGCTGTGGCTTTTTGTTGCCTGTTGAAAACAAGGATCAGATTTTCACATTTTCTGCATCTCAACAAGAAGATATCAGTATTTTTCAAAGTTTGTAATAGTCATGTTAAAAAGGTATCAAGTCAGTGCTGTAAGTCACACAGCTCTCCTCACAAGTCATAACTGGCTGCTAAGGGCATCTCATTAACTGCATTTCATTTTCACAAGTTTGAAAAAGGGATAGATGCTCTTCTAACCGCCTCGATAACTCACCATTAAACTGTGACCTGCACCTCCTTCACTGCTGATGTGCAAAACGGTGTGTGTGTGTGTGTGTGTGTGTGTGTGTGTGTGTGTGTGCGTGTGCGTGTGAACACCTGCTGTTGTAAACCCACTCATCTGGCAATATTTGGGAAAAAAAAAAAAAACAGCAAAGGTGTCTGGTATTGAGGTGTGATCTATGATGTCTCTCAAAGAGCTCTTTTAATACGTGATGAAATAAAATAAAATAATTTAAAATTATGAAAAAATTATAAATGAAATGAAATGAAATGAAATTAAGGGTTTAGCACAACAGACATGAACAGTCATCACACTAATCTCTCTGGACTCTAACCCTGGTTTAGTTTGGTTCAATGCTCTGAACTTTTTCGATATTGACAACAGCACCTAGAAGGGCAGCCAGATGGCTGATACCTTCCTACTTCCTGTTCTCATCATTATCCATCCCAGCATCCTCTCTAAGCTCTCTCCAGAGTGGAGGAAGCCTCCTGTGATGTCCTGTTGATTCTAACTGGCAAAGCTGCAGCTTTGGCCTTTTACCCTCCAGGCATTCACACAGAACAAAGTAGGGTGTGTGTGTGTGTGTGTGTGTGTGTGTGTGTGTGTTTGGCAATATTCAGGAGGAGGGGGTGTAGACGTGGGTGCTGCCCTGATAATTGACTAAATAGCATTCTAATGGTGGACCGTGCCATCTGTCCAATGGGGTGGGGCTCAAAAAAGGTCTCACACATTTTTAATGAGGCTTAATATTCACACAGAGTAATAAAACGAATACACAGCATGACTCAAACACTTCTATTTTAGGATGCACCAGAAGTCTATTTGATTTACACCTCTTTTTATTTTGGTAAGAGTCATTTTTCAAGCTGCTCAGTCTGTAAATATATACAAAAATATATAGATGGAGACAAAAATGGACACATGTAAGCATAAATGCAAGGAACAGTATATATTATTTGGACTAATAACTGTATAATCACATTTAAATGCCTCATCCAGCTTCAGACTGTGATGAAACCAACAGTTAGACTCTCTGGAAAACTGTTTCTGAAGGCAATCAAATGGTGGAGATAGTTTATGCCTATATCTACAAAATCTAACCAACAGTTTCAAACACGTCTTTCCACATTTCCTTCTTTACTCCTGTTTTTTCTGCTTAAACAAATCATCTTGCTTTAAGTACTATCCCACAGAGTCACACCGAATGGTGCACTCCCTGTTATGAGAGAAGCACAGCATTTTGAAGATGTATTACTTAAAATGTGCAGTTGTCCTTTAACATTAGAACCGTTGGAGGCTGTTTTATATGTCGTGATGGTGGTATAGTGGTGAGCATAGCTGCCTTCTAAGCAGCTGACCTGGGTTAGATTCCCAGCCATCGCATCTCTTTACCGCCCAGATGTTCAACTGTAACTTATGTGACAATTGATACATAGCTGTGAAGGACAGTGGTCCAAACAAAAGCATCATAAAACCCCTGAAAGTATTTCACTGAAATAAACTGATGATGATAGCATAGTACAAAACAGTCTAAGGTGGAAGGATTGTACCTCGGAATTCTTAAACTGAGACTTTATCTGTGGCACGGCAGTGTAATGGTTTAACCTTCACATTAAGAAGGTTCTGTTTTTGACTCTGTGAAATACAGAGACTGAATTTCCTCACTGGGATAATAATGTAAGTTAATGTTAACCTTAAAACGGCCAAATGGGTCAAATTTACCCACACACACCATTTCAAGTCCTCTGTCTGACTTATTGTATCTTTCAGATCATAAACAAATGTTGTTGCCTGGAATGTTTCAAAATAAATGGTGTGAAAAATCAGTGCATTTCTATAGTAAATTTGATCTGGTTGCTTTTATAGGTAAATATTCATATTTTCAGCTTGGATTTGTTTTGGATAAATGTGATTGTGTTGCAAAAAATACTGCCTCTAATGTATTTTTGCAAGTAGTATTCTACTGAAAATTCCTTTGATTAATCGAGTAATTGGATAAAACTTATTTTTGCTTGGTTAAAGAGCAATTATAAATACACAAGAAGAAATAAGGTATTTCACTTAATAATGAAGGACCACTTGGTTTCCTTTTTTTTTTTTTTTATAATCAACAGTTTTATTTGTTACATTCATATTGTGCATATGCAACAAAATGTATTTTCTTGACTAGAAACATTTCAAGAGAGGCAATTCCAAATACAAATAAAAATAAATAAAAATGAATTACTTTCAATTTAGTATTTCTTGTAAGTATCAAAAATATAACCCATTAATAATTAAAAAAAAAAAAAAGGCATAAACATTGCCTTTTTGATGTGCAGCTTAACTTTGGCAGCTCTAAGTTTCAGAATTTACAATTTAGACATAACAGGAACGCATTGTGGCATATAAGAGGCAAGAGCATTTGAAAAGAAACTTGGAACGAGTACCTGCATGAACAGTTTTACACATTTCTGCTATATTCAGGAGAATCATGGCAATGGCCACCCCACCTTACCTGTCTCTCGCATAACCTAACCCCCCCCCACACACACACACACATACACACACATCCAGTTGATGATTTGCTTCATTTTAGCAAAAAGTAGTTGGATTTCTCAAGAATTCGGCCGTGACAAGGTAAGAGAAAACTTTGAGCAACCCGTGCACCATTTGGGCCATGCTTCTGGGAAATTAACCGTGCAAATCACGGGTGCACGGCTCGCTGCCTAAATCTATGCTTGTCACAATCGTAATAAACTAGCCACACATTCGACAGTAGCCATAATTAACAGAAACCGAGCCCTCCGCAGGGCTAACGTTATGTTAGTAAGATACATTAACGTTAGTCTCAACGTTAATTTTATTTTTATCTCAGGTCCTCTGCTCCATTCTGGGTGTCTTCGGAGAAAATGCTACATCGGAGATGTGCTGTTGTGGTATGGAAGGGCCGTGTTACAACGGATACATGTGTTTACCATGCTGTTCAGTCTGAAATGCTTCCACACTTTCAACATTTCCTGTCTTTTTTATAATGCTTTTTTGTTTTTCATCATCATTGTTGTATTCACTCACCTCTTCCATCTTCCCGCTGCTTCAACCGAACACTTCCACATCCTCCGTCATCTTCCTTTGCATGAGTAATGTAAGCACGTTGTGCCACATTAAGTAGTCCGTGCAAAATGCTGTGCTTTGAGCTTTACAATTAAATAAGTGATTCCTCAAGGCAGAGAAAATTCCTCAATTATTTTTTGTAATCGAGGTACTCGAATTACTCAAGGAATCATTTCACCCCAATATATATATATATATATATATATATATATATATATATATATATATATATATATATATATATATATATATATACATATATATTATTTTAAGGAGGCTTGCTTAAATCCTATCTCATGGGGTATTTCAAATCATTCAACACATTGATCTTTCCCTCAAACCACCTTAAAAATCTTATTTCACCATTTCATCATCACATACACCACCCCCACTGCAGCCTCTTGCATTTGTTTTATCATTTCACTGGATTGCATATTTGGCCTCTTGTGGTGGACTGACTGATACCTTGTCTGGGTTCATCAATACAAGCAGTATTTCCTCAGATTCATATCTCCTTTTGATGCCTTTACTCATCTTACACACATGCACATGCCTACAAGTGCTATCTATAGTAAACAGGTGAAGACATGTACAGATGTAGCAGTAAAAAACACTAGCTACCATGGCACACCCAAAAACTGGGTGCTGTAAATGTCAGACCTCCAGCTAAAGATAATTACAACCTCCAACTCGCCATTACATCCACATACCACGCCATTACCTGGAACAAAACACAAGGCTCTGTATAAAAACACTCCATGACTATTCCTCGGGTCGAGATGAGAAACTGAGCGAATGAAAGTAAAAGCAAAACCATTTCTGAAAGTTTATAAAAGGTCTGTAGAATAAAATGGAGAGAGCCTTTTTCTTTTTTTTTTTCTCTTGGTCACTTTTGTGTTGATGGATTTTGTGTCACAATAATACAGCATTTGCCTTCTGTGAGCTTCCACGCTATGATTGGTGGGAACCGAGCAGACAGCCTGAAGCTAAAGAAAATGCTGGCACCATGGAGCCAGAAAAAGAAGAAAATGCCAACCTCACACAAACCACTGTGTCAACAAAAACTTAAACCAATTTTGTAAATAACTGTAGGGGTGGAAGATGGACTGGATGGAGAAAGAGAGGGCAAAGTGGCGCCATCATCTTCTGTAAGCCCAATAATCAGTTTTCTCAAGAAGTTTAAGAAGTTACAACTTGATATTTGTGCTTGTTTTCCTTTGATATACAGTTTGGATGTACTATTTCACAACAGAATTGCATTATAGTGAGATCTGGCTCTGACAGGAAAGTGATGATTATTTCAACCAGCCTTAAATAACACCTTTGGATTAAGAAAATACCACGCTGTACCAAGCGTTTGGATGGCTGCAGCACCTTCTCCACTTGTAGATAGGCTCTTTAAGCACATAAGGCAGCATATCGATTGAGTATATTGAGGTGGGTCATGGGCCAGCCATTAGTGAACACGGGCTGAAGCAGAACATGAGGAGGTTGGTGGGTGAACACAAGCTACTAGCTTTTTAATAACAGACCAGTGGGCTCTCATTTTTAACCACTCATGGAGGGGCGTTGTCGATTGATTTTATTCTTCAGCCAGTAATATTGATAGCCTTCATGCTTCTTGATGTGGAAAATCAATGACAAGACTAACAAAAATGAAGGATGGAAAAAGAGATGGAGATGGATTTTTAAAAAAAAAAAGGTTTTTTTTTTTAATAGTATAAAGCAACAACCTGACTGATAAAAATTCAAGGTGAGAAAGATAGAGCTGAATACGTGGTGTGATTTTCCAAAAGAATGGCTCAGAACAAAAGAAAAGAGGGAGGAAGACAGTTACAAGCTAGGAAAAGAATGAGCAGAGATGGAGGCAGGGGGAAAGGAAAGGAAAGGAAAGGAAAGGAAAGGAAAGGAAAGGAAAGGAAAGGAAAGGAAAGGAAAGGAAAGGAAAGTGAATAAAAATGACAAAATACTTAATGAGGTGGAAGGCGGTAGAGAAGGGAAAAGGAAAGACAGGGAATGGTGAGGAGTGAAAGGACAGAAAAAAGAAAAAAGCAAGAGACAGTGAAACTGGAAACCATCACTGGGGAGTAGGAAACACAAAGATTGCGTCCTGACAGTCTGATTATTTGAGAGTGACCCCTCAGGGCTCCACAGAAATAGGTCCAGTGCATGTTGTTCTCCCCACAGACAGCGCTGTATGACTCCGATGACACAGGCAGCCGAGTCCCGGGCCCAGAGAGGCCTGTAGAGCAACGACAGGCCAGGCCACAGCTAATTACCCCTCAGAGACATAAAGAGAATCACTCAGCTGTGTCTCACACACATACACTGAGATACATTAATCCCATTCCCTGTCTTCTCTGAGACTTTTTAATGAATCGAGAGAGCTTTTAAAAGCGTCTCATGTCTTTCGCTCTCCAGTTTCATTTGAAAGTAAAATTTCTCTCGGTCAATCAATGACAAAAGCTTATTTGGACTGACCCAAGCGATTTTTGTGCAGTTAGTGTGATTGTGCAAATTTGCACATTTCAATGCGCAGACACTTTTCATCATCTAATTTGTATGCCTGCTATGCTGATGTTTGTCTGATTTGATATCTGCAAGAGAACCGAAGCGATCAATGCAGTCGGTGTAATGGCACCTGCTCAGACACTGCTGAATAATTGGCCCGACACTTTTCTACTCCAATTTGTTGAATGCTCCTTCAGACTGAAAGATGACAGACGTTAGGCTTTGATAAGTGTCCCAGTGTCAGATGCACGAATCAACAACGTGACGTCAACACAACAATGGAGGTGCACGTAAGCATACACATTTACATTATTGTTTAGAGTATAGAGGGCGTAAGAAGATAAACAGGTGGCCAAATAGATAACCTAGCCTGTCGTTTCAAAAATCTATAAGGCTGTTATTTCAGTGCAAGTTTGCAATGGATAAAAAAACTTCACAATGTATAATTACCTCCTCTGTCGTTTCACCTCTTCCATCTCGTTTCTTTACATGAGAATACTGTACTGTTGAGAGTCAAAATGCCTCTTTAGTCAAAAATCAAAAACAAAAACAAATAGTAGCTTAGATCTGTGGTCCTCCATATTTGTTGTTTATTTTCAACGTGGATCGTCTGGAATGCTTTGAGGTGGGATGTAATTAACTCCAGGTGGGATATATCCTACCTCCCAGCACTTTGTAATGTGTCATAAGACCTATACAGATTATTTTCACGAGCTACTTCATTGAAATCTTTTCAGTCCATTTATTCCATCTGAACCTCCTGCCTTCATCGTCAACACTCGCTTATCCATATTGTTGTGATGGTGGTTTTTATACAGGGTAATTCAAAAAGAATGAACCCATTTCATGACACATTGCTTCAGTTGTCAAGCATCGTCATGAAATGAGTCAGTGACCATTTGAAAGAGGAGTTTTGAATGGTTGCCTCACTGACCTTAAAGATCGAATAACAACAGTCATCACCTCAGTGGATTGTGACATGCTGATATGCGTCTGGGAGGAATTGTCTTATTGCATTAATGTTGTCCGTGCTGCAGGTGGTAGTCACATCGAACACTTGTAAGACAAGAAATAATAGTTGATTGTGAGTAGAATACTTGTGACTTGGCTGGAGTTTTCTATTGCTTTTCCTTATTAAAATATGGCATAATTAAATTGGTTCATTCTTTTTGAATAACCCTGTATATTTACATAGATGCAGTGGTGATTTCTCATAGACTGCAAGGGAAGCCCGGCTTCCCCTAAAATTACAAAAATTAAATGGTTAAATATGTACAGTTGTGTTGACATTTTATTGACTACAAATGTGTTAGAACACATTCATCTCCCAGACGAGTTCGTTCAGAATCAGCTTTATCACAAATCAACAGACTCGATGTTGTTCACTTCTCATACATTCCCGTTGCGCTGTTTTCTCATTCGATCTCTGCTCAGTGTATTTGTCTGTAGACGCCGGGCGTCTATGGGCTTCAATGGGACTGAGTGGAACAGTTTTTTTCATTGCCTCAAAACTGGACGGTAATTGGATAAATGCCACAATGTTGTCCCGCCCCCGGACGCCGGGCATCTCTGGGAGTGAATGGAGCTGTGGGCGGAGCTCGGCCGGGCTGGACGCCAGAAATCCCACGTGCCGATTGGAGGATCAGTTGAAAGGCTGTATCCCGTTTGATTGACAGCTATTTTCAGATCTACTCCTTTCAGTTTAATACCGTCACACATTCTGCTGTGAAGTCGAGAGAGAAACCACTACGAAATTACTTCTTCATTTCTTGCACTGTAAATAAAACACACTCATTGGACTTCCTTGTTTCAATTTAACATAATTTCAGCATTTTCTTGTTTCAGTTCCATAATTTAATCATTTCTTGTTCGAGTTTAATATCGTTTTGTAGATAGTTAAATCAATCAAACTGTCGGGTAGGTCGGAGTGAAAGGAGCATCTCTTGTTTAAAAGGCTGAAGTCTTACACCCACAACACACTGGGCCAAGGCAATCTAAGCAGCCTAGCTCTGCTAGACACTGAGAGGACACTGGTCCAGTCCCTGGAAAAGACGCCTACTTGGTACGATAACATCACTGACCATTTTCTTAAAAAGGAACGGAGGGCCGAATTTATGTTTAAATAACTTGACAATTTTTTTTTTTTTTTTTTTTGATGTAAGCCGACAATGAGCTTCCCCTGTCTCAAAGACGAGCAGCTGCCACTGCATGGATGGTAGAGGTTTCTTTTATTGGTTCTAACAGTTGCAGTAGTAGTGTATCCACTGTTAATTCTTGAACTTGCAGTAGTAGTATTAACTGTTATGGACATTTGCTCTAGCTAGTGGTAATTATTCTAGCACCAGCTGTTCTACTTTTAAAAAGTTCAAGTTCAGTTTGCTGTGCATCCATGTGTCTCCCCCTACTTCCCCCTTCTCCCCTTTTTTTCCTCTTCCTTTACCCTCTCTCTTAAACCCAAACTGGTCAAGACAGACGACCATCCTCCAGGAGTCGGGGTCTGCTCGAGGTTTCCGCCCGTTTAAAGGAAGTTTTTTTCCTCAGCATGAGTTTACTCCTGTGTTGCTCCAAGTGTTTGCTCCTGGAGGATTCTGTTGGGTTTCTGTAAATTGTCTTGAGAGTCTGGTTTCAACCAGCTCTATACTATGTAAAGTGTCATGAGATAACTTTTGTTATGATTTGGCGCTATATAAATAAAATTTGATTGATTGGTTGATTAACGTGGGTGTCAAATTTGAAGAATTTCCATCAAAAGTTTTATGAAATATGAGATTTGAACACATTACTCTGTTGCTTGTCTTTCTTCACTGGCTTCATGTCCATGCCAGAACGGACTTCAAGGTGCTCCTTCTGACATACAAAATAATAAATGGCATAGCACAATCTTATCTTTCAGACCTGGTGAAATCATATGTGCCAGCATGTTCACTGCACTCCCAGGATTCTGATCTGTTGTGTGTTCCCAAGGTCCGGAAAAAGGCCGTCAGTGAGCGGGCCTTTTCTTTTCAAGCAGCAACTCTGTGGAACAGTTTGCCCCTCGATATCAGACAGGAATGTTCTGTTGAGGTATTTAAAGCACAGCTAAGGACCCACTTGTTTACTGTTGTATATGAGCCCTAAGGTGTGTTGTTCTGAGTCATATGTTGTGACTCTGATCTTAACTTGTTCTTTTGCTTTTACTGTAACTGTATTTATTTAGAACTGTTTTTATTTATTTTATCTAATCTGTTTTTACTATGCTCGTATTCTTTTATTGTTGCTGTGTTGTAAAGCACTAGGATTAAAAGCACTATATAAATAAAATGTATTATTATTATTATTATTATTATTATTATTATTATTATTATTGTTATTAGACTCAAGAGAATAGACGGAAACAAAGACACCAAAACCATCATCTTTGACCTTTTACTTGCAAAATGTTCTCAGTGCATCCTTATGTAAAACTGAGTATTTCCCCCAAATTTGCTAAATTCTTTCAGTTCCTGAGATGTTGCATGTAAATGTAATGGACCCAGACAGACATCACAGATTCATTGTGGATGCCAAAGCTGAAATGCGTCAGCAATAGCCAGAATTAGTTATGACACATTATGACATATATCATGCATTTTCTACTGCTGCTACACATGTTAGCCATTGAAAACCATATCATGATGTTAATAATCACACATTAAAGATCCACAACCATCATAATTACTTTTAGTTTTAAAAGTTCTAAATACATACAGTTAATGCTAGGACTTAGAGGATTTCACTCTGTGGTAACTCTATAAAAGAACTCACATTTTCATTCATAATGCATTTAATGATGTATATTCACTTAAAATAATTTCATTTCAAGCATTAACATTAGCTTGAACAAGGTAATATAAAGATGAAAGGCCAGCAAGTGAATTGTACTATTACAGTGAATAAATTACAGAGCTGTTTTTAGATATTTTATTCATCTGGAAATGCTACATACTGTGGATTGATACGGTGGATGCTTAGTCATCAGTTAATACATACATAATGATGTTCAAAAAAATGTAGGGTAAGTTGGTTAAACTCAACCAATGTGTTTGTTATGCTACTGTTAACAATTATATATGACTCATAACACTTTCCTTCAAGCATTTAAAAAGAAAAAAAAAAAAAAACACTGTTTCTTTAATGAGCTAATTGTCTCACAATTAACAACAGAGCTTATTAGCTTCTTAAGGGCCTTTATATGAAGTGTTATCCACATCACTGTTTGTAAAGTGCACCAAGCTCTGGTGACTGTTTAGCTAAAATGCCCCGGGCCTTCAGACCAGGTTCAGATCACATTCCCACCACAAAAGAACCGCTTACCACAGTTTGTTTGTGTCCAGACCCAGACCACTTCCTTCAAACACTCATGTTTTGGTCCACACCCGAATACAATTGCTATGGAGCATCTACACAAACACAGGACATACCAAGAGGAAACCCAAACCCAGTCTGTTTCCACTGGACTAAACAGTGTATGTTTCATCATGTTAGTTAAGGCATGTCCATAGTTTTGGAATACCACCAGAATTTCTACTGAGAAAAAAACTTTATTTTATTCCAGCAAAGTTACACCTGCTTCATGACTTCATGATCCCATGACATTGCAATTCTTCTTTTTTTTTTTTTTTTCTTGTCTAAACATATTTTCATCTTACTTTAACAACAAACCTGAATTGAAGTGCTTCCCCTTTTAAATGAAGTAGTCACATTTTTGTGAGAAGAATGCCCACAGTATAGATTAGATTGCTTGTCAGTAGAAAAGTTTCTAGGGTGACATCAAGAGGTTATGAGCCCCAGGGGAGGGTGCTTGAATGATGAGCACTGTGTGTGTCATCATCATGCTTTCTCTTGAGGCTCCCATGGGTGCCCTTCCCAAAAGGCAACACTCTCCCTAATGAACTAGCACCAGAACAATAAGCTACCAGTCTATTGTGACTTTTTTATGTCCTGGTGTGCTCATTTGTGTGAACATCCCTCTCTTTCAATCTGTGCTGACTTTTCACTTACTGCTTTTTTTGTGAATTTGATCTTTATTCATATTTCCTGGTGTGGGGCTATCACAATTCAGTTGTTGTTTCAGAATGCTGGAAATGTCAATGACATACAAGCAGAGACATTTTAGCAGCTGGAGTCAAATCCTCACAAACTGTGGCATTAGACATTTCAAAACTGGCAAATTATGGGATTTATCACAAATTAAACCTCATCGGTTCAACCCATTTGTGATGCATGCTGCTTAGGGCTGTAGGGAGCACTCAGTCTGTGTGTTTCTCTACAATTTATATAGCACTGCTGAAAGTAGAAAGTATGAGGGATTTGCTGGACCCCTTTGATCTCTCCGTTCTGCAAGCCTCACAAGCCCTCCTCTGAACTCTATTTTCTCAAAATGTCTCTTCTAAACAGTGTCATCGATGGCAAACAACACCTGAGTGTTCAATCCTACCAAGCTGCGTGTGTCTGTGTGTGCGTGTATGTGCGCGTCAGGTATTCTCCCAAACCCCAGAGGGCAATCTATCTGAGTCGGCCACAGACACAAGAGATAATGTGCCTCCGTCTTCCTCTTTAGCTACCCCGCCAGGACCACAGAGGTGTGAATGCATTCCTGTGTTTATTTCATTTAACACATGTCCCACTGTGGAGGTGCGATTATGATAAGGCATTACGAAGAAAATCAAGAATGTGCTGGGTGTTACAATCATACATCTCATACTAGTAGGAGTGAGAATAGGCTAAAAGTGCTGGACACCTGAAAAAGCACCTAGAAATTGGGTGCAGGCATGCATTTTGCATCTTTAAGCTTGTGGAAAATTGGTTTGAAATAGCAGAAATGCTATTTTTAGTGTCTTGATAAGTATCCACAAAAATCTGGGTGAAAATAAACATTCACAGCTGTGTCAAAACCTCATCTAATGAAGCTCATTTTGTGGTTTAGACCATTTCATAAGACTGTCAGTATTTCAGATCATGCTTTGACTGATATCTTGTTACTGTCTGCAAAACCCTCACTACTATTAAATGTGTACACAAAACACAAAGATAAACTTAAATATGGATGATACAAGGATTGATGATTACTCACTTTTCTTTCTTTCTTTCTTTCTTTCTTTCTTTCTTTCTTTCTTTCTTTCTTTCTTTCTTTCTATTGAGTTTCTGAAAAAAACAAATTTCATCTGTATCTGTATTTGTATCTGTATATAATTAAATAATAATAATAATATGTCAGTTACATATTACATACCTTAACTCTATCCACTGGTAGGAACTTGCATTGCCAGTTTTCATGGAAGGAAGAGGGTGAATGAATGAAAGACTCAACAATAGCTAGAGCCATTATGCTAGAAAAACAGAGAAATACTTTTTTTGATTGTTTCTCAGTGGTTATAACTGTATGACTGTAGATGTGCACCCATTGAACCAATGAATGCACACACAGGCACAATGGAGTGGATATATGGCCAGAAGGTTAGTTTACAGTACATCACAGCTGATGGTAACTAGATTCTTTAAGTGGGAAAACTTTTTTTTTCTTTGTTCTTTAGTGCCATGCTACAGAATTAATGTTGATATAAATATTGAGCCTTACTATGCCCATACACAAAAAAAGTTTCCACAAATTTTAGGGTCTGTATTTCAAGACTGAATTAAACTAATTTCTTTTACTTTTTGATGTGTATTATTATACAGTCTGCATAAAACCCTACATGACATTGTTCTGAGGCTATTATGCATTTACTTTTCTGAAGACTAAAACACTTTTATCCTTCCTTTTCCCCTCCTCCTCCTCATGCATCAGTTGCCACCACTACATTTCATTACACCTCAAATAGAGCCAAGTCTGATCAAAGCTGCTGTGAGAGACACTTCATTTTCACGTTGGCCTTTTTTAAATAGCATACCTGAAGTCTTGGAACTCAGAATCTTTATTGGAAAAGTAAAATATGATGTATAAACGCATTTAGAGGTGTTGCCTAATGGGATTGCTGTATATCAGATTACAAAAGAGGGAAGAGCAGAGCAGGTTTTGGGTCAGTTCTGCCCTGTGTGACTCATTTTTTTCTGCAATTATACCCCATGCCCTGTCGTTTCTCTCCCTGCACTTTTATTGCATCTTCTGCCCAAGACAAACAGCAATAAAGCCAAGGTAACCATGGATACATGAGGGACACATCTCTTTTTTTCCCCTGCCTTGCCGATGCTCTTGAAACATCCCTCCTTTTGAATTTATACAGTAAAAGTCTGTTTTTTTCTGTGACTGCTCAAGGTTGTGAAAGATGTGTAGGAAGAAATCAATGTTGCACTGGCTTTAACGAAAAGTAAAGAAGAAGCCACCAAGGTGACGTTAGTGGAGTTAAGAGAAAACACTGATTGTGATATCTGAGCCTTGACTTTTTATCCTATATATTTTAACAAAATGGCGAAAGCTAGCAACAATGGTAAAAGGAATGTCAAAAGCTTCTTGCACCTGGTATAATCACAAGCGAAAGAAGCATTAAAAGCCATGTTTCAGCGTGGTGCTCTGTTTGAGTCAATGTCTAATCTCTTGACAGTGCTAATGAACACATCAGCTAATTAGAAGCACAGGGAGTGTGATTTTACATGCCCAACCCACCCCCAAGTGTCCCAAAACAACCAGCTATCTGTCTGTTCCTCCTGCAATCCATTTCTCAGTCTCTTGTAGAGCCTGCAGCACAAGTAAACTGTGGGTAATAATGTACTTTCCTCTTGTTCTGTTGTTTACCTCGCTCCAAGTAATTGTCAAGATGGCAAGTTGGTGTAAATAGCATGCTTCCTGGTGTTGAAACAGTGGAGATTGAATCCCAGTCATTGTAAAAGCTGGTTTGATAGTTTAGTAGCTGATCCAGAACTTTTTCAGATGCCTTACACAACTGGAGAAAGGTGAAAGAAATGCGACAGGAGTAGGAGGTGAAGGAAGGAAATGGGTAAGACAGAAAAATAAAATGGAACAGAAGAGATTTTGAGGCAAAAGGTTAGGAGAAAAAAGCTGTTTCATTGCCAGTCAGCCTGGGAAGAGGAGGGGAAAAGGGGTCAGTCTCTAGGATTGTCCCTGAAAAGGAAGATGACAGTGGCTGTAATAGATTCTCCTCATACCTTCCTTGAGGTGACCTGTCTGTGGGAGGAGTTGTCTTCGCTAATGACAGGTGAGAGCACAGAGGGGGAGGCCGTCAGAGGCTTATCATCTGCTGAGAGCCATCTCTGTGGCACTGCAGAGCCCTGATGACCATACTGTAGGCGTATTTCATCCAGATCGCACAGGAATGACTCTTTACCAATTTTTCCTCCAAGCAAGGAGACAGAATGTTTTCATTTAGTAAAAAGAAATTAATGTAAATCAATACAAGTGCTTGACGATCTAATCATCACTAAAGTGTATATCATGCAAGCAGTGATTTATAGAGTAACACCAAAGAAAACCTCCCACCTTAGAACTTGCCTGTAGCTTTAGTGGCTCAGTGAATTAAATTATAATTTCCACCTTGGTAACTTTGAATTGCGAAGATGAAAAGGCAGCAATACATATCATATCATTCGCTGTTTTGACCGCTTCATTATTTGTGATGGTTTTGCAAAGAAATACTACAAAGACTTATTTAAGTTGGCAGCTTGTAGTGTGTCCACAATATCAGCAAAGAAAGAAAGTATGCTTGGCCACATTTTCATTCGATGACCTTCAACTTTTCAGAATGTCATTCTTTTGATGATATTGGTCATTATTGCATGCCAATATGTGACTATAGGAGCTGTGATTGTTTTGGTCACCTTGGAAACAGGCCCTGACTAACTATGTATGTGTACACAAGTCATAGGTGTATTCCAGTGCATCAACAGGGCAATGCATCTCATATAGTTTGGCGGATCACCAACATTATGACCTCAGGCTACAAACCGTTAGATGGTGGACCTTTCTTAGTCACGCTGTTGACTTAAAGGCTTGTCTGTGTCCAACTTGTATTTTTTGGCCTAAAACAGTAATTTAAGTTAGTAAAACTTGAAAATATAAATTATTGACATTTAAGGCAATAATGTGAGTTAGCACAACAAAGCAAGCCAGTTGTGTGCTCCAAAACATTTTGGTGAGTTGTTAATCTTAATATTTTTAAGTTGGGGTTCAATAAAAGGGACAACAGTTCTGCCTAACTCTTATTTCTTTGTTGTGAAATGCAGGAAAGCCAACTTTCTGAGTTGGCACTTTTCACATGAAATCTCACTGGGGCTGTGCTGCCTCGAGCTTGAGTCCACACACGTAAGTTTTAACCAACCTTTAATTAAATTAAGTTAAAATGATATGGGAATTTTATTCTGAGGCTTGCAATTGCCCCGATACATAGTCTGAGGTTGCCAGGTCATCAACAAATCAACCGAAATGACACTTAATGTGGCGGGCTGCAGGGATGTTGCCGCATTGCTCTGTGGGTGTTTGACATTCTGTTCTATGTTCTGTGTTATGTGCGGGGGTTCATGGCATTACTGTGTTTATGAGAGTTTAGGTGAGTGTGTGGGCACGGTAATAGTTTATCTGGCATTTTACATTCATGTTTGTTTTTCTGAAGTGACACCATGATTGTAAGTTGAAGGCAGAACAGTGCCTTCAACTTACAATCCACTTTCTGGGTCTCGTGGACCGGTTCATTGGGCCGCGACTGGTCAAAATAAAAGCATTATTTGTAAGTGTAGACATTACAAGCAACTTCCTGGTCACAATGGTATTAATGAATGTGGCACCCTAGTAACCATGGGGCCCCCTGTAGGCTGCGGGGCCCTAAGCAACCGCTTAGTTCGCTTACAGGACAGGCCAGCTCTGAGCAGAAGTAAGGATTAACAGTTGTTACAATGTAAAATTATAAGTTACTACAACTTACAGTTGAGTTGACAAAAATCAGAATTCAGAGTTCAGCAAACTCAAAAGCAAAACTTGGAATATTTAGTTTAATTGCCCAATTTAAAAATTTCATCGAAGTTTTTTGCCTTGAAATTATGAGTTCACCCAACTTTTCTTTGTTTGCAGTGTGGTTGATGGGAATTAGTCAAAGCACTGACTGTTATTGTTAATGTCACTGGCTGTAGTTGGATAACAGGGTTGTCCTAAGGTGTCACATGGACCTTAGGTGGTGTGGTTGTGGCATGGGGTCATGTCTTTATGAGATTATGAGATCCTCCACAGAAAAAAAAAATCTGATTTGATGAAAAATTTGTGGATTCATTTATTTGTACATTTTCTGTAACTGCTTAATCACCTCTGCTGCTGTGTGCAGAGTTTTGGAAAGTCTAGTTTAGATAATAAATGAGTAACACAAGATAAGCTTAAAAAACATTTGCCAATGAAGTCCATTAGAGAACAACTGGAAGAATCCAGTCACTTTTGATGCTCCACATTGATTTGACATTAATTTGGCTTAGGCAATGCCTGGAAAGACTTATGTTTTTGTGATCCTTGCTTCAGTACTCAAACAAATAGAGAAGTGAGGTCCTGCCCATTCTGGTTGTGCCCCGTGGGACATTGTGGGCGGCCAGGGGGTGGCCATGGCTCAGATGGCAGAGTGGGTTGTCCAATAACCGAAGGGTTGGCGGTTTGAATCCTAGTCTCTGTCCTAGTCAGTTCGTTGCGTCCTTGGGCAAGACATTTCACCCTCCTTGCCTCCAGTGCCACTCACACTGGTGTATGAATGCGTGTGAATGTTTGGTGGTGGTCGGAGGGGTCGTTGGCGCAAATTAGCACCCACGCTTCTGTCAGTCTGCCCCAGGGCAGCTGTGGCTACAAATGTAGTGTACCACCACCAGAGGGAGAATGTGAGAGTGAATGAATAATGGGTCAATAATGTAAAGCACTTTGAGTGACCAAAAAAGCACTATTTAATCTAATCCATTATTGTTACAGAAATGGTGATATTGCAGTCAATGGTGAAAATCAAGTAACTTTTTGATCCCATTGAATTATGCCACCATTTCCACATGATGTTTATTAGTTTAAAAAACTTAAAGAGTTTTACCACAAACAGTGAATTTATTTACTTGTACAATCAGACTACTCACTCAAAAATACCATAAAGGTAACATTATCACACATGTCTTTCTTCATGTTTTCATGAGTCACTGAACATGTATCTGTAATTTCAACATGACCAAACCTGTAGTGATTTCCCCTGCTTTTACAACATTTTCATCACCACAAAGAACATGCTGAGGTTACTGATCTTTGGTGTTGGTAACTCCAAAAGCAACATCAGATACAGTCCACTGAGCCATTTCACACAAAACTAGAGACTGATCTCATGAAATCAAGTTGTATGACATGCCAGTTCTTATTGCCTTTGGCGTGCTTTACATATGCATTTTGTCCTTTGCATGTTATTCAACGCCATTTGATCGTGTGTTAATTTACGCCAAGATCTCTGGTTCATATAACCCTAACCGTAACCCTGACCCTCAGTGCGTGGTATTTGACATGGTGTGAACATACATGCGGAAAGCTTCAAATGTATACAGGTAGCACACCAATTCAAAGTGGCATGTATATTTACGCAAGTCATTATATCACGTTGCAAACCTAAATGTTCCTTTACTATCTGTGCCACAAACTGACTTTTTTGACTTTTAAAATTACATTTTAGAGAGAAACATCTTATTTGTAAATAGTGACATAACTAAAACAGGATCAAAAACCTATTTATCTCTCCCCATTGACCATCACTCATATTTTGTCCTAATTCAGTTCCTATGGGGAACAGCAGAGAGTTCAGGACTTCTACAGAAAAAAAGCTTTTTAAAACCCCTGTATCTGCAAATGTACTTAGGTTGTGAAATGATCAATCAAAAATGATGACAAGGTGTAAGTCACAGCTTTTAAAATGAAATGAAAATAGCAGAGGTACCAGTGGGAGTAATTCCCTCTTTCTACCCTTATAGTGTCAAAAAACTATTACTACTTCATAAATAAAAGGCGTTTTTAAATGACCCATAATCCACAAGCTGCAGTCAACTCAATATATGTCTTCCTCTGCTCTGCTTGTGCTTTAGCCTGGAGAGTTGGAACAGCAAGAGATTTCATTATACTATTGTATCGCCAATGCGACTAGCAACGGAGTCACCAGGCAACAAGGCAACATGCTCCCTGTTCTGGGTCTTGTTCTACAGAGCCAAAGTGTGTGCTTTACACTTTCACAGCAACAGTTTCTGTATGCATGCACACAAGCACACACACTCTGTCTCTTCCAAATCCTCCCTTTCAGTGTCTACATCAGCCCCAATCCTTTTGGGTCTGACCAAAGTCCTCCAAACAAACATAATGGACAATAATCAGCTCTGAGGCAGTCAGTGTGTTGGATTGTTTTGTCATGCTTAGATGACCGAACACAATAAAACTGTTTTCTTAATAAAAGAGGAGGTTATTAATCTGATGATCTGCAGTCCCCATGTGCCATACTTAGAAGTTTTCTGCAAAACAGACCTCATCCCTCATTGGGGAAACTGGTAAAAGCTCTGTTTACCCACTGCAGCACTGAGAACAAGTTTTATCAGGATTGCCAAATACAATTATTAGTTTTCTGACGTCAAAAGAGAGGAGCTGAGCGACAGTATCAGAAACAAACACTGAGCTGTGCAGATGACTAAACAGTCTGACGTTAACAATGCGTTGATATGTATAGCAGTTTTGTGTTTTGTGCATAGTCAGAATTTAGTCTGATGTGTGTAGGATTTTTGAGTTACTTATGGGATCTGACGTAGGAATTTAGGGTAGATTGAAGGATGGGGTAAGGGGGCGGGAGATTAAAAATTAAACTACATCCCACTCCTTTTCAAATGTTGGACATTCTTTTATATAATCCTGTAGTTGTTTGGTTTTAATGCTAATTCTAAATAAACAAACAAACAACAAAGACTATTTTAATACAGAAACAGACAGTAACTTTTTTTTTTGTTCCATGATAAGGTATCACGCACCAAAGTAATAAATATAGTAGATCATTGAAGAGGATAGTTGAAACAAATTTTAGGAAGTTGCAAGCTAAAAGGATATGATTATTTATTTATGTATGTATGTATGTATGTATGTATGTATGTATTTATTTATTTATTTATTTATTTAACATATGGATGTAGACAGTGTATATGTATGGGGGAGCACAAAAGTATTTTAGATGCACCTAACAAAAAAAAAACATCAGGTACCATTGAACTAAATGACTACGACAAATCACCTAATCTTTAGTCTATAATCCAATTCTAAGTAAACTTTTAACATGCTGCAAAACAAGGGGGGGAGTATATTTCCCCACCTACTTTGAGTCCAATTAACTACTCTTTCAAACTAAACTAGTCAGGAGTCATAAACCAGTCACACTTACCGTAACTTATTTTCTGTGATTCATTATGTGGAAACTTCCTGACAAAGACATACTGTGTAAACTTCTGAAAGTGGCTACAAAGCAGTAGGTAAAGATTCTACATTATACTGACAGCTTTATCTACAGTCTGTCAGTTAAGTAAACTAGTCTTTAAAACTAAACCAGCCAGGATCTGGTGGTGCGAGTTAACATACAGAGAGCATTGTGAAAGTATTTTCCATTGGAAGTGGTATTGGAGGTTTCTTAAATGGATGAAAATAAAGAATGATTTGTTCTCCTCATCAGCCCAAACATACTTAGTACCTGCTGATGGATCCAACCAGCTTTTTAGGCTATTTGTAGGAAGATGCAACCAGATAATCAATCTCACTTGGAAAAGATGTTTCCATCCCCTGTTAAGTGATTTAATTTATTTTTGAACCATGCAATAACCACCTGAAACTAGCGTAAAAGTCATTTTCTGAAATCAAGGACATTTGTAAGACAAAACTTCTGTTTGCATCAACCTTTTCTAAAGTGCTACTTCCAAATGTGCAAAAAAATATACTATTGAAACACGGCTACCGAGATTTTGTAACACTGAAATATCATTTCAACAAGACTATAAGTAAAGTCTAAATGTAGGAGAAAGAACAAAGAAAGATTGACTGATCTAAAAAGCTCAGGAAACATGTTTAAAATGGTCTTTACTTTGTGGATGAGTTAACATCAGCCCTGACCCAAAACTTTTCTCTCATTTTAGCATTTTTCATTTATTTGTTTACAGAATACATGCAAGTTCACAAATTCCAAAATCATTCATTTACACCGACAAGGACTGGGAAGAAGAAAAACTTATTTAATCTTACCCCCATTCTCATCATCAAATAACTTAATATAATAACGTTACTCACTCCTGTCCTTAGACTTCAAGCCAGAACAATGAACAAAATAGGCCTTTACCAAATTAGAAAAAAGTCAATTGACAGTATTTACATTATAAAACCTAAATGTGTGTGAAAAATAGAAACAAAATACATTCCTGGTGGTGTTACCGTGGGTTACCATGGGTAACACCACCAGGGTAACGGGTAACCATCAACTTACATTGTAATAATTATATACCAACAATGGTAAGAATAAAACTACAATACGACAAATGGTAAAGGGCAGCACATACACTTTTCTTGTACACACACTATTATCTCTCTCAAAATTTGAATTTTCTAGGGAGAAGTTTTCAAGACCATTTGAGAGTCTTTATTAAGAATTTTTGATAAATAACAATTACTCAAAGGTGGGTACAGTAGCCAAAAATTATACTCAAGTAAAAGTACTGTTACTTTAGAAAAATATTACTCAAGTACAAGTAAAAAGTAGTCTTCCAAATAATTACTCAAGTAAAAGTAAAAGGTACCTAATTAAAAAATTACTCAAGTACTGAGTACTTCCTGAGTAACATCATATTTATTGTTATTTTAAATTTAACAATTAATAAATGAAATGTTAAAATAAAATATATATGGGAACATTACTGCTACTTCCAAATATACCTCGTAATAATCTTTGTTGGTTCTATCACATTAATATCTAGTCTGTTCTTATGGAGACAGATACTGTGCATGGTTTTCTGTTTACTTTTATGAGTTAGCCTAGATATCTTTGAGCATATCTTCCCCTTCTGTCGGATAACTTTAACTCTAATTAAACAAACTGTATTACAAACAGCGCTAGGCTGTACACAGCTAAAACTAATCTTATTACAACTTAACATGATGTGGTTTCTCAAATTTGAAGTTGAGTTCTTACATGCTGAAATGTTGACTTGTTTGGGCAGATACAGATGACAGCACATGACACAGCTGCTCTTTTTCATAGACCGTAAGGCAAACATAGTTTGAATGTGTGGCCAAGGGTGTCAGGGCCAGTTCTTCTAAACCAGATAGAAACATATATAAACCAGCCAACCAGCAGTAAATCAGATAGAAACATGTGTAAACCAGCCAACCAGCAGTAAACCACACAGAAACATATATAAACCAGCCAACCAGCAGTAAACCACACAGAAACGTATATAAACCAGCCAACCAGCAGTAAACCACACAGAAACATATATAAACCAGCCAACTAGCAGTAAACCACACAGAAACATATATAAACCAGTGCAGCAGCACTAAACCAGACGCCATAGCAGCTATCTTACAGCTTAATCATCTACACCAGTGGTCCCCAACCTTTTTTGTACTACAGACTGGTTTCATGCTTGAAAATTTTCTGTGCACCAGGTAGAGGTGCGGGGGTTCCAATAACAAAAACCTCTGTCAGTTCAGAGCATGTGATCTGAAACACTTACACTGTACATCAGGCAATTACAATAATTCTACAGTATAATATCAACTCACCCTAATGCAGAACCAGTCGGAACCCTGGACTTGTTTCCCTGCAACTAGACGGTCCCATCATCTGGGGGTGATGGGAGACAAACACTGATTGTGTTCCATATATCCAGTCTACTACTTGGTAACTGACATCGCAGAAAACAGACCACACAAAGATATGAGGTTGGAAACGGAAGACGGACTTTCAGGGCTTTTGTGGCGGTATCTGTATATTCTGCTTTGACTTTAATCCAGAATGCAAAGAGGTTTGAAGTTGTCTCAAACATGGATTGATGTGCCCAAGCAGTTTTGATGGTTTCATGGTCATTAACTAGTTGGTCACGGCAAATTATGCATCGTTGGAGTGGCGCTTGTGTGTCACCTGTTGCGATGAACCTGTAACTTAGGCAGGAATCGTGATATCTGCTTATAAATGCAGCCTTCTGCAGTCTGTGACCTTTCTGCACCCTCATCGTTTCCTCATTTCTTCCCGAAAAAGTTCTCTAGTGACTTTTGTTTTTGGTTCATTTCTTTAGCTGGTGTTACTACTGATTCATGAAATGGCACAAGAGCAGTTGTGAGGCGAGGGTGGAAACGGTCGCTTTTCAAAATAAAATCTCCGCAAGACTAACAGAAAAAATTGCTTTAATTTTAACCACAATTTTTTTTTCTTTGCGGCCCGGTACCAAATGATCCACAGACCGGTACAGGTCCAGGGACCGAGGACTGGGGACCACTGATCTACAGTACCATTATTAGTCAACTTTGCTTCATTTCCATTCAGCTAGCTTCTGCTAGTAACATAAAATGTTTCTTTAACATTATAAAAGGTTACATACCTCTATAATTGGATTACTTTCCTGTCACCTCTTTTCTCTGCTTCGAAACCGTGCAGCTACGGGCTTGGAAGGCCTTTTCATAGTGATAAATTCTGCAACCTTTACCTGGATGCTTAGGTCAACACCTGCTGACACTGTCATTCACCTCTGCTCTGTCTCTGTCACTCACTCACACGCGCAGTGAGCACCAGGTCAGGGAGAGTTCACCTGAGAAATTACAGGGGGGGATGGTTGTTGTTTTGTTTTTTCATTTCTTTGTTTTTCAGACAGTTAATGAGAAATTATCACGGTATCAGTACTAGTATTTCTTTATTTACTATAATTATTATTACTATTATTTTATTTATTTATTTAGCCTATCAGTGGCGCCCCCTCCAGCGGTTGGTGCCTGAGGCAACCGCCTATGTGGCCTATGCCACGAGCCAGCTCTGAGGGGAGTTCCACATCTTCTGTCTCATCTAAATCCGAATCACAAGCTGTTGTTTCATACATTGCTGACGTCCACTCGTGTGTTTGTACTCCAGAGTGCTCACTCTGCTCCTGTGTGAAACCGGAACCAAGCTGTCATGTGACTGCCTGGCTACAGCTGATTGTTCTTGTTCTTATGGTTTTATGGCGGTTGGCAAGCCATCTTATTGGAGCATTACCGCCACCATCTGGACTGAAGTGTGGACAGAGACTTGGCAGGAAAAAAAAAAAACAAACCTAAATCCTTCCTATAATATCAGTATCCCTTAAGAAATCTATAATATACCTATATGTGTTTCCAACTTAACTCCCAAGAAGCCCCTGCAAAGAAAAATCAGCATGTTTCAGTTTCTTCAGTGCTGTAAATAATTTCCCACGTTGCTCTGTATATGTCCTACACTCCAATAATATACTACATCTGACTGGTGGTGTGGTGT
The DNA here is from genome assembly GCF_902148855.1 of Sphaeramia orbicularis. NCBI lineage: Eukaryota > Metazoa > Chordata > Actinopteri > Kurtiformes > Apogonidae > Sphaeramia > Sphaeramia orbicularis. The sequence goes on from NC_043976.1 coordinate 6,884,584, forward strand.
CAAATTTAGCTAGTGGCTACGTCAAACGTAACCACTAGCTACGTTTGATTGGTGAAGCACGGTCATGTGAGTTTTTGGCAGAAGTCTTTCTAACGAAACAAAACAAATAGTTTGTGCATTAACAAATGACCAGAAATAAAAGTAATGAGTGGAATGTACGCTATTGTAACGAAGTAGAAGTAGCATTTCTTCTTTATAAATATACTCGAGTGAAAGTAGAGAGTATATTGCATTAAAAGTACTCTTAAAAGTACAATTTATGTAAAAAAAAAAATAAGTAAATGTAACGGAGTAAATGTTAAGTATTACTACCCACCTCTGCAATTGCTTGATGCTCGATGAACATCTGCTGCAACATTTCTATACTGCCTTATATTGCTGAAAAAAAAAAAACCTTGATCACCTGGATTTATCCAAGCAAATAGTTCTTCCATCCTTCCACTTCTGCAGTGATTAATGATTCAACTTCAAGTTATTTAACTCTAACTGATGCAGTGAGTAGTTTCTGATTTCTTAAACAACCATCAGTTTGATAGAGACCATAAAGACTGGACTGTTTCAATGCAAAAAGGTCATGTGGTCTGATGAGTTCAGATTGACCCATTTCCTTTGTGATGGATGCTTTTTAGGGAGAAGAGAAGTGAATGAAATAATTACCCATCATGCCTAGTGCCCTCAGTCCAAGCCTGTGGGGGCAGTGTTAGGGTCTGGGGTTGGTTCAGTTGGTCAGATCTAAATTCATTAACGTTATGTGTCCATTAAATGAGTTCATCTGAACCTGAATACACTAACTGACCAGAATGAACATTAGTGGATTTTTTCCCCCTGATGACACAGACATAATCCAAGATGAAAAATACCAGGACTCATCAGGATCATTGTGTAAAAGACTGTTTCATGAAGCATGAGGCATAATTTTCACACATGGATTGGACACCACAGAGTCCAGACCTGAATCACACTGAAAACCTTTGGGACATTACAGAGGAGACTTCACACTGTTGTCCGACTCTCCATCATCAATACAAGACCTTAGTGAAAAATTAATACTAATCTGGATGGAAAGAAATGTTTCCATCTATTATATTTACTGTGACACTGCATAATGTATCCCATAATTAAAGCTAAGGTGGTCCAATGAAATAATGTGTGGGTGATTTCCTTTTTTTTTTTGTATGTACAAAACATTTTTGAAACTGAGCATTTTCCCGGTGTACCCTGAAAATATAAATGTTGAAATCTACATCACAGGTAAATTAGCCTATATAGTGATGGATTCTTCAGTTGTATAAAAATGAAATATAACTTTAAAAACAGTGAAGAAACTAACAAACATAGGCTAAAAGACTATCTTTTCTCTAATTTTAGGTCTTCATTTCTTTGCTATATGTCTCCCCTACTATTTATTTTCCTATACCACCTACACCTGCTTTGTTCTCTTGTTTGTCCTTGGGGGATTTAGAAAACACTGGGGCCCTACGGCGGTAACCCAGCCGTGTGCAGCCCAAACAATAAAAGGTTCATCCAATTCAGTCTGGCATGTGGTCCTGCCTTTCTGAATGGAGAAGGGAACAGCACCTGGTATCTCTCGTGCCTCCATTACCCACTGCCAAGATTGGAGAAGATTGCTCTGCCAGAACAATAATGTGGACATCCACCATGAGCGTCCATCACCCACACACACACCCCACCTTCGCTCCCTTTCACCCACTGCTCTTTCTCTTTCAACCACTCGTCCAAATCAATCTTTATGTGTGTGTGTGTGTGTGTGTGTGTGTGTGTGTGTGTGTGTTCCTGGGTTCTTCTTCTTTCCCAGTCTGTCTTTTATGGAATAAGTCATCATAGGTCTTTATCTCTCTTATACTCCCTGTCTCCCTGTTACTGTATTGGTTTCCTTATCATGGCTGAACCAACTGCTTGCCCCCATATGACACCCCCACCCCTACCCCAACCCCTGACCCTCCATAAGCTTCATTTGTGTGCTGACATTCAAACCTATGGCCAGATTTACATTCCTCCACCTGGGAGCCCCATTACTCTTGTACATAAAAACACAAAGTAAACACTGATTTTTTTTTTTTTTTTTTTGGCATAGTGTTTAATCCATTTTTGTTGCATTCCCAAAACTCTAGATATATGTACACCCTGATATCACATCCCTTAAAACGTCAGATGATAGAATGTGTGCAGTCTAACCACGGTTCTAATACTTTTGGATTTTTCATTATAGTTTAGTTTTATTTAGTTTTGATTTTTTTTCCCCTCTAATTCAGTTAGTTTTAATTAGTTTTTAGAGCAGGTTTGCTAGTTTTTATTAGTTTTCTTTTTTTTTTCTAAATGCTTAGTTTTAGTTTAGTTTTAGCATTAATTTTAGTTTTGTCGTATATTTTATCTTCTTTGCTGTCGTATTCAAATAAATCCCATACAGGACTCTGCTTTCTCCCAACTTTAGTCTCCATCTTTCCAAGTAGAGTGGGGACCAGAAGACGACTCTAAACGACAAGTGACAAGAAGTGACAGACCGCGAAGTTCCGTATGGTGCCGCTAGCTAAAATTGCTAGAGCAAAATAAATTGATTTTGTATCAATCCAACATTTACAAAGACAAAAACTAAGGGAATTTTATCCATAATTTTTTATATCTTTTAGTTAATTTTGTAAGCACACAATACAGTTTCAGTTAGTTATCATTTTTTTCTTTTAATTCTATTATTATTATATTATTTAATATAATATAATATTTACTTCAGTTAATGAAAATGTTTTTTCAATTCTAGTTTTCGTCATTTCATTAGTTTTCATTAACGATAATAACCTTGAGTCTCACAAATATCTAGGGGTAAAATGTTGATGGCCAACTGACTTGACATATGTGCAAAATGGGGCATTTTCAGAAAAAAAGGTCAAATTTTGTAATTTAAAAAAAGACAATGATGCTCCTTTACCACTTATTTTATTGAGCTGATTTTATCTTTTGTTTGGCATCATGGTGTGCGGAAGCCTGTCCTGAAAAATCAACAGAAGCTCCATGAATCCAATTGTTAAAAAGTCCAGCAGGCAGATGGATGAGCTACAACTTAGCTCAGCACAGGGGACTACCAGCTACATATTAAATGACCAGTCCCATGCTTTCTATGGGAAATCTCAGCGTCTCCATCAAGATACAAAATAAAACAGTGCAAAAATAGTGGTTTCCAGCAACCGTCACTAGGGTTTAGAAGTTGCAGCACCATTACATAGAGATGGATCATAATTACAATGATTTTTGAACATTTATTTCTCCATTCAAAAGTACAATAAAGGCCAAAATTTAAGGGCTAAAGGTTAACCATCTTTGTTATCCCCCATAGGGAATTTCAGTCTCTGCATTTTACCCATCCTGACACACTCCCAGTACCAAACATTAGCATTAGCACATAGCAGACAGTAGGAGCACTGAGCTTCCATTGAATATGCAATATATTTAGAAAAAATACACTTGGCAAGAACCTGCACACTAATTTGGGCCAGACAAAAATCCAAATGCTTACTCTCAAATCCTTCTCTTCTACTGTCAGCTTAGAAATGGAGACCACTAGCATAAACAGACTCCAACACAATTTTAAAGCTGCAGTGTTTGATAGTTTTCTAGCATCACCTTTCTCGCATTTTAAAATTCATATTTTCTAACAGAAGACGCAAATTATACATCTACTCTGTCTCTGTGTTTTCAGGCTGTTGAAAATCTTCTTCTTCTGACTAACCACAGGTTTTTCATTCAGGCAGGGAGGTTACAAACATGACTGACAGATGTAATTAGCAACTGTGCAGATTTTGTTAGATGCAATCTGTATGTAATTCTACTGCTTTACTCCTGGTCTCATCACTGATGCTTGGACATGTGGCTTCACTTCTTCACATTTCCATAACAGCAGGAATCAACATCAGGTCATCTACATCTGTATTTAATCTTAGGATTTAGGAAAGAGCTGCAAAAAGAGGGCATGTATTTTCAGATTCAGAATACGCAGCTACTGGTTTAACTACTGAGTTTACTGTAGTATTTGGAGGGGATTTCATTGTATTACTGCATCAGCTTTGTCTGCTGTCTGTGTTTGTAAAATGTGTGTCCAGATAAATGCCTAGTTTAAACTGCAAGCCAGTTCCATCTAAAATCATCTGATTTAGGCATTATTGGGACTCAAAACAACCAAATTTAATAGTAAGGCCTTACATATTTACTCAGCTATGCAACTGTGAGAAGTGGCAAAATACTTAAAGCAACTGCACTTATTTTATGAGAGTCACATTGTGGAAGCATCCTGACAACGATGTACTGTGTAAACTTGTGAAAGCGGCCACTTAGTGGTAGTTAAAGATTCTACATTATTCTGGCAGCTTTATGTAGTCTGTCAGTTCAAGATCCATAAAGCCTCACATTCATCAATGCTCTTTCGCTAACAACCATTCCTTGAAGACCACCCACCCGCCCACACACTCACCAGCTCTCCCTGATGTCCCGGTTATCTGTCATGCCTTTGATAAGATGTTGCTGGGCAGACTGGTTTGTGGGCTGCAAGGCATGACATGAGCTTGTTTGGTTTGCTGTGCAACCACCGAGGTGTAATGCAGGGTGACACTCACGCATGGGAAGAGGATGCAATGTTTTATCACTTGGCTCGTTGCTGGAATCAGCTAAGGGATTTAAAAGGATCTGCTTATTGTAGTGAATCCTTCCTTTTCATATTTCATAGTATGAGCAAAACAAACAGTGGCACTTTTTTTATGAAGACTCTGCACATATGTTTAGAAGTGACAAGAGGCTTTCAGTTTATATGTAATTGCAAAGTCACATCATTGTAGAAACACATATATTCAGGGTTCACTGTTAAAGTTTTTTGGGTTTTTTTATACTTGCTTAGCTGAATAAGAGGGTTGGAAATCTACTCGCCCACAGTTAATTTTTTCTTACCTGTAATTATTATTTTTATCTTTACCTCCTGGAAACAAAGACTACTGTCATGCCAAGGACATCATGTGAGATATCTAACTTCTTCCATCATTATTTCCAAAACAAACAAAACAAAAAACCAACAAAAAACAAAGTCTGATAACTTACTTACCCCAGGCCTAACATATTTTCAATATGATTCATACTTATACTCCTTTTCAATGCTCATGTGGACCATTTGATAAAATCATCCAACATTTTGACTGAAATGTATAATGACAATAAAGGCATTCTATTCTATATTCTATTCTATTCTGAAATGCAGAGATTTTCTAAACTCATAAACCTATAGTATGTTTACACTAGAAGAAAGAAAACATATTAAAATAGGTAACTGGGAAATCTGCATCTACAGTATATAATGTAATCAAAAAATTCTGAGAATCTGGAGAAATCTCTGCGCACAAGAGTCAAGGCAAAATCGGTATTACATACCTGTGATCCTCAGTTCCTCAGGCTGCACTGCATTAAAATTAAAACGATTCTATAATGGAACTCATTGGATGGGTTCAGAAAGTGTTTCAGAGATCATTGTCTGTGAACACACTTTCACTTTGCCATCTACAAATGTAAGTTAAATCTTTATCATGTAAAGTAGAGGTCATGTAAGAATGTGATCCAGAAATGCTGCTGTCTTCTCTAGACAACATCTCTTTTAAAATATACTGAATCAAACTACTCTGTGGTCAGATGAAGAGAAATTTGAAATTCTTTTTGGAAACCATGAACACCATTTCTTCTGGACTGAAGAGGAAGGGGACCAGCACTCGTTTCAAAAGCCTACATCTCTGGGGTATGAGGGGTGCACGACAGCCTATGGAACAGGCAGTTTCCACATTTGGAAAGGTAAAAAGTACAAGTAATGAAAAGTATATACACATTTTGGAGCAATGTATGCTCCTGTTTAGATGACAACTTTTTGGGGGAAGGTCTTGCATATGTCAGCAACACAGTCATAAACTGCATCTATAATGACAGCATGGCTTCATAGCAGATGATTCTGGGTCCTGAACTGGCCTGACTGCAGTCCAAACCTTTCACCAACTAAAAACATTTGACACATCATGAAATGAAAAAAACAACAAAAAAGATCCTGGACAGTTGAGCAACTAGAATTCTATAACCAAACATTAACTAATCAATGGTGAGAGAAATTAAGTAACCAGGCCTAACATGTTATAAGTGACATTTATCACAATATAAAACCATATTATGACATTTGTCGTTATTGTTTTGTAGCCCAGACCCCTGTTAGAAAAGAAACACCTGAATTAAACATGTTCCGATACTTTTGTGTCCATATAATGTGTAATAAAGTGCTTGTAATATATATATATATATATATATATATATATATATATATATATATACATATATATATATATATATATATAATATATATATATATATATATATATATATATATATATATATATATATATATATGTTATTGGCCTGTAACGGTACACAAAATTTTTGGTTCGGTACATTTTCGGTTTTGAAAGCCACGGTTCTTTTTTTTTTTTCAGTTCGGTACAGAAAGAAAGAACGAAAGAAAGAAAGAGAGAAAACCCCTCAAAATGTCTATAATTCATTTACTATGAATTTTTGAACATTTCCCCCCAATTTTTGGAGACAATAGAATATAGAAAAACAGGAATAATATAATTCTGCTGCTATAAATCAAATAGAAAATAAAATAAATAAATGTATATATTTTAAACATTACTATTGCACTTTTCCTGGAAAGGTAATTTTGAACAAACAACAAAAAATTTAATCACAGTTCTGTCAGTTCACATTCTGCATTAAAATAGCAAAAAAAAAAAAAATCCACATTAAGTGTAACATTAACAAGAGGGTAAACTCATCTTCTCTTTTTACAAATTTAAGAGCAACATTCACAACGAAATTAACCAAATTGTTTATTTTAGGACAGCTAACAAACTGTTTAGGCCACTTTGTGTATTTGTGTGTGTGCGTGTGTGTGTGTGTGTGCGTGCACTTTGTCAAAAACATGGAGGGGGGTGGGTTGTTGGAGCGAGGGGGCGGGGAGCACATTAATATACGTGGGTATGTGGTCCATAACTAACGCTGGCGTGAAACGAAAGTGAAACTACATACTTTCAACGTCCAACTCCCGGGTTCTATTCCTCTTATTATACAGCGTGTGTGTGAGAAAGAGAGAAAGAGAGAGTAAGTGTAAGTGTTTGAGAACTACCGGACATAGGCGGTTGTCTTACACCGGGAACCCAAAGTGTTCCCATTTGGGAAAATGGGACTGTAATGATGGCAGAGGGTCTTCAGTCTCTTCCTTCCAGGCTGACATCATGTTTGTTGATTTTTTTTTTTTACCTTACATCAGCTGCTATTTCGTATCTCAGGTCAATGTGCGTTCCTTCAATATGTCCGTGTGGAACTTCCGCGGATTTAAAGTTCTGCATCGACCGATGTCTTTAGTTTCTTTTTCTTTTATCTCAACATACTGTGCCTTTTCGGTACAGCTGTGTACCATTTAGTACAGCTGTGTACTGCTGTGTTTATTAATGGCATACGTTTTAGCCAAAAATAAAGCTTTTATAAGTGAGTTACTGTGTAGACAATATGTTTAATCATGGGTCGGGTCGGGTCGGGTTGCAGTTTTAATGTACATGGGTACGGCCGGGTACGGATTGGACATGAAAAAAAATGCGGGTATCGGGTTGGGTTGCGGTACTCAGCTTTGTGGGTACGGGCGGGTGCAGGTTTGGAAAAGTGGACCCATGCAGGACTCTGGAACAGGTGCATACCAAAACGGTTCGGTTCAGTATGTGTACTGTTACAGCCCTAATACATATATATATATATATGTCAGGGTAGAGACTGCGATCTGGTAGGATCGGCGATTCTACCAGTGGAAACTCCGATCGGAGTCTCTACTGGTAGAAACTCTGATCCTACCAAACATTTAATAGGATCGGAGTTTCTACTGGTAGAAACTCCGATCGGAGTCTCTACTGATAGAAACTCCGATCTTACCAATAGAATTGCCAAATGCAAAGTTAATGTTGAAATTCCAAAGGTTTTGAGAAAATTGTTGTCATTTTATATTTCACAAATGGTTTTAATATTTGGTGCTTTCCATAAATTATTTATATATTATGTGAGCGTGCTGAGACTAACTAAAAAGTCCAGATGTGGGTTAGGGGTTAGGGTTAGGTAGGTAGGATCAGAGTTTCTACCAGTAGAGACTCCGATCAGAGTTTCTACCGGTAGAGACTCCGATCGGAGTTTCTACCGGTAGAGACTCCGATCGGAGTTTCTACTGGTAGAAACTCCGATCGGAGTTTCTACCGGTAGAATCGCCGATCCTACCAGATCGCAGTCTCTACCCTATATATATATATATATATATATATATATATATATATGTATATATATATATATATATATATATATATATATATATATATATATATATATACACACGACCTGTCAAAAGTTTGAGAACACCCCAATTTTTCCAGTTTTCTATTAAAATTCAAGCAGTTCAAGTCCAGTGAACAGCTTGAAACAGTGCAAAGGTAAGCGGTGAACTGCCAGAGGTAAAAAAAAAAAAAAAAAAAAAAGGTAAGGTAAGGTTAAACAAAACTGAAAAATAATGTACATTTCAGAATTATACAAAAAGGCGAACAAGAAATGGGTTAACAGCTTAAAGCACTTCTGCATCAGTGGAGGTTGATCAAGCCTCGAAAGTTGGTGCTACCAATTCCTACAGGTGTCCCAACATTTCTGAACTACTTACAACCCCCTGTGTCTGGATGAAAGTAGTGTTGGAACACACTTTGATACCATACTATTGTGAGCATTATTTGAACAGTATTGTACTGCAGAAAGTAGTGTGTTACTATAAAAATGGAGAGAAAAAGGCAATTAATGATAGAAGAGAAGCAGTAGTGTATATATATATATATATATAAACATATATATATATATACATATATATATATATATATATATATATATATATATATATATATATATGTATACATATATATCAGTGGCGACTGCTCGTCTTTCAGACAAGGGAAGCTCATTGTCAGCTTACATTAAAAAAAATACAAAAAATTGTCAAGTTATTTAAACATACATTCGGCCCTCCGTTCCTTTTTAAGAAAATGGTCAGTGACCTTATCGTACCAAGTAGGCGTCTTTTCCCGGGACTGGACCAGTGTCCTCTCTGCTCAGATTGCCTTTGCCCATTGTGTTGTGAGTGTAAGACTTCAGCCTTTTTAAACCAGAGATGCTCCTTTCACTCCGACCTAGCCGACAGTTTGATTGATTTAACTATCTACAAAACGATATTCAACTCGAACAAGAAATGATTAAATTATGTAACTGAAACAAGAAAATGCTGAAATTATGTTAAATTGAAACAAAGAAGTACAATGAGTGTTTTATTTACAGTGCAAGAAATGAACGAGTAATTTCATAGTGGTTTCTCTCTTGATTTCGCAGCAGAATGTGCGACGGTATTAAACTGAACTGTGTTAGTGAAGGAGTAGATCTCAAAACAGCTGTCAATCAAACGGGATACAGCCTTTCGACTGATCCTCCAATCAGCACGTGGGATTCTGGCGTCCAGCCCGGCCGAGCTCCTCCCACAGCTCCATTTACCCCCAGAGACGTCCGGCGTCCGGGGGCGGGACAACATCGTGGCATTTATCCAATTACCGTCCAGTTTTCAGGCAATGAAAAAAACTGTTCCACTCAGTCCCATTGAAGTCCATAGACGCCCGGCGTCTACGGACAAATACACTGAGCAGAGATCGAATGAGAAAACAGCGCAACGGGAATGTATGAGAAGTGAACAACATCGCGTCCGTTGATTTGTGATAAAGCTGATTCTGAACAAACTCGTCTGGGAGATGAACGTGTTCTAACACATTTGTAGTCAATGAAATGTCAACACAACCGAACATATTTAACCATTTAATTTTAGGGGAAGCTGGTCTTCCCTTGCAGTCTATGAGAAATCGCCACTGAGATACATATATATATACATATATATACGTATATATATATATATATATATATATATATATATATACATATATATATATATATATATATATATATATATATACACACACACATGTATGGTACGTTGTTTAAGATTTTCATGATATCTGTGTTGCCCAATTCTACTATGTCATATTATATTGTGTTATGGCTAATTGTTCAATAATACATGCACATAAACCCACAGTACAAGCTGTCCACCGCATTAGGTCATTATATTTATAGTAAAATGCAGTGGAGGTGATAATGTGGTGCAAATTACAGCACACTCGGTTTCCTGCACTGCCACTAATGGCTGTGAGTACAGTCTTTTCATTGCACAGTAAAGTTTAATAGCATTATTAAATGGGGCGAAATACATCACTGCACAAATATGATCTAAGAGTTCATGTATTTGCATGGGCAGAGTAAACAGTGGATTTAATGGATTATTGGCATGCCAAAAGGATGAGCAACAAGTTCATCAATGAAACAACAGGTCTGTGTTGTGTAATAGCTTTAGTACAAGCAATCGCTAATCTCAACACAGAGGCATCAGGAAACACTGTCCACACAACAGACACTGATCATGTGATGCAAACACAGATAGGCTACTTTTATCATATCAGTTGCACAGGATAAGTCAGTCAAAGGCATAATTAAATCACATGTCAGTAATAAATAAATAACAGTTTCTTTTGATGTGCTGCAAGCCACAAGAGAAAAAAAAGAAGTACTCTGCTTTAATCCCAGGATCAGAAGTTCTGCAGTCTGGAACAGATATCGAACTGAATCCTTTAAAGGCCAGAGATTGAGAGATTTCATCAACTAAAAGGACAGTGTGAGTTCCGGTAGAAAATAGAAGCAGCATGATGACTCAAAAGACGCCTCAACGCCTCGGAGGAGATACAAAGGTTCAGAGACAGTTCACTCACTGACACTCAATAATCAATGTGCTTTAGCTTGACAGCGTCAGATGAGTTTCCAGGGCACCACACATCCATAAGACGACAGTGTGACATCAATAAAAAATAACTTTACTTTCGTCCGCTGCAACTTCCGTCATAGGTCAATAAAGAACGGAGCATCAAAGGTTTCATTTTGATTGACTCCCATAATCTCTTGAGTCCATCTTGTGTGAGCAATCATTTACAGTTATGTTTCATAACTGCAGATGGGCTGTTTTATTGCAGGATTTCAGGCTCATTCAAAATAAATAGGCTATTTTTCCCACAATAATATGTATGTAATAGGTATTTGCCCCCTTTTCATATTTTCTGGACGTGTGCTAATCTTGTTCCAGAAGGACTTAAGGAGGAGAGCGCAGACAGCCGATAAAGCATTAACACAAGTTGTCAATGTGAATGTAGTTCATTGTCAGTAGATAACGACTCCTTGGAAATAAAGCTGAATTCTTGCTATTTTGCCAGCAATGAATACAGCGACGGAAAAGGGGAATGATAAAGTGACTTTTGCATTTTTTTTTCCCTTTTTTTTTGCGTGCACACACATAATTCAGTGACTTCACCCCAGCTTTTGCACAGATGAACCTTATAGCAAAACAATAGTTCCAATGTTGCATCTCTACAGTGAAGCTGAGTATCCTGAAGGCTCTCTATGCAGCGTGGAGACACTCCATCATGCGTCAGCTCACCCACGTACAATTTTTCAGATTCAGAAACACATCGCCGGACTACTGTATGTGTTTCATATATTTGACCTTGACTTCAGAAACATCTTGTGAGTGTGTGCTGACAGCGCTGCCTGTCAGTGAGTGACTTGACTGTTGAGTTGTGTTTTTACAGGCTCCACAGATTTACATGCTCAGCAGCCTGGAGACTTAAAGACAAGAGAGAGGGGGTGGTATTAAGGAGGAATGAGGAGTGGAGGGTGGGGGGTGAGTTACCTATCATTTGATGCTGCCTCCTTGCATAATCCCACGCTTTCAAATGGAGAGAAATGCTGATGAAGCTGCCGAGCAGAACAATTGAAGACAAAAAGAGGAAGGGAGAGACGGAAAAGGAGAAAGAGGAGCGGCTGCCCTCCTCTTTGGTGTAAAATCCTGACAAGGCAAGCCTCCCCTTCTTCTTCACCAAGTTTGTGTTTTCCAGGCTTGCGTTTTGACTGGATCAGCATTCTAATGAAAGACTGTGGTGCCCCAAAGCTCTGTTTGAACCCCTCAAGAAATAGTCAGCAATTGTCTCTTGTTAATTTTTAACATTTACTGTGCACCTGCAGAGAAACTCACAGGAAAATAATTAGCTTTTTATCCTTACAGCACAGGAAATTTAGCTCTTCACCGTCTAGTTTAAAAAACTTAAAATTCCAAAACATTTTGGCGAATATTAGAGGACTAAAATGACTTTAACTCCAACTGAAAACATTCATGTTCCTCTCTGCGCACTCTCTCTCTGCTTCCATTCATCCTCAGGGCTACGAATGAGCACCAGAATCCTTTGGATCATCCAGAACATTCGATGTACTTCAGGCTGTTACACCCAGACTCAACCTGGAAAACATTAACATCTCAAACCTTCACTACTTCAAAAACCGCTCTCCGTGGCCTGAATGTTAGTGAAACAGCCTCAGGGTTCTTTCATACCTCTGTTAAATGTACGTGTGTTTATGTGTGCTTGTGCATCAGCGTGTGCAAAATGAAAGCCTTTTCCATTTGCAAATTACTTCTGTGGAAATAGGTGCTGACCAGCTGGTACCTTATGTTTGTCAGGGCCTTGGCTCATTACACGATGAACAGCAGGAAATCCTGGCAAGTGTTTGTTGTTTTACATTACCAAACAACAATAGGGAGCCAAAATTCTTCTCTGTATTTCATACCAGTTATTTACACACTGCAACGAACCCACACACAAGAGGATACGATTCAAAATGAGGTGTGATGGTGCATATTTTTAATTCTAGTTTTTTTTTTTCATTAACATGCTACCTGGATTGCAGGCTGTGGGACTAGTCACGGCACAGCTAAAGCAGACACATTTGTTTATGCGGATCGTTACTTGCTGAGCAGCTCAGGGTGACTGTCTAAATCTCCATGCAAGGTTACAAAAAGCAAACCTTACACACAGGACTGGGTGATAAAACAATGATGATTAGTATTGCAATATACCTTGATTTTGCAATTAGTATAATTATACATTTTTCTTCTGACTTTTTCCTTTATCATCTGCACAAAAAATAACAATGTATTGGATATCTAGATATCTGAAATTTTCTGCTGCCTACCAAAGTGTTTGTGATTTTCTAACTGTAAAGACATAAATGAAACCGATTTGGCATAATTTTCATTTGCAACTGCAACATATAATGTTTTGTGTTGATACATCAAAAATTAACGTACAACCTTCCAATAACAATCTGGTTCCTAAATTTCCACTCACAACCAAAATCAGCCTTTAAACTAGAAAGAAATAATGATCTGACATTCATCATGTCAGTAATTTCTATCTACTTATATGCATATTTCATTTTATTTTTGTTTTGTTTTTGGCCTCATTTTGCACTACGTGTGGCAAAAAAAAAAAAAAAAAACAGATTATCATGTTGGCATCCAGACATTGTCTGGATTTGTCTGTCTTTTATGTTGTCTGTCATTTTTGTTGTCTGTCACTTCCTGTTTTATTTTGTTAAGTTTCCCTCATGTGTCATGTCTGGTGTCTTTACTTCCCTTCCTTGATTGTTTCACCTGCTCCTGATTACCTGACTCCACCCTGATGGGTTCCACCTGTGTCCAATTGTCTTCCCGCCCTCTTGTGTATTTAAACCCTGTGTCTTCCCCTGTCTAGTTGCCAGTTTGTGTTCTACACTTGTGTGCTCACTTACCAGCGTTCTGGATCCTGTCAGTCTGTCTGCCTGTTTTGACCTGTTTCGTCCTTCGACCACCGATTCTGCCCGTTCCTGTCCTGCCTACTCGTCTATGACCTGGTTCGTGTACCTGACTCTGATTCTGCCTACTCCCTGTGAAACCTCAGCCTCCTCTGATTACCTGTGTTTCGACCCTGCGCCTGGATTACTGACCGTGAGTTTTTGCCTGTCCCCCATGTACCGTTGCCTTATGATCTGCTTTTCCGTGTGTGACCTGGCCTGTTTTTTGACCTCCCTTTGTTTGTCCCTAGTTGGGGTTCCGTTGGGTTTTTCCTGGCTCGGTCACGCTGGTCGCCAGCTGATTCCACTCACGGCCCAGACGTCAAACCCCGGACTCAGTGGCATCACAGACTTATTAATTATTCTGTGTTGTGTTTTTCCCTTTGTTAGAGTGTTTAATAAACACACTTGACTTTACGTCTGTCTTGTGGTCTTGCTTTTGGGTTCATCCTTTGTACTCAGCCCATTACACAGATAAGTAATTTCTGCTTTTCTATCATAATGACATAATAAAGCAGCACGGGACCATTATCTTTCTATTAACAGATCTTATAGTTAAGACATTGGGAAACTGGAAACAAAATCCACCAATTTGAACTTCCATAGCCAAGTAAAGTATAATATTCGAGTGCCGTCTGACTTAGCCAAATTAACTGGGTATCCTCCAAAATTACTCTTTGTTATACAAAAGTCCTCCTTTGTGTTTCATGCTTAGCTCTAGAAGCAGGATGTGTCCCAGTAATTACAATACTTGTATGAAACCAATAATAAACCACAGAAGAAACATGAGAACTAACAAGGACTGCAACTCACTTCAATTTTTGATTCATTTACTAATTACTTTTTGAAAAGTAATCCATTAATACACTCATCCATGAAAGTTTGAGGGGAAAAAAGGTTGTTTTTTTTTTCAACTAAACTAATGTATTCTAGTTGACTTTTGTTTTAAACCAGTAATCTACATCCTCAAATCTTCAGATCTGAGAGACTGCACACTGTAAAACTTCATTTTAGGAAATGACGGATGATTCACCAGTTTCCAAAACTGTTGTGGATTATTTAAACAGAGCTTCAATAGGCATTGTGTTTGGTGTCACTGCTAAGCTTTCAGCCTACTGTAATTCAATTGGCCTGGGCGGAAACTCATTAGGACTGTTATCACCAACCCTAACACACACTCTCCAACTTCCTTGCTATAATTTTACATCTAAAACATTATCAAGACACTAAAAGATATCTCATCCAGGTGTGAAATTTGTCCAAAAAACAGCGGGGGGGTTGTCAGAGTGGGTGGGGCAGTAGTTATATACGTGGGGGTGCGGCCCATAACTAATGTAAGTAGAAGCACTCGGAGAGCGCAGACCTCTGCCAAGGCTGATCAGTGGCCCCCCCCGTGGGCCCCTCCACACCAAGGAGGTTATGTTTTTGCCAGGGTTTGTTTGTCTGTCTGTCTGTCCGTTAGTGTGCAACATAACTCAAAAAGTTATGGACAGATTTTGATGAAATTTTCTGGGCTGCCCCCCCCCCCCCCCCCCCCCCGTGGCCCCCCCCCCCCCCGATCACCACCAAAATTTAATCATTTCTTCCTTATCCCATTTCCAACAAACCCTGAAAATTTCATCCAAATCTGTCCATAACTTTTTGAGTTATGTTGCACACTAACGGACAGACAAACAGACAGACAAACAAACCCTGGCAAAAACATAACCTCCTTGGCGGAGGTAACTAACGCTGGTGCGAAACGAAAGCGAAACTTTACATTCTTTCAACATCAACATAATGTAGGATATAGGTGTGCCCTCCCCCCCAACAAATCGCACCCTGACCTCATCTATGGGTGGGAAAAGTGGTTAAGGTCCCTATTAATGTCCAAAGCATCCACCATTGCCAAAAAAGCAGGCAGACACAAACTTTTTAGATCGTATTTACCCTCAGATGTGTCTGAAAACACTGGAGGAATTAGAAACACCTCTCAGCAGTAGCAGATGATGCAGAGCTGCTGTAAACAGCCTCAACAGCTTGTGCACCTTTGGCAATAGAGCTTTTATCGCAGGAGTTGCGTTCACTGTCAATACAGATGATGCTGCTAGGGCTAATTCAGTATAGATATAGGAGCTTAGTTTGTTATTCTTTCCTTTTTATTGTTCAGTTGTAGCTAACTAGATGATCATAAAATATGTTTCTTAAAGCTCAACTATGTGAACACAAAAATCTGAACAGTCTTGGTCACATGAACTATGGGAAAGAACTGTGTGATATCCATCCATCCATCCATCCATCCATCCATCCACCTATTGTCAACTTACATTTACTCTCTAACATACAGCATATGGCTCAGTCTCTCATTTGAAGCTCCCTACAAAGCAACACACTTACTCACTGTACCTGTGATACTTTGTCTTCACATTTCTAATGCCGCATAAAAGTGTTGCATTGTCTATTTTTACATTCAGTCCATGCTGAGGACAGGGAGGGAAGAGCTGAAAGAAGATGATGAATACCTGATAAGTTTCCATCTTATCAAGTGTTTTCTATTCTGGATATCTGCCTACTGCAGATATCAGGAAAAGTAACTGATCAGTAATCATTGCAACTTTAAGAATTTGAAAATAAAGAGTACAATAAACTCATTCAACTTCACTATAACGACAGCATACTGCAGCATGCTTTTACGTAAATGTGCCTCATATGTCTGGTCACAATCACTGTTTTACAAATGTATTGTATGCTTCAACTAAAGGACAAACATTTGTGGACTTTTAAAGGTATAAAATAATGATAGTCTTCTTCTTTTCCTTGCAGCTGTTCTCTTCAGGGGTCACCGCAGCAATCATCTTCCTCCGTTTAACCCTGTCTTCTGCATCCTACATCTATAAATCTGGTCTTGGGTCTTTGTCTAGACCTCCTGCCTGTCAGTTCCAACCTCAGCATTCTTCTACCAATATATTCCCTATCCCTCCTCTGTACATGTCCAAACCATCTCAGTCTGGCCTCTCTGACTTTTTCTGCAAAACATCTAACGTGCTGTTTCTATGATGTGCTCTTTCCTGACCTGATCCATCCTGGTCACTCCCTAAGAGAACCTCAGCTTCTCAGCCTCTGCTGCCTCCAGCTCTGCCTCCTGCCTTTTCCTCGGTGCCACTGTCTCTAACCCGTACAACATGGCTGGTCTCAACACATCTTGTACACTTTTCCTTTCCCTCTTGCTGACACTCTTATCACACAACACTTCTGACACTTTTCTCCACCTATTCTAATCTGCTTGCACACGGTTCTTCACCTGTTTTCCACACTCACCGTTGCTCTGGACTGTTGACCCTTTGTACCTAAAATCCTCCACTGTCTTTATCTCTGCTCTCCATAACTTCACTGTTCCACTTCGGTCCCTCTCGTTCATACACATCTATTCTGTCTTTCCACAACTGATCGTCATCCCTCTCATTTCCAGAGCAAACCTCTATCTCTAGGTTTTCCTCCACCCACTCCCTGCTCTCGCCACAGATCACAATGTCATCTGCAAACATCATAGTCCATGGAGAATCCTGTCTAACGTCATCTGTCAGTCTGTCAGACATCATCATAGCAAACGAGAAGGGGCTCAGAGCAGACCCCTGATGCAGTCCCACCTCCACCTTGAACTCCTCTGTCACACCTACAGTCCACCTCACCACCATCTTACAGCCCTCATACATGTCCTGTACTACTCTCACATACTTCTCTTCCACTCCAGGCTTCCTCATACAAAACCACAGCTTCTCTCTAGACAAGCGGTCATATGCTTTCTCTAGATCTACGAAGACACAATGCAACTCCTTTTGACCTTCTCTGTACTTCTCCATCAGCTTCCTCAGTGCTAATACTGCATCTGTTGTACTCCCTTCTTGGCATGAAATCATACTGCTGATCACAAATGCTCACTTCTGCTCTTAGCTTAGCTTCCACTCCTCTTTCCCTTAGCTTCAACATATGGCTCATCAACTTTATTTCCCTGTAGTTGCTACAACTCTGCACATCTCCCTTGTGCTTAAAGATGGGAACCAACACACTTCTCCTCCATTGCTCAGGCATCCTCCTATTCGTCAAAAACTCTACTGCCACTTCTCCTAGACACTTCCATGCTTCCATAGGTAAATCATCAGGACCAACTGCCTTTCCACTCTTCATCCTCTTCAATCCCCTCCTCACTCCAGCCGTATTAATCTTTGCTCCTTATTGGTCCACAAACAACAATCTCATCTACTCTTTCTTCTGTTTCCTTTTCCTCATTCATCAGCTCTTCAAAGTATTCCTTCCATCTTCCCATCGCACTTCTAGCATCTGTCAACACATTTCCATCTTTTTCCTTAAGCCATAAAGACCCAAACAGCCACTGGCAACCAAAACCATCTACTGATATAAAATGTTTAATAATTCCTGAACCAGTAATCCTATCAATCCATGTAAATAAATAATCAGTGTAAAATACAGTTTGTCATCTTGTCATGGTCATTGGATATGACCCATCTGGATGTTCAGGGGCTCTGTAGTGAACATGGAAACACTGTCATCTTCTACAACATTGATTCACCAGTAAAACCCATGGAGTTGGATCAATGACAGTGAGTGGAGACACTTTTTTTTAAAATTCAGTTGTTGATATCTTTGCTGGAAAAAGTAACTTTTTCTTCACTTTCTTCACTTTCTTTCACTTCTCAACTTTAATCTGAACTTTTATGAATATTTACATTATCAGCAAATCAAATACAAGAAAATACCTGATTACCATGGGGAAAAAAATGCAAAATACAGAGTATAATATTACAATAAATAGTGATAAATCACTGAAGAAAGGGTAAATAGAGAGAAGAATCCATTTTGGAAGTGACATAAAAGTAGCACCCGGTCTTTATGGGTTAATGACCCTAACCTGCTGTACATCCTTACCATGTCTATGTCTCTTTCTCATAGGTTAGGGTTAGGGTTCTACTCCTACCTGATTTTCACCACTTTTCAAACTTTTTCACCTAACTCTTGAAGATTGAAGAAAAATGTGCCAAGATACTGTATGTTTTGATGTTGGGGATGTGTATCTGAAGCGATGGGAGATGCAGTCCACTGAGCCATTTCCACACAAAACTACATGTTACTTTACTGTCTTTTTCTCACATTGTGATTCTCATGGCTTCATAATATTGTCTTTTGAATTGACAACATCATTTGCGTAAATGGTGACACAACCAGGTAATGGTTTTTTTAGAAGTTAAGTCACCAGACACAGTGGAATGGGTGAGAGGTTGTGCTGAGGGCAGATTTATATATATTTTATCATTTTATCCTCCACTTATGAGCAATTCTTCATGAGACGCTTAGTAGTAGCCATAGGCCTTGGTCAGAGCCTAGTTCTGCTGATAATGATACCAAAAAATGTCCTATCAGTACAGATTTTTAACCAGCTTGGTCCTTGGTCTGGTTTGTTTTAAAAATAGTCTAATCAACAGCCTTTCAACACTCAGATCTTGCCACAAAACAAACCAGTCCAGTGATCGCTTCTGCATGCCTGTTCTCAATTTATTAGTAAAACAGAAACAGACATACACCTTCTCTACTACTTCTTTCGGCTGCTTCCATTAGGGGTCGCAACAGCAAATCATCTGCTTTCATCTGACCCTGTCTCCTGCATCTTCTACCAGCATATCCTCCTTCACCACGCCCATATATCTCCTCTTTAGTCTTCCTTTTTACCTCCTGCCTGGTAGCTTCATCTTCATCATCCTCCTACCAATATATTCACTGTCCTTCCCCTGCACATGTCTGAACCATCCCAGTCTGGACTCTCTCACTTTATTCCCAAAATGTCCAACCTGAGCTGTCCCTCTGATGTACTCCTTATTAGTCCTGTCCATCCTTGACACTTCCAAAGAAAATCTCAACATCTTCAGCACTGCCCTCTGTATTTTTGTCAGCACAGCCATCCCTAAACTGTACAACCATACGGATACCTGCTCATTAATCCTTAAACATCCATTCTTTATATGGAATCCTAAACCCAAACCCTGTTAAGGGTATAACAGAATAAGTTTAAGGCCAAAATGTACATACTAGACCTTCCAATTTCTGTCTTTTACATGTGGCTGAAACACAACCCAAATTACTGAAGTTTAACCATAGTTTAAATGTAACTCTAACCCTACAAAATGTGTCTCTGTGGACCAGAAGGATGTTAAAAGCTTAATGCATATCTGTCAATAGCAATACAATGCAGAGTAAACAGCATAGATTGTCTTAAAATGTTTCCGCTCCACACACAGTATTATTTAACTGGTAGTCACTGGCACATAAAGCTGAATCTGCAAAATCTGACTGTGCTTATCACCACATTAAATATGCAATAAGAAACATCCGCTGGGACTTCTGCAGTCCTCTCAGTAATGTGACTGAATAAACCAAGGGTGGGGAGCATTGTTGTCTGTCTAGTTACCTCCGCCAAGCAGGTTATGTTTTTGCCGGTGTTGGTTTGTCTGTCTGTCTGTCTGTCTGTCCATGTGCAAGATAACTCAAAAAGTTATGGACGGATTTGGATGAAAAATTCAGGAAATGTTGATACTGGCACAAGGAACAAATGATTAAATTTTGGTGGTGACTGGGGTGGGGGGGGCACTGATCTGCCTTGGCAGAGGTTGGCTCTCTCCGAGTGCTTTTCTAGTTAGAGTTTGGACTAGCCACGTATGAACTCAAACTTCAGTGTTTCACCAGTCTGCTAACCATTTGGCATGAGACTGACATATTGAAGGATGAGGCAATGCCCAGATAAGCGAAGCTGGCATTTGTTTGAACACTCGCCCGTCGCCTCCCAATAGCTGAATTAAAACACTGGCTGCGAATGGACTCAAAGGGTTCCACAAGCAGTGACGACCAGTCCCCCACCTGTTTCCTCAAGTGAATTCATGTGTTTTTCAAAAGAATGCAAATCAAAGTGACTGTCTCCCAACAAAACGATGCTATCAAAGGATAGAGACAATGCAGTCGCTGAAGGGAACTGGAAGAAATTGTTGTTTGCGTTTTTTTCAGCATGAAAAACATATAGCTTGAAACAGAATGATTGCATTGGAAGATCAGGCTTTTCTGTTGTATTTTGCCTCAGATGAAAGGCTCTTGGCTGTTTTATCACCAACACACACACACACACTTGGCTTTGCACTCTACCTTCACAGTCCAAGTGTATATCAAACATTCCTCTGCTCTGCTGTAATTTATTTCACATGATTTTCTTCCTACTCTTTCTTTCATTTTCTCCCTCCCCTTTTTTTCCCCTTTCATTCTCTGTTTCTGCATGCCGGGGAAATGAAAACCGAGATGAACCCCCCCCCCCTCCCCCCCATGATTGAATTGTTCTTTATTCATGCCGTCTTCCCGTGTAAATAAGGAGCCGTCAAGTGTAAACTGAATTCTGCAGCTGGTCGTCACATCGAGCTTGTGTGGAGATGTGGGATACCTTTGGGATAGCACACAATCCCACACTCATTCCTGTCACATTTTCCTGCCATTCAACCCAAATGCAGGCCCTAAACAAACACAAAAACACTCTTTAACAGGAAACGGATCTCATAAAAGAAACGAAATAAAAAAAACCTTTTGCCTACATTGTGTGTTGTTTTACAGTTTCAACCTGTTGACTAAAATCAACCCGTATGGAATGTCACTAACATCCCCCACTTTAATTCCATTAAGATTTCTTTTGTTTGTTTCTGGGTTTATTCCTCTGTAGGGTTCAAATATAGATCTAGGTTAAGTGCTGAAAGAAGTAATCAGCGTTGCATATGTTAATTACAGATATGAAGATAGCAAGCAGCTTCTTCATAATGACCTCCCCTGGGTCTCTGTATGGTTATCCAGCAGTGTGCTAATGGGGTTACTCCCTGTCCTCTGTGGATTTCCTACCACCATCTATGAAAGCACATAAGCATTATCAGAGTAAACACCGAACATTTACATATTCATCACTGCAAACATGACCTAAAATAGTGCTACTAAAACACACAGACGGGGAAGTTTAAAGATCCTTGAACATCAGAGAGTTTAGAACGAAGTCTACAAGTCACTGATGTTCATGTAAATATAATGTTAGTAATGTTTTAAAACAGTTTTCAATGCTTTTCCACCACTCTGGTAATATGGTACAGTTGGATTTGCAATTCAAAGTAATGCATGCTCCAAACTAGTTTTTCCTCTGTATTATATTCCCTTTTTTAAATGTATTTATTTCTGGTTATGCTATTTCACATCGAATCTATAGGACCCTACCCCAGGATTTAAAAGCAAACAGAATTAAGCTTAAGATTCAGAGTTAAGTGAACAGTTTAGCTCAAGAGGTAAAGCACGTCATCCACAAACCCTAATCCCTGTCCACATATCAAACTGTCCTCGATCAAAACATTGAACCACAACTAGGCACACTGAGTAGTATTGTAGCAGAATAGCACAAGTCCACTTACATTTTTCAATGGCGGATGCTGCTTATCAGTGATTATCATGACAACAATAATACTGGTCAATTTTTGAATGGGCACAAAGCAGCCTACGCTTACATACCACTTGTGGTTGTATGAAGAAGCACAGGAATAAATAAAAAGTGACCTTTAGGTCAGGTGATATTGATAAGTAAGGACAATACATAGACTGTGGATTTACACACAACAGAACAGTGTTATGTTTATTTTTGTTCCTTTTCCATTTTAGCCATTCTCTTGACTCCTTTGTTAAACCTATCCGCATGTTGTTGTTTTTTTCTGCACAAATCTAACCAGACCATACATGCAATACATGTCATAATTATTTTAGCGCTAGCAGCAGCATTTGTGTCCCTAACATTTTGCACATTTACAGTATGTGGTTTTGGCAGTGACTGGATATCTGTCTTTTCTCTAGTTTGCATGTTTAGTGGCAAAAAGATAATACCGCTATCATGAAACTTTTTATTTTTTATTTTCACAAGACACATGATTGTTACCTTCAGTAAAATGAACATTCATTTAACACTGTAATGTCAACACTGTCTGTTTGCTTTGAAGGGCTATTCTGCACTACATCTGCAGTGCAGTTACTTTAAATCTAAAAATGGGGTGTGCTTCATTGTTCCACAGCAGCCTCCCTGACAAAGCTGCCTGCACTGCAATGTGTCATCTATGGCTTTGTGAAATAATGAGCTGATGCTGATTACCCCAAATTCAATTCAATGCATTTACCACTACACTTTGGTGATCATATCTCATATACTCCAAAGTTTTAATATATAAAAGCTGGTATATTTTAATATTTGCAAACATTTTTATCTAGGAGTTAATGATGTTAGAATCCTTAAATAGTTTATATATAGTATTGATATTCCAAACTATCAATAGCAGGGGGAAATTGTTAAGCAGAAAACTCCCATGGCCACTAAAACCACACTTCTATCAGTCACCGTGTAAAGTGTGAATTGTTAATATACATCTGTATTTTCTTATCACCAAGTTTTCTCTTTCAAACAAAAGCACAGTCAGTTATTTTTTGACAGTGTCTTGTAATGTCATAGGTTAGTATTTCATGCAATAGCTTATCATTATAACTCTTTTAGTTCAACTCTGTTGTAGACAGTAAACAAATCACACACATCACCTCCTTGTTCCATACTTTTTTTTTTTAAATGTCCAGATAAGATCAGTACTGTCACGTTTTGATCTGAAACATGGGTCAGCAGAGGAAGCAAACATAAGAACATAGTACAGGAACATTATTCCTCCATAAGTCTCATAATCAAACTCCCCAATAAAAAAGAAACACAGTGATTTCAACAGCAGTGCATCTATTTTTATCATTTTTGTCAATTTCTCTGACTCTAAAACTTGTTTCTTACAGGTTTCCATCATATGGCCTCACCCTCTGACCTTTTCATCACCATGGGAGACCGACAGGATGACTCACTACTTCCTTTAGCAATTCCATACATCCGCAATGACTATTCAGCCTGAGTCTGAATAAGCTAACTTAATATCTCTGCATAATACACTACAATGGCATCTATAGCATAACAAAAGACCTCTAACTATATACTGCATTTTAGGTAGATATGTAGGAAGGTTTAAGTAGAAATACTATATATAACTCCTTTAAACACTGAACTTGTACAAGGGCCCCTTCACATAAAGTTGTTTATGAGAAAAAATCCAATAAGTTAGAATGATTTCTGGAAATCTAAGTGCGATAACTGCCAGCTAAGTTGATGCAGTCAACTCAAGCTGCTCTGTGTCTATTTAAACTTCAAGGTTTTCCCTGCTCTCCTTCTGACATGTCAATCCCCTTGCATCACTGCTGCCAGATCTTTAAGCCCCCTTCACCGCCCCAGCATTCACCTGTAGGCTCCAGGGGAAGTATTTATTCATCACTCCCCAATTTCTATATGCAAACATACCTGCAGGGAGAGACGAGCTCAGAGTCTAGACGCCAAACTCAATAAATTCTGTTGCTGCAATAAAACTTTTCAAACGTGAGTTGTCTGACGGAAATAGCTTCTTTCAACTCACAACCCTCATGCGAGAGCTTAAAAAAAGTCAGCAACTTATCAGGAAAATAAAAAGGTCTCTCTGACTGTCAGGCATAAATGTTGTAAACATCCAGTTTGTGCAGTTTAAAAGCAAAAAAAGACCAAAAGTAAAAGGCTCTTGGAGAAAGCCAACATATACATATAGACTTCTCCAGACAGGCCATTTTTCATGTGAATAACAACACTTCTATTAAATAAGAATGATGACCATAGCTAAATCAGTACTTTACCTCATGCCTTACCTGTCAACTCAGTGCTAAAACTCTCCTACATTCCCCCTGACCCCTGTGCTCCTGCCTTTGTCCTCTCTACATACATCTCTACAGGGAAAGCTATCTTGACAGTGGGAGATAAGTATCGGCCAGACGCTTGGAAGCACAACAAAGAGGTAAGGGGGGGAGAGAGTTGTAGCATTGTACATGCTCTGCAGCCATGTCTTGTTTGTACACCGGGGAGGTGGCAGGATCTCATGTTTCACCAGCTTTTGTGGCGGAGCCTCACCGTTCCACCGTCTGCTGCTGTCATACCCGAATTCTGAATTGTTAAGAACAGCATGGAATGGGACGTGGGGCTGCTTTGCATCTTTCAGGTGAAGATGCGCACTGGTACAAACAAGCGGTAGATGGAGAATAAATCGGGCCGGTAGAGTCGGGTGTAGGATCTGCTTTTTCTCCTGATTATTCTGTGCGCTGTTCATTGTTCTGGGCCTCCTTTACTACCTCAGCCTTTCATATGATGTAACATGACTCCAGCTTGATGTCTATCAGGATCCTCATTACACCTGTGTTGTCCTTTCCCAGACTCACATAAGAGATTCTCTGTCTCACTTGGTTGTTATTCCTTCCTTATTCCTTATCTGTCTTTTGTACTATCTCCATTTTAGTACAAAGTGAAGAGGCAGCCAATATGAGTTTAAAAAGGTCAAGTTTCTAGTTCTGTCTCAGTATTTTGGCTTGTTTGGCCAAATGGGATTGTTTGGTAACACAGTGTAGGTTCAGCATGGTTGGGTTGAAATTACATTTGAGTGCAAGGCCATAAATATAGACAGTACAGGCAGTGCAGTTGCACTGGACACTGTAGGGTGGGTGTCCACATAGTAAAGTGAACAAGCTCTGTTTGGCATGGTACAGGTCCTTGTGTGAGATTCTGATTACTATGTTGGAAATACTCCTATACTGTTCAAGGAAAAGCTGATATCATTATACATGGTGCCATTTGTTATTTACTACATGTCATGAAAAAGTGAACCTTTTGATTGATTCATTCATTCATTTAAGCCTATCCTAGCTACAGATGGGCAACAATAGGGTACAACCTTGAACGCGTTGCCAGTTCATCACTGTACTGACATATATAGAGACAGACAACCATTCACTCTTGCGTTCACACCTATGGGCAACTTAGACTGAACAATTAACATATTAAGGTGGTGTGGCTATTTGCACGGATGACTCACAGCAAGAAGTTTTGTCACATACACATAAGTGCAATTGAATGGTAATGTGGTGGCTATGATGATGTTGTCAGTGTGTTCATGTTGTCAATAAAAGGCTTGTTTATGAGCAAAATCTATCAACAGTGAGTGCATCTGCAAGCCAAGCAAGCAGTAACTAGTGTGCACTGGGTGTGTTATAATCATATGCATTGGGGACTGGCTGCATGATGACTTGGTTCAACAGAATGCAGGTTTTTACAAGAAGAGCTGAAAAGACAAAGACAGGTGGGAACAGCAAGCACAAAGCCGCTGTACTGAAATGTGAGGTACAAGCTGCACTGAGCACTAGCTAAAGACTAGATCAGCCCTAACATTTGCAAATGCTGTAGATCGTTACAGCTAAAGGTTACAGCGGTGTGGGCGTTGCCTACAGTTTAACACATTCAATGGACAGTGGCTAGATTTAGAATGCAGCACTATAGTGTTTGTTGCCATCCTGTTATGAAGACGTGTGGTGTTATTCTTAGTCGTTGCCGTGGTAAAATCACGTTAAGGATAATTTGTGCTGTCTCCACTTACTGGAAGTGATAATCAACTCCACTTAACAACAGATCTGATCCAGAAACAGAAAGGAGTACTTTTCTGTCATCTTGTTTATTATGCTTTCACCCTTTAACCCTTTCAATTTCCATTGTCCTTGTGTTTTATAGTATGTGTGCGCCAAAGTATATTCAGCTACAAAATAAAGCATGAAAGTCCACACTTATTAGCACAGTTGTTTCTATGGAAATGACATGTTATTTCATCTTGTTGCATTGGTCTGAACTGGTAGGTTTTCAGAAAGCTGGTGGATTGTGAGTAGTTGAAGTTTTCAGCTCTCTCCATTTTCTGAAATGACTATTCCTTTTGAGGGTTATGGGGAGCCAGAGCCTATCCCAGTTACCTATAGGTCAAGGCGGGATACACCCTGGACGTGTTGCCAGTTCATCACAGGGCTGACATATACAGAGGAAAAAACATTCACACCTATGGATTAGTTTGTTTTCAGCTCATGTCATTGCAATATGAGCTTAACACTTTATTTAAATGATGAAAAGTAATTTAAATTTAAAAAAAAACTGAAAGCTATATTTATAAACCACCAAAGTACTTTGCAACTGACACCATGACCACAAACAATCTTTAAAGACACTTCAAACTGGAAACTTAACAACAAAGCCTAAATCTAAGCCACCCTTTCTACAGCAATCAAAGTCCTCTCCCACAACTTTAAATGGCTGTGATGATGATTAGTTGACCATGTGGCACAGCCAAGGAGTGGATGCAGATGTGCCTAATTCCTGTGGTTCATGGAATGCTGATTGTGTGGCACAAAGTGGTAGAAGCTAATCAATACAGTTAGCATTGCTAGCCCTAGTTTGTGCGTTCGAGAGCTTGACACCTGTGCCTGCAGCCCTGTGTTGATTTCTGCTTGATTATCAGAGCTCATCTGTTTCTTTGAATTCCAAAAAAAAAATCTCCAATTAGAGGACTTGGAATGCTGTTCTAAATTTGTACACAGCAGACACATTAATGAAGAAATAGAAATTCATAATGTTAAAAGCTGGAAATGAAGAGCAGCAACATTCCCTGCAGCAGTTTCCAAAATGGAACAATGACCATTGCAAAAAGTAGCAAGACGATAAATGTTGCAACAAAGACTAATGCCAACCATGCTTGCAATAATTAAATATTACTAACACAATAATATTATGAACAAATACAATTATGTACATTGTTATACACATAACTGTTGCATGAGTGGGTGGCATCATGGTACAGTGGTTAACACTTTCATCTCAAAACAAGGAGGTCCTGGGTCAGATTCCACCTCTGGCTGGTGTGGGCCTTTGTATGTGGAGTTTCCAGGTTCTTCCTTTTTTCTGCGTAGGTTCTCTCCGGGTTCTCCAACTTCTTCCCACGACCCAAAGACATGCACTTTAACTGGTTAATTGCTAAATCTAAATCACCTGTAGATGTGAGTGTGAGAGTGAATGGTGGTTTGTTTGTATGTGTCAGTCTTATGATGAACTAATGACATGTTCTGGGTTTACTCCACCTTCACCCATTGGTTCTGTAGGCTTCAGAACCCCTGTGACCCTCACAAGGACTGAGCAGTTCAGAACACGGATGGAAGGATATTACTTGTGTAAGATGATGGTCGATATTATTGTATGGCTTTGCATTTCTCTCAATCGTTCTACACTAGTCCAGGTGATATGCAGATACCTGAGGCAGCAGCACTGTAGATATTTCGTTTCCTGTCTACGTTGTTCTAACTCGCATTCAAATAGGCCAGTGTTTAGCATTAATGGAAATGTTATCAAGTGACTTGTTATTTGAATGTCGAAAAAGCACAAGAATATCATTTGAATAGCAGAATGAGGACTTCTATGTCACACATACACAGCTCTGTACAATAATGTATGGCTATCACACGGTGCCTATGTGAAAACGCTGCTCGCGGCTATCATTCCCCAGCCTTTGTTTTTCCCTCTTTTGAAGCACTAGACGAGCCAGAGAATGACTCCATTAATGCAGAACCTATTTCTTCCAAATCAAAAGAAACACCCCAACCAGTGTAATGACAACCTCTTCCCTTTTTGCCTCTGGTGCTCTTCTTTTACACATAACACAAAATGAGGTCAAGAAGATTGGAGTGTACAGTGCAGAGTGTTATGGAGAGTAAACGTCAATATGCATGTGGTTATGGTTCTTCTGATTGACAGTAATAATTTTTTGCCAAGATTTACAGTATGTAATCTGTACTGCTATGGCTCACAATCAAAACAGTGACAAAAATATGCAGCTACAACATAGAATGGGATCATGGGAGTTGTTTTCACCACCACTGTGGATGAAAATCTGTTTCATGTAATGGAAATCGTGTTCACAGATACAGAACTTAAGTTTTATTCACACGAGAGTTACTGGTGTATATTCATTTTATGTCACTTTATTCTGATGAAATCACTGCAGGTAAAACTACTAACAATTTAATGCCACTGAGAGGCGAGTTCATGAGACGAACCATAGCACTGAACAAAATTTCAGTGGTCTACTAGAACATTGTTGGAAGCGGTTGATGTAACAGAGATCTAATCAATTTAGATGTTTTAACACTGTAATAGGGAATCAGATGACCAGCATTGATTATGAAATTCCCCTAGTTTCAGTCCAGAGTAATACAGTAATGAAATAAGTCAAAGACAATATGGGTTTACTGCCTGGGTTTTTTGTGTTTTCCTATGAATTATCACAAAAAGTGTGTTTGGGAAAGCTAAATATCATTCTTTGCTCACAAAACTGAGGTACAAAATGTTCTTTTCACTTTTTGACATTTTTGCACTGGGGAGCCATTGCAGAGATGCTTCAGAATATCAAAGTTTTTCAACTTCTTCTCTACAAAATGTCACACCTGGGGACATAAAACATTTTTTGTGTTTTCTTTTGAGGGCGTATAAAAAGTAACTGTAACTGCTTTTTCCCATTGCTCTTGCATTCTTTTCTCAGTTTTTGCAACCTTGCTTGCATAGTGTTTGTCTTGTGTTTTTATATTTGATTCAGATTCTTTGTTGTTAAAGTTTCACATTGGTGGAAAAGCTCAAGAATTTTTTTGTAGGTATTTCTGCTTCGTCCAACATTTTAGTACGTCAACATTTTATTGTTTATTTTGACATTGTAAACTGAGTAACTTGGGGGGGGGCATTATTAGTGTTCGCAATAAATCAGAAGTCTACAAAACAGAATTTTAGCAAAAACTTTAGTGTTTTCTGACTCTAAGAACAGATTACCGACACTTTGTACAAATATACTTAATGTCTGGAAAATCTAAAAAAAAAAAAAGTGTATTCCAAATCATAACTTCATTAAGAATACAGGACATGAAAGTAATTATTGTTTAACTATTAAGAACTATTTTTAAAATGAAAACTTACTCACGTTAGATGAATGTGTTAACATGAAACAAATACTGAACATGTAATACTTCAACAAAACCATCTAACATTTACACTTTCCCTTAATGACAAGTTTTTGTTAAGGAACAATAGCATATTTACTGTTTTGCCATTTAGTCTGTTCCGTTTTTTGCTCAGAACCTCTCCTGCCTTTGAAAAGACTCTCTCTGCTGGTACAGAAGTGGCAGACATTCCTAGGTATCGCACCGCTAGTTTGCTTAGGACTGGGAAGGACTGACTGAGAAGCGTGATGCAGTACACACTTATCCAGGCGGAAGAAGAAGTAAGTTCCTGCTAATTGCGTATCATTTGAACAAGATCCCAATAGTTTAGTTACTGTTCACTGGGTTCCTGATATACATTACCTCAAATGACCAAAGTATCAAAAGTACCGATATTTTGATTTGTGAATTGATTTGTGAGAATTCATTGAGTGTAAAGGTCAGGTATCGGCGATATCGATCTTTCAGTATCAATCCGCACATCACTATTGCCTACATCCATGATAACAGCTTGCACACAGTCTAGTTTTACACAGTCTCTGTTTTTCTCCTTACAGCTAGTGTTACTTTAGGAATTGCATTAACTAAGAATTGAGTAAAGATTCATTATTGGCTCTCAAGGGGCAAGAACCCACAAAGTCGCTATTTTTATTTTTTAATTTTTTGGCTAGACTCATTGCAGCCTAATCCATTTAATTTGTACTATCTAATCAGGATCTGGAGGTTCATCCTTAAACTCTTCCTCAACAAGTCAGATAGGAGCTTTTAACATCTGCCATTTTGGTTGACAGGTCTGTATGACACTTCCTCATCTGTGGCATCAGACCTTTGGACTTTCAGTTTAATTAGCAAAAATATTCATTTTCCTGATAGACAGCTTGACTGTAGTTGCGGTTAATAAGTTTCAGTAACATGACTGTAACACAACTGTTACCAAATGCTTGATGTTTACCATTAAAGTGAACCTGCACATTAATTGTGCTTTGTGCATCACTTATAAGCAAGGGAAGTGCAAATTCAGTAAAAAAAATCCCCATAAATGCACCACACTGGACTTTTTATTACACGTGTGGACAGAACCTATAGGAAGCAGCCATTGCCGGCTGTAAGTGATATACCTGTCATTGATTGTGGGTAATGGAGTGCGAATAAACAAATAGCTGTCAGTAAACCAGATTAAGTGGAAAGAATGTGTTCGCACTTGTTGTTTGTGCCGCCGTAAACTTAGCACCACCATTGTCCAACACTGGCTGATAATGTGTGATCTTAGACTGGTGTCAGCTGCACGCCAGTCAGTAACCAGTTCATCTCAACCCAGGTAATCAGACAATACTACAGACTTTTGTCACTACCAGTGCTGGAACAGCTCGTGAAGGAGGTAACATATCGCTGAACATGTCTGACTGATGGAGCAGTGTCTAAGTTACCGGACGAAACTGCTTGCATGATATGTGATCTTTTGAAATAGCTAGCAATGAAAATTCACTACAGGTACCCTTTCACAAGTCAGTAAGCTACCACCTCTGACCCCTCAGGCTCCTATAGTCCTCCCCCTTTTGTCCTAATATAGTCACTTCTGGCTCCAAAAGGCCAACATGGTGACCACCCAATTGCAAACTACCTGCTTCAAAATGATAGTTCACTATCAAATGGATGACTTTACAGTTCCTCTGTCCAATGATTACATACGGTTTATGGTTCCTAACCTATGAGAGGTGACAAAGGAGGAGACGTGAGGAAAAACGAAGCAAAGTAACATCCTTTGAACAAAATGAGACATCATGCCCCAGAGCAGTCATCTTAAATAAATGTTAGTTAAATATGACATGTGCAACAGCTGGATCACCTCTTATTCTGTTCACATTACTGCAGTATTTTATCATCTCTGTCAAATGATCGATCATGCAGTTTACATAACAATATGGCTCAATGTATTAGTTGGTAATGTGGGGATGTCATATCACATATATGGGATTTTTAATGTCCTGTTCCTGCTGTGGTTTGTGTAATCCAGAGTGTATCATGCCTCAAATTTGTTATGGGTCCGCTCATCAGAAATATTTCCGCAAATGATCCACCTGAGGATCCGCTATCTACAATATGCATTTTAGGGAATGGAGTTTTCCTTAAAGATGGTGCAGCAGGATCAATTTATGGGTCACAAACAAGTATCAAGGATCAAGGAAGTAAAAAATAGGGAATTGAGAAGAACTTATAGACTCCAGTACAAAGTTCACATTAAGCTAATCTTACATATAGAACATGACACCTGTTAACATCAACCGTATTCATGGAAATCTAACCCTAATCTAGTGTAATGGTTAGACTTTGAACAGGAGAAGTTTAAGACTGACATGCATGTATTAGATTTCATATGAAAGGGAAAATCCTCTTGTCTTGTCTCTGTGTTGAACATCAGTTTAAACATGGCTCAAATGTGACCCTAATGCAGTCAATAAAATGCATCACTAATGACTTGGTGGGTGTTAAGAGGTTGAATAAAATTCTGCATTGTTTGTAGTGTCACCTGGTGTGGGAGTCTGAGCTCAAACCCCTGATACCCAGCCAATGTGGCTCGAGTCCTAATTAAGTCAATATGGAACCACTATGAGCCAGTATCATAATGATTGTAAGTGTTTGCTTCATCCCATGAAAAGTGCATCATGGGCATAATATGATAATAAGAGGCCCTAATGCCTCCCCCGATGGGAAAGCACCTTCTAATTACACAGTAAAGGCTATATTTAGTGACTATATGTACTTATGGAAGGTAAGCAGACATTTGTTGTTGTGTTATTTGTGCTTCAGTAGATTTCTTTGCAGCATTCAGGTTATTTGTTTGTGTGCATTCCAGTTTGTAAGCTTTGTTTGCAAGGGAGGGGAGAAGACAGGAAGGGAAGAAGAAGAAGAGAGGTGCTGAGGGGTGGGCGGGTGGGGCTGTGAGGGGTTCTTTTCATATTCTCAGCATGAATCCTGCAGAAAGTCATTACCCACAACAATAGAATTTCTGCTCTATTTGCCTGGCATATTTTTCCATCTGGCCTCTGAAGTGTGCCACCCTTAGTCCAGAGTCTAAAGAAGTGGTTCAGACAAACATCTCTGCTCACCACTGCCCAAAACATGTCCTGACTGTTACTTGGACAGAGGATGTGCTTTGGATACACTGCTGGTATGCATGTCTGTCATTCTTAAGACAAGCTCAAATTATCTCTGATTTTTTTTTTTTTTTTTTATGTGAAATCTTATCCAATGTGATTCAAAATAGGAAAATATTGAGATTTTCAAGGATATAAATGAATAGGTAATGGGCCACACTCAAGAGGTGCTTAAATGAATGGATTTCTTGTTAAATACTTGAGAATTATTGGAATTAGTGGCATTTACTAATTTCTTGCTATTTGAAATTTTCAGATGTGGAGTAGAAACAAAACAGACATGTCTTACCTATTGTTCATTTTGATTTACACAAAATTGTTGAGCACATAAAAAAAAGTAAAAAAAAAAAAAAAAAAAAAAAAAAAAAACAGACTCTGGAATTATTAAGTTTTAATCTGCATCCTTCCCCACCCATCCACACCCTTTGGATAAAGGTCAATGAAACACTATCCACCATCCTGAGTTCCAGAATCCCAGCATCAGCATCACTCTGTCTTCTTGGCGACATATCCAAAATACACCTCCAATCCAGATTCAAAAACTCATTACTCATTTCTCTAGCTGTCGCCAAAAAAGGAATCCTCCAGAACTGGAAATCCAAAAATTCATGTCACATCACTAACTGGACCAACCTTATTGCTGAATATATTTCAATGGAAAAGAATAATGCTCTCCAGAAGAAGCGTGTGTCAACCTTTGAGAACAACTGGAACCCATTCATAACTTTTTTTTTTAAAAACAAACATAGCCGAAAACCACATATATCATCAGAACAGAACACATACCCCCTTGCCCCTTCTACTACTCCCCCCCCCAACACCAACTTTTTTGTCTCAGCATTCAACTTCCACACCTCACTCCCACTCATCATTAACATAAATATATACACACACACACCACACTTACATCAATGCAATACATCTGATGGACATTACAGGTTGGGGAAGCAAAATTTACAATATTTTGATTGAAAGGGATTGAAAGACAGTGTATGACCAATTAGTTTATTGAAAGTCATGAGAATTTATTTGCCACAAGAAAATTTACATCATAGAAAATGTTTTTATTCTACAGGGTGAGTCAGAAAAAACGCTCTTTTCATTTAAAGAAATTGTACCACTGAAATGGAAATGCTTATTTTTCTTTTGATTATACAGTCATATTGATGTGGTTACTGAGCATGTCTGGCGATTGAATCATTGATTTATGGCATAGCATAACAGAGGGAATGTCCATTGTTTATTGTGCACCGAAATATCTGCCAACACAGTTTATGCCACCGTGAATGAAATTGAAATTGTCAACCATTACAGCATGTTTACTCGCCATCAAAATGTTTTGTCTCAACGAAGTCGTCCGGCACGACCTTCAACCTGGCTACCATTCAGATTGATGCAAATCTGTGCTCGTTGTCGCATCTCTAACACAGCTCTTCTCGCCATTCGTGTTCGTCGTAGGGCTTGGATTTCAGCCGTGATGCGATTTCGGAGTTCCTGAAGAGTTTGTGGAACAGTCTGATACACATGGTTTTTAAGATACCCCCACAAGAAAAAATCAAGGGGGGTCAAGTCAACTGCCGGATGGTTTCTTGGACGCTACCAGTTTCGCAGAATTTTGTCACCATGAAAGCTCTCTGCACATCCGTAAACTGTGGTCTTGCCATGATGAAAACTCCCTGGGCACTGTCATGTAGGCCTATGTCCTGAGTGTGAAAGCAAAGCCCCGACTCCTGTAATTGTTGTCAATTTCAAGTTTGTTCACTGTGGCATACATTGTGTTGGCAGGTATTTCAGTGCCCAATAAACAATGGACCTTCTCTCTCTTATGCAATGCAATAAATCTATGACTACATCACCAGACATGCTCAATAACCACATCAATATGACTGTATGGTCAAAAGAAAAATCAGTGTTTCCGTTTTAGCAGTACAATTTCTTTAAATGGAAAGAGCGTTTTTTCTGATGCACCCTGTATGTGTTCTCCTTCTTTCTCAATAACTGCCTTCACACACTTCCTGAAACTTGTGCAAGTGTTCCTCAAATATTCGGGTGACAACTTCTCCCATTCTTCTTTAATAGTATCTTCCAGACTTTCTCGTAATAGTTTTGCTCATAGTCATTCTCTTCTTTCCATTATAAACAGTCTTTATGGACACTCCAACTATTTTTGAAATCTCCTTTGGTGTGACAAGTGCATTCAGCAAATCACACACTCTTTGACGTTTGCTTTTCTGATTACTCATATGGGCAAAAGTTTCTGAAAAGGTATGGATAATAGTGTTAGGTATGATTATGACATCAATATATGTTTGGTTTCAAAACAATTGACGTAGTGCCTGCTGAGAAAAAACAACTAAATGTTCATTGTAAATTTTGCTTCCCCACCCTGTAGTATCTCTAAGAGCAACCACTTAGTTTGTCTGTCCACTTGTCTTGTCTTATGTCCGTTCTGTCCCACTGTCGTGTGTCAATCTGTCACTTTGTTATGTCCTGTCCCTGTGCACTTTTGTTTATATGAACCCCTCCCTCTATGTATATGTGTACTAGCAAGGAATGGATGACAATATGAGTGTAAACTTGAAATTGTTACTGGTCACTTGTTAAGCACAAGCTGCAATTAAAAAATAAAGTTGTCCCTCAAAGGGAGGGGGGGGTGGTGTTAAAATCAAGAAAAAAAAAAAGTTTTAATCTGCATACCCTTTTACAATTTATATCTTTCATGTTTCATTCCAGATCGCTACCCACTGTCACCCACTATCCTCCAGTTAACATTGCCTCTAACAGGCGTGTGAGGCCTGCAGAATTCTGCTCTCCTCATCTCCCTAGCAGGTTTCTGACAGTTGTGTGTTGCTGATAGGTAACATAAACATTAAAAAAGTAAAGAGTTATGGAAAATTAAATTTTTGCCCGAGGAGCTCAGGAGTTGCCACTTGGTAAATGAGTAACAGCAAAACAAGTTTGCCAGTGATTTCCATATCCTCTGTAAACAGTCATTATTGTGCACATTTTCATCATGGATAACCACTGGAAAATGAAAAATCCCAGCAGATATTGTTTGGTAACCTCACTTAGTAACTGAATACCCAAAAATGGCATCTTCTGTATGTCATGTAACAGCAAAGCTTTTTCTTGGGAGCTGTAGCTAAAAATCAAAAGAAAATATTTATATTTTTTATGCAATACAGGTCATCCAGTGCAATTAATATCACTGCTAAAATGAAGAAGTTGATATATGGTTTCCAACAGCAACACATCAATCTCTGTGATGTGGGGTCCTTCTTGTTTATTTTTAATGTTTTTCTTGTAAAAGAATACACCCAAATACAGAATAGAACAACACCAGAAACTGTCAGTGGTCTAAGAAGAAAACAAGGACATCTACACTGTCTCTTGGCTCACTTTTTATACAGAAAATCCAAAAAACAACAAACATATTGGCTCTGATTCCAGTTATAATGTTGCTTCATTGTTTCCATTGCAGTATGAAATGGCATTGTGTTTTCTATATGTAAGTTCAGTCTCTTCCAGGGGTCGGGCTGTACTCAAGATTTGCAACCTTCACAACTGCGATTTTCACTGAATGAGAAGAAAAACCATCTGTCTGGGGTTTTACATGATCTATGTTTTACCACAGTGGCTCTTCTGCTGTGGCTTACTAATGATTAGTTTGGTACCTCAACTACATTTACATTTACATTACAAAAATACAATGTTTGGAAATTGTTCATTCATTCATTTTCTAAATTGTTTAACACTCCAGAGGGCTGTGGGGGTGCTGGAGCCTATTCCAGATACCATCAGGTGAAGGCGGAGTCCACCCTGGACATGTTGCCAGTTCATCACAGGACTGACACATACAGGCATACAACTATTGACTGTCACATTCATACCTAGAGGTGACGAAGAGTGACTAATTCCTCTTTTTCAAGGTACATAGTGGGAGGAAGCTGGAGAGAACCGACAGACACAAGGATAACATGCAAACTCCACACTGAAAGGCCCCTGGTGGCTAAGATCAAACTTCTTGCTGTGAGGCATCAATGCTAATCACTGCAGCACTGTGCTAGCCTTATGAAATTATATAACCACAATTAGGAAAACAGTTGAGATTTGTATTATGTTTACTGGGGGGAGGAGCAGTGATTCAAAAACATAAAACTGATTAATTCTGAAGTGATACAGGCTAACTATTAGCAAATGCAAATTGGGTTTGAGCATATTAAGTTTAGCCAAAAAAAAGAGCCTAATGGTGAAATGTTAAAAAAGGAAAAATATTTTGATTTTTATTCTGTGTAAAGGTTGCAGATCTTTACGGATGGACGTTACTGTCCACCATTACAGATGGACGTTATTGTCCATCTGTACAGGTGGACAGATGGCTTTAGTCTGACAATGACGACATCATCTTCAAAAGTAATTGTCATGATTTCCATGTGTTCCTTGTGTTTTCTGACAAAGCCACATGGAGCCACTGGAGATACTAAGGAACCACTGTGGTTCAGGAGCTTTGGGTTGCAGATCTTTGGTCTATTCTCAGGACAGAGAAGAAAGATGAATGAATGAATGAATGAATTAATTAATTAATTAATTAATGTTTATTTCAGTTAAATACAAAACACATACATATTTAAAAAAACAAACAAACATAAAATTAACACAATTTGTAACTGAAAAAGGAGGAAGCTGAAGCCAGAGGCTTATTTCTGCTTCTCCTATTCCCATCCTTACTCTGAGTCCACACCTGAAGTTGCAGCAGATTAATACTTAAACACAAATTATACTACATTCAGTGTTATAAGTCACTTTATAATCATATTACTTTCATAGCCCTTCAGAATTTGACAAATTAAATTCTTTTTGAAACTCAACAGTGAGCCACACAATTTCACTTCATCCTTCAGTTCGTTCCATAGCTTGACACCAATAACAGAAACACTGTGATATTTAACGTTTGTTCTTACTTTTCAATTTTCAAACACAAACATCCCTCTTAGATTATAATTTCCTTCTCTTAACTTAAAAATTTTCTGAATAAAAGGAGGAAGATCTTTACTTTTAACACGAAACATAAATTCCATTGTTTTTAAATATACAATGTCAAAAAATTTTAGAAAACCAGATTCTACAAAAAGTGGATTACTTGGTTGGAGATAACCAGCTTTGTTTATGACTCTAATAGCTTTTTTTTAAAGTTTAATTATCGGGTCTATATTAGTTTTATACACATTGCCCCATATTTCCACACAGTATGACATATATGGCATTACAAGTGAACAATACAATATATGCAAGCATTTTTTGTTTAACAAGTCTCGAGTTTTACAAAGAATCGCAACAGCCTTGGACATTTTACATTTGATATATTCTATTTGTGGTCTCCAACAGAGTTTATGGTCAATAATCACTCCCACAAATTTTGTTTCATACACCCTTTCAATTTCAATTTCATTAATTTTCAGTTTTATTTCATAATTTCCCCTAGCACCACCAAAAACCATAAATTTTGTTTTATCTTCATTAAGTGATAACTTATTTACGTCAAACCATTTTTTTAACTGTATCAATTCCTTTTCCACAGTTTCTAATATTTGTTTCACATTTGCTCCCGAGTAAAGCAAATTAGTATCATCTGCAAATATTGTAAATTTTAATTTACTAGATGCCATAAAAATGTCATTTAGATGAAGTATAAATAACTTAGGTCCCAGAACTGAACCTTGTGGGACCCCACATGTTACTTTTCTAAGTTGTGAATTTGTATTTCCAATTGATACATACTGAGACCTATTTTGAAAATAACTTTTTAACCAGTTTTGTGCCACACCTCTTACACCATACATTTCACATTTCCGGAGTAATATTGAGTGATCAATTGTGTCAAATGCTTTCCTTAAATCAATAAAAACAAAAACGATGTGTGTTTTTAGTTTGTGGCATTCTCCTCAGTAGCTACGTGACCGAAATATACCCAAATATGGAGCACAGCACCTTCTAATAAGCAGGTGGAATTCATCGCACAAGGAATTTATAATAAGATTGTGCCGTTGTGAATTTGGGGGATCTGACTTTAAAACATGAGTGGGAGCAAACCTCAAAGAATCAGGATTGGAATACAAAATATTCTTGCATGGAGGCGAATGGCTGCTTTCAGCCTTGTGGTGCTGGTCATTAAGGAGTGAACAATGCTGCTCCATTAGCTTCTGTGTATCAGTCATGTGGAACACATTGAAACAGTGAAGCTTTCCATAGTACCTGCTGAAAACCTGAAAATCATTTTCCTATTGTGTCTGCGTTGAACTCTTTTGTTATCATGCCTCATTGCTCTCCAGCAGTTAAACAGCTTTGGGAAAACTGAGATGCAATAAAGGATCCAAACAAAACACTTGGCAGAGTACTGTAATGGCCCCGTCCTCCCACTGAAAGCCCAGTATGTGGGAAAGATTCTGCAATGGGTGGGAGAGCGCTCATCTTTCCTTCTCCTTCTGTGGCCTCCTTTGCTTGTTCTCCCTGTCTTCTATCCATGAGAGTGGAAGGACGGAGGAATGCTTTCTGGCACATGGATTCGTTTGTTGTCTTGGTGACTGCGGCAAAGCCACCTCAGAAAAACTCAGGGCCCAAATACATCACCACCCGGGCACCCCAAGCAGCCGAGATGAGGCTCTGATCTGATTCTCTACAGATCGACATCCTGTTCCACAACCCAGAACAGCTTGCTATAGTTCCCGTTTATTTAAAAAAAAAAAAAAAAAAAGAACAAGAAAAATCCCCCAGCTTCCTGGCAACCATCCAGATCCTTAAAACTCAAAAGAAACACTCCTGTGCTGCCTTACACACATCTCTTTTCATGTGCAGTTATTTAAGTAAAGATTGTTTTTCTATGTGTGCCCACTGGCTTTGAAGATTCTGTTCCGCATGCTTTGGATATGTCTGTTTTCCTCCAAGACAAAGCCTCCCTCTAATTTCTGCGGCTGTGTGCAATTTTGGCGGACAGCCTTCAGATTTACATAGTGAAGTGGCCCACCTGCTATGTGTTTGTCAAGCAGAGAGAGAGAGACGGATACAGTGCCTTTGTTTAAGATCGTAGATTTGATTAGAAGATTACTAATTCATCCTTACAAAGCTAGGGTTACGAGAATGGTCCATGTTTTTGGATTTATAAAGATCTTGAATTTCTATTCCTGTGCTGATGTAAGGAGATATCCTAATGTAAATAGAACTATCTGTAAAAGTCACAGTAGACTTCTCAGGATAATGATTAGAGGAAGCACAAGACAAACATTATAACATGTTTCCAGAAAACATGCTTTAAGTAATGGCAAGGTTTCCATTAACTCTGAAATGCACAGTTTGCCTCTCAAGTACCTCCCAAACTCTGTACATACAAAGACATGTTACTGCTCAAAATGAGAGATCTTTGCTCATTGTTCTTAATTTCTATAAGCATTTCCCATTGCAAACACACACTTACATGCTTGCACATGAAAACCCAGACTTAAACACAGATCTACACTCACACACCACGCACTGAGTTCCTCTAGCTTTATGAAACATTTCCCAGGAGGCTTAGTGACTGAGGAAGTGTCACGTAGATCATTTTCTCATTTCTCCTTTTGATGAAAGCTTGTTTTGAGAACCCCCCACCCTTTCTGAACACAAACGTTAAAGTGACTGCAGTGAATGAAGACGCTCAACAGGATATCATAGCTGTCAAAGCGATATTACATTCCCTGAATTGTTTCATGGACCATTGTTAAATTGAATTATGCTGAAACTGAATGATCAGCATCATCTACATACAAATTACTCTGTGGATTATGCAGCGGTTTAATAAGAAAAGTTGAAACATGCAAAGGAAATATTACTGTCACTGTGAAAGTTGTTATTATTGACACAGTCTACTCCCCCAAACCTGGATTGCACATTATCCAAAAGGAAAGTATCATAATAATCTCCCCACTGTGTGCTGACCTACTATCGATGGCCTGTGGAAACCAATTCAGTCCAGCTTCACAGATATGTGATGTGACTCCAGTCTGGCAGGGGTGGACAGGAATGAACGGTGAGATAAGAAAGTCCAGACCCAGTCGCCCACTGCCCGCCCATCGCAGTGAAGGCAGACGTGTGACAGATCATAAAATTAACAGGCTCTTTTTTTGACATACAGAAGCAGTGCACAAACAGAACTGCTGCCTAGAGATAGCAGGCAAAGCAATCACCACGAGAGACATGGGGGGAGATGGGAGGGGCGGGGAGTGTAAAGGGAGGAAGGAGGCTATAGACCGACATGTAATCCAACATTAATGAAGCAGAAGTGAAATCACTGTTGTGTTTGTAGGTTTTTCGCCAAAAATATTGAACTTTTGGCAGCTCACTACTGACCCATGAGGGTAAGGGTTAAACTTGAGCCATATTTGAACCAAGCCACCAGCTAAGTGTCTCAAAAATAGTATGATCAACAGCTCGTAGATTGTGGCTCCAGAAAAGCCTGACCTCCCGTAGACGTTGATTGAACCCCTCTTTAAGACTACACTGTGAATAATTATATTCCCGGAATAATCCTGGTCTCATTTGTTTCATTTGGACCAGGTATTCAAGGCTAACTGAAGATTTTGATATTTTCTGTTGCAGGCTTTGATTGGCAAATCTGACAGCTTGCTCACATGCCAAGTTCTGGTTTACTAAATACAACACATTTTTGTTTTTTCATGAGTGTTCAACAGTAGCTGTGGTTACAAGGATTAAAATGACTTCACACAAATATCCATGGTCAACAAGGGTTTCGCTACCTGGAGGAAAATACTTAGATTTTATGTAAATCAGGTAGATTGATTCCAAATCTGAAATTGGAAAAACTCCAACATATCACAGTTTTCAGTCATGCACAAGTCAGTATATAGCCATTAGGAGTATAAAAGTCTAGGTGATCAAAAATCAGATGCTTTTAATACCTAAAAAAAAAAAAAAAAAAGGTGCAAAGTCATGCAAAGCTGCAAGCTGAAATTTTAACTGAACACCAGATTGGACAATTCATTGCTTATCCAAAATTCAGTTCAAAACTTAGCTCTCTTGAATAAATAGCTTAGGATTCATTTGTGCAAGTGGAGCAACATTCTCTGGTCAACCACAGAGCCCCGATTTATGATCAACTAGTTGAGGACATGTTTAAAGCACATGCATGGATAGGCTGTAGATTGTCAAAATTTCCTCCATGTGCACCTTAATTTTTTTGGTGTTTAGTTTAGTTTAGTGTTTAGAGGTATAGTGATGCAAATGATGAAAATGCGGGACAGTTTCATCCAGACATTTCTAAAGTAGACACCAGGTACCAGCGGCCTTCAGCCCAGACATGATGGTGATTACTGTTGGTTCATAGAGCAGGAAACTGTCACAACTACAAGTATGAGAGCAAATACTTGAAACATTTTGGAACAATATGGAGCCAAGCTGATGGGGTTTTTTTTTCTGTGGGTGTGAAGTCCATATCTATGAATAAATCAATAATTTTAACACGTTTTCTTCAGAATACAAAGTAAAAGGCATTGGCACGAGATTTTTTTTTTTTTCTTCACTTTAATCAAAATCATGATGTGCAGGGAAAATTTTGGTTCCAGATTTGGGATAAGCTGTTTTTCTTCTGGTGGCAGAAGAAAAGAATATGTTGTTGTTGCACAGTGTGTTTGATGAGGTTTGTTGTTTTATCATGTCAGTTAGCTTAAGTTTTGCATTACCTCACCTATATCCCCTCAGTTCAGCCCGTTCATCCAAATATGGTCACTACTAGACAGACAAAACACATAATCAAGGCTTCAAAATAACAGTTTCACTCTCTTTCCCAATTCTTCCTGTAGCTCTATTGTCTCTAAGTAAAGCAAAAAGCCCAAATAATATCAAAAATAAAATATTTCTAATGGCAGCATCTCGGCCACTTGAGTTGATTACAGTCACACCACACAGTTGTCGCTACTCCTGTTTCCCTCAAAAGCACCACAATACAAAGATAGAAGCACACCAGAACTAGCTCTGCTTTCTGCTTCACTAGAAATACCTGCTGAGTCTGTTTTTTTAAGGGCAGTGTGTTTAGTATAAAAGACCATGAAACAGGGAGTCAGAAATACATTCAGGATCTACTCAGTTTTCAAAACAACACCCTACACAGATTCCCAATAGTACAAAATCACTATATCAGCATCCATAATAAACAGTGATGGAATGTTAATACAGTAGAATCTAATTTCAAGAAAAGATTTCCATGAAAAAAGTTGATGTTTAAAGATTAAAGTAGGGTTATCCAAAAGCCCTTATGGCTCTGAAAGCTGTTCAGAAGCAGAAAGTGTAAATATACCATGGCTATGATAAAACTGGACAGCAAGATTAAAGTTTTTCATACAGGCTAGGTGCCACCTCCCAGATATAATTTAAAGATAACATCCACATTTTCTCTCCCCAGTGATCTGAACTGCTCTCTCAGATGACCAACAGGCCTCAGCGGTAGCCATCTCTGCTCCAGCTGATAACCTCGCACAATGCAGGGCTCCAGCGTCCCTGCTTGGCCAAAGGGCAGTGTACGAACTACATTTTCTGCTTGGGTGGACTCAATGTTTTTGGAATTCTATTGGCTCTGCTGCTGCTGCTCCTGATCTAAGTATAGGGAAGAAATGGGAAAGAAAAAAAAAAAATAGGAGCAGTTTATAATGCTGCCTTCAGAGATGGAAGGTGAGATCATGAGGATTGGTAAAGTGGATGGGGGTTTGGGTCCAGATTGTACAACTTGTGCTTGTGCCCTGGCCCCTTACGCAGCTGAAATGTCAAACCTGCCCTTTTTACTCAGTCCAAATGTTATTATTTTTTTTATCACATTCTGTACAGTATACCAGCCCCACTTGGTTTTCTGTCACTCAACTCCCTCAATCTCATTCCATCACACTCTTTCTTATCTTGCTCCTACTTTCAAGAACAACCAATCTCTCACTGTCTGTCAAATGCTTTCTTTGCTCCCTGATGGATACTACATGTTTGAACACACTTGTAATGCCTTTCACAATTAGTTTACATGCACTGTTATATTTCACTTTTACGCC
Source organism: Sphaeramia orbicularis (assembly GCF_902148855.1). Taxonomy (NCBI): domain Eukaryota; kingdom Metazoa; phylum Chordata; class Actinopteri; order Kurtiformes; family Apogonidae; genus Sphaeramia; species Sphaeramia orbicularis. The sequence goes on from NC_043976.1 coordinate 6,928,718, forward strand.
GATAATCAAGTATACATTGACGAGTGCATGTATACAGCACATTCAGAATAACATATGGCCTCTTGAGTGTTCAGTGCATTATACACAAACCACAGCCAACCTTTTCATGAAGGTTCTTGAAGGAACAATAGGTTCAGTAATGGATGTATTTTACAGTTCAAAGGTTGGGGCATTAGATGGACATAGATGGAGTATGTCTGATATTAATGTAGAACTGCAAAGTCACATTTCATACAAAGTCTTTAAAAAGTCTTCACATCAACTCATCCACTGCTGCTCTTGCAGTGTGGTTGGTTCAAGACCTAGCTACTCAGTCAATATACTTTCCAGCTCAATATTCTGAGTCTAAACTAATTTTAATATGACAACATTAATGTTGACATGTCTACAAATCACTGCAATGGATGGCATTAGTTTATTGCCTACATTACAGAAAACATCATCCTCACAGCACTGATTAATATGTATAACTTGCCAAGCCTATAGACAGAGTGAACTGCTCTTTGCAGTAGAACCAGCACACTCACAGTTCTATGAAGAGTGCACAGTTATGAAATGCCACATTGAATTTGGGCATTATATTGACACACCGGAGTTGCTTGGCTTTGTGGGATTTATAACTTAATGAAAAAAAAACCTGCTCCTTGCCATATAGCCTGTCTCATCTGGCTTCCATGTCCATTTCCCGTAAATGCAGGGCCACGGGGAGGGAGGTGCTCCGAATGACCCTCTCCCTTGGATCTAATGTGTGTCCCACGCTGTTGTCAGAATGACTTAGCTGTTACCTGGTGAGAGGTGCTAAGCATCACATGTGGTTTTCACGACTTAAGACAAGTGTGGTGGCTCAGAAACAGTCATGTTGTTGAAAAACCAGGCTTTTAGTAAGTGAGCTCACTATTTTTGGATGGAAAACAACACAGATACATGAACACGCCATACGCTTCCACTTCTCCTCCCTCATCGCTCTTCCTCCTCTTCCAGACGTGCTCTCATACGCACATGTTTCGCTCGATAAAGCTCTATGCCCAGGCCCACTTCAGCCATGCAACATCCTGACTGATGGCTCCCTCAGCAGCACTCTAAATGACTGTGCCCATTACCATTAGAAAATATGGAACATGAGCACTAAGAAACATACACTGCCGATTAATCAGGGAGAGGGGCCTTTCCCCTCTCTGATCCTCGCTGCTATGTTACATGGGCACGGGGGACAGCTCAACACTGAGGAGGCCAATAAAACAGGAAATTCTCTTGGGGGAACCACACGCTGCCAGGCCATCCACCGACTCAGGAGCACGGTGATATACTGGACCATTAAGACTCAGCGACACCCGATACTCAATGCCTGCAGGGGGCGGCGGGTCTGTTCTCATCTTGGCTTTTACAATCTGGCTAATTTCTGGGAGGAAATCCATATGTAGTATTCAATTCTAATGAAGTCAGGAACATGTGTGCAAATTACCTGAGAAAAGTAACTCTATACCCATATGGGTGTTGGGGGACACTGCTGAGAGCTAATTGTTGAAGGTAAAATGGCATCGATTCAAATTACTTTAGAGAACTCTGCAGCTTTTATGGTGACTCATAGTGCATTGTTATTACCTGTTGGAGGAAAACAGGAGCTCCATTCAAGGATGCCATTTTAATTTTTTCCCCTTCAGTTTTTACTACACAAGGAACAAAGCGAAGGAAACTGCTAGGATTGTTTTTAAGTTAACAACATGGCCCACTGCCTAACAAGGAGCTTGGGGGAATAACATGTTAAGTGGGGTTGTGAGCTAGAGTCCTGCACTGTTGTGTTGATGTTTATTGCCTGCAAACAGCCAGGCACAAACTGTCTACCTTATCCTGCACATGAAAGCATGGCCCGATTTCAAAGTTCCCAAAGAGAGCACAGTCTGCAAAACACCTGCGAGATAACACTCAGGGAGGATTAAACCGCTATTCGACTCTCTCTCTCCCCCTTTTCCCTCAGTCTCCCTTTTCCTCTCTCTCTCTCACACCCTCTCTCTCTCTTTTCATGTGTTGAGTCTCAAGTAAAGACTGCGACCGTGGCATTCCTGCTGGCTCCAAAGGCCGACTCGCCGATATCATTCAGAAGTGAGCCCCTCGGATTTGTATACTTAATCCAATATTTATGCTCTGTGTATGTTAGCGAATGCAAAACAGTTTGTGCTTCCAACAAACAAGACACATGGTCCCCAGATAGATGTGAGAAAATACACAAATGCATTGGAAAAGGAGGGAAAAAGAAATGAGAAAATAAGAGTATTACTGCAGGGGAAGCTCTGCGAGGAATGTTTACGGCTCACGGTAAAGCAGATAGCCAGAGTCAACCCCAGGAAGCATTATCACAGTAGGAGAGTCTAATGTGTTGAACATCTCCACTGTTCATTTCCATTGCTGCGTGTTGACAAAGTATTGTGCTAGTCTGGCCAGAGCTTAGTCAAATTGCTGTAGCCGTGTGTAAAATCATATTAACCAAGTGCAAAATTATGCGTCAGTTAACATTGCGTGACCAGATTTGTCTGTCTGCACGTGAAAACAATACCAAGTGTGACCTAGAATTCCAGTTCAAGAAGACCCATAGAACTGAGAGTATAATGTAGCATTCAGGATGGGTTGATGCTACAAATCCGACAGGAAAACAGTCATCTGACACATCCTCCTTTTCTTTTATCTCCTTTGAAGGAGTTAAGCATCTGTTCACCCCAACTCTTGCCATATCCATGCCTAGCCATGATGTTCCTCCAGAGGGGAGTACAGGGGTGTCCTTGGTATCTGTGTTCACCCTTCATATCCAGATAAATTGGTCAAAGGTTTCATCTGCTGCTGGTCTTTTCCAGCCCACAACCAGAGGGATCTTCATGGTCATGCTGGCTAGTAGGATGCTATGTCACATGACTTCAGAGAAGACTACAGGGCTCCTGCAGCTCCTTGCAGTGATTCACACACAGACAATCATTACCACTTGTTGAGTTCTAGAAGACTTTTAATGGATTGCAGAGAATATATTGGTCCGTACAATATGTGTACAACATTTCCATGCATATTTCATAGTTGAGATCTTTGACTGTTTTCCTCGAAGTCCCACAAGGCTCCATAAGAGTGAGTCTTATCAGCAATCAAATGCATCATGGAAACAGATAAAGAATGCTATTCATCACACAACGCAGAAAGATAAACGCTTATACACATGTATAAACAAACTTCAGTTATACATGCTCACACAAATCATTTCCCCGGAAATAGTATGCTTTGACATTAATCAACCATATGAATATGGTTGCATTTTGGAACAAATACTGTATTTCACAACAACATTTGTCAACACATGTATGTTTGCATTATAGTTCCATATAGTGTCTATCACTGAGTACATTTACATCCACCCTAGTAATCCACTAGCATTCCAAATTTAACAGTATTCTCAGTTCAATAAACAGCCTAGTCATTTCCAAAATTAAGCCTTTTTCCAAATGTAGCATTTTCAAATTCAGACATACAGGATATGCCGATATTATTCTGGTTTTATGAAGATTCTCTGAACAGATATTCAGCACATTGGGAAAATGAATGTAATTTATGGATTTATTTTTTTATTTTTTTGGTCAGGATGTGATACACAGCTGCAGTTTATGGTCAAATGAAGTAAAGACAAAAAAATCTCTGGTAGAGATGGAGGCTCCAAAAAAATTTTCACATTTGTAGTTGGAAGGAGAAACACACTTACTGTTAAACAGCAGTTTTCTAGATATGAATAAATATCAAAAAGAGGACCTTTTTTCAGATGTGTTTCAGGAGTTTGAAGGAACAAAAGATTTAGGTTGATTTCACAAACTCATCTTGGCAGTCTGTCGACAGTGTAAAAATGAAGAAATATTTTTAATGGGGTATGGACGGCTGCATGTAAACAGGAATATAATTACTATTGTAAATAGATGGACATGTACACTTTATATTCTGTCACAGTTTATTCTTCATACCACTTATTTGTTCTTATTCTGTTTATCTCTCTCTGTAAAAAAAAATAATGGAATTTATGAATGAATGGATGAATGAAATTTTTATTTCGAACACGTAGACAGTGAAATCAAAACAAAAATCAACCAACAAAATATAAGTACTGGAACATAAATGATTGATAAGCAAACAACAAAATAAATAAATAAATAAATAGTAAATAATAATAATAATAATAATAATAATAATAATAATAACAACACAGATGAAATGAAATTATACATGCTCAAAAAGGAGTAGGAAGAAGTAAAAAACGTATGTACTCCTACCCCCAATTTCTATTCCTCTTGATCATTATATAGCAATTATCATTTTGAATGAATAATAACAATAATAATAATAATAATAATAATAATAATAATAATAATATAACAATATTACACATCCTTTTACCCATGTACACTAATATGATAATACCCATTTACAACTTTTCCTATCATCTGGTAGGAAATGCCAGATATTAATAAAAACTAAAAAGAACAAAAACAAAACAAAAACAAAACAAACAAAAACCCTCAAACAAAAACACTTACACATACATAATATAAATACATATAATATTCTATATTGTCCTATATAGTAATAATATATTCATATATCCATATTTAAACTAGCTATTATCAGCACATATGTGTCAAAGCCACACTATGAAAAACACTGGATTCCCCCTCAGGCCCTTTCCTCTCTGTATTTTGTAAAAATCATTTGTTTGTATTTGTTTTTAAACTGTTTGATGTTTGGACATTGTTTCCGCTCGGCACTCAGTCTGTTCCATAGTCTTACACCATTATTGGATAAACAGAATCTTTTCTTCGTGGTTCGACATCTTTGTATCTTAAAATTTGTCATTTCCCTTAATTTATACCCTCCCTCTCTTTCCTGAAACATTTTCTGTAAATGGTTTGATAATGGATTATTTCTGGCTTTGTACAGAAATTGTGCTGTTTGGAATTCAACCATATCATTACATTTTATTATTTTAGACTTTAAAAATAGTGGATTGGTGTGTTCACGATAGCCTACATTGTGGATTATTCTGATAGCTCTTTTTTGCAGTATGAAAAGTGGATCTAGAGAGCTTCTGTATGTATTGCCCCACACCTCCGTGCAGTAATTTAGATAGGGTAAAACCAGGGTACAAAACAATGTGTGGAGTGATTTGTTGTCTGAAATGTGTCTTGCTTTGGCCATTACAGAGATACTTCTAGATATTTTAGTGCAGATGTATTTAATGTGAGACTTCCAGCAAATTGTGTCATTTATTATCACCCCAAGGAATTTGATTTCGTGCACTCTTTCCAAATCAACACCCTCTATCTGTACCCATACGTGATGATTTATTTTTCTGTTACCGAATACCAACATTTTTGTCTTGCTCAGATTTAGTGACAGCTTGTTTTTGTCAAACCAGTTTTTGATTTTGATGAATTCTGAAGTGATAGTGTCCAGAAGTTGCTGAAAATTGTCACTTGAACCGATTATGTTTGTGTCATCAGCAAATAAAATGAATTTGAGTATTTGTGATGTCTTACATATGTCGTTGATATGCATGTTAACAGTTTCGGACCCAACACTGACCCCTGTGGAACCCCACACACAATGTCCAAACATCTTGACTGGTTGTTTCCCATTTTGACTAACTGCTTTCTGTTTCTAAAATAACTTTTCACCCATTCTAGTACCAGTCCCATAATTCCATATTGTTCCAGTTTATTGATTAATATTTCATGATTTAACGTGTCATTTACTTTTTTTTTTTTCTTTTTTTTTATCAAGACAAAGAGAGAGAAAGAAACAGTATCTCAATTCTATGTATATCCTGTGCATCTAGTGAATTGACAATAACAAATCTTTGAATTTTTGAAAAGGAATATTCATTCTCATTGACCATGTTAACTAGCTTGTTCACAGTTTTTATTTATTTATTTATTTATTTTTTCAGAATTTGGGAGAAACTGGAATATTGGTGTGTATGTAAATGTAGTCCCTGATGCAGTTTTTCAACCATGTTTCTCAGAAATTCTATTCATGTCACTACTTTTGATTTGTGTTTTTTGATTAGATTTGGGAACATACAGCCGGTTGAGGAAAGACACTGAGGCTTAGTTTCCATCCATAAAAAACCTGCAAAGTTGTAACAAAAGGGTAATGTATTTAGCATGTAATATTGAAAAGTCCAGTTCAAGGTCTACATTTAGTGGTTAGTTGAAAAGCTGCAGACCACAACCAACTGAATTCCTCACTTCCTTGCTGTGGTAATGGCCAAAACGCTGAAGGCCCTTGTTACAGCCAGTGTTCGTTTTGTCTATTCTGGGCTTTTTAGTTAATGGGATAATTTCTCCAGTCCACACTCAAACACAGATGATGGTAATGCACCTTAATGCTTGATGCCATCTGCTATACAACAGAAAAAAAAGAAGAAAAAGAACACAAAGTCGATTCTGAGGAAAGAAACTCCTTATACACAGATGTTGTTTTATGCACTAATGAAAACATACCATAACTATGGGTATTTCATTACTTTTCTGTGATTAACCTTAACCAAACCTCTTAACCAACCTTTCCTAACCATAGGACCTTTAGAGCCTAAATCTAAAAACTCAATTAATAGTATCTAGTGGAAAATTCCTGGATTTTCTATTTCAGCCATCCATCTAATTACAAGCTTGGGTCAAGGTTAAAGGAGAAGAACCAGTTGTTTAATGTGAGAACACGAGATAAAAAATTGGGAAACTGAAAATCAATTAGTAAAAGATTAATAATGTGTATAAATCTGCACTAAAGGAACATTTAATACATATAACATCTTTGGACATAATGTGATGTGAATCTTTTGGAATCCATTCAACAGTTCCCTTATCCAGACTATTTCAGCTTTACGTGTACCTTTAATTATTTTCATCTGTAATACATCTTTCCAGAAACACATTCTCACATGACTAATAAAATACATGAAGACTGATGGTAAAGTACGATCAAGATTTTAAGCAGAAAAGGTTAAATTTCATTCACTTCAATTACATTTGGGTAGAAGAAAGAAGCTAACATCGCCAACAGAATTTGAGCAAATTAAACCAAACTGTGTAATTTAGGTGAACAGGCCCTTCAAGTTGCCTGAACATTAACCTACAGCACCATTAAATAAATAAATAAATGAAACTGCCATAGGCATAGTGCTTGCTGGAGGCCTTTTCTCCTACTTTGTTACGCTTTATAAGGTGATATTAGTTGTATTTCTCTATCTGAAAAACTGAGAAATTTACGGACAAAATTGAGTATCTTGAAAATCATGACCTTGCATTTGACCTTTCTAGGTCATCCAAGGTCAACAAAATTGGTACCAAATGAAAGGTCACATCCGACTTCCTAATAGTTGATAATACAAAGTTAGTCAATATCTATCTTTGTTTTCAAGACAGAAGCCATTTTCTGAATATGCAAATTAGGCGCTTGACCCCAGCTTTGGCCTATATCTCAGCTATACCTTGGTCTACTATTGCCAAAAACTAATCAAGTCCACTAGAGACCATGGCAAATCTTTTGGTCATGGTTTGATATCAATAATGCTTGAAATGTGACAGGTAGAGCCTATAGAGACAAACAGATGGATGAAACTGCCATAGGCAGTGTGCTTGCCGGAGGCCTTCGAAAGAAAACTTTGGCCTACATTTTTAGACTTTACAATGTCATACTAGTTGTTTTTCTCTATCAGCAAAATTGAGGGAGTTCTAGTCAAAAATTGGGTATTTTCAAAATCATGACCTTGAGTTTGACTTTTCAAGGTCATCTAAGGTCAACAAAATTGGTACCAAATGAAAGGCCTTATGTGACTTCTGATTAGTCAATAACACTATGTCAGTTGATATCTGCCATCATTTCACAGACATAAGCCATTTTGTGAATTTACGCACAAGTGACATGCAAACTTTCAACTTTTATCACTCAGAAACGGAAAGTGATAGAGGAAAATTAAAGAACACCATTTCCTACTTTGCCAAGCTGAACATTGTGGTGGAAGTCGTTTTCTTCTATCTTAAACCCTTCAAAAGTTATAAGTTGTTATGACCCTGGGTCATAATTTGTCTATTTATATATATATGTATATGTATATGTGTTTTCTGTTTAGTGTGTGTGTTCTCCCCCGTCCTGTGGGTGTGCTGTGCCCTTTTGTGTCTGTTTGTTTGCAGGATGCTGATTGGTGGAACATGATTGCCCAGCCCCTTTAAAAATGGCTCTGGAGCTTCCGTCCGTCCTCTCTCTTGCCTCCTGCCAGCTCTCAACCCTGTGTTCGTGTGTGTGACCGTCAGACTTCGTGTGCTCGTGTAACCATTCGATTGTACATAGTTGTAAATAGGTTTTTTTTGTAAATTGAACCTTTTTCTGGTAGGGGAGGCCGGCTCTTTTGTTTTCCCGTTTTCTCCTGTTTTTGGTTAGGAAGTTCAGGTTAGTTTTCTGTATTTTATTTCTTGCATTTATTTTGGTTAGGTAAGTTAGCTTGAACTCCCCAGAAGATATTTTTGTTTGTTGTTTTTGCCAAACCCTCCCCTAACCCTTCCTTAGTTGATATAAAAATAAACATTGTGACTTTTAGTTTGTGACTGATGTGTGTGCTTGGGAGCTCGGGAGGGGACAAAGTTCAGCATATTATGTTCGCCCTGGTGAACCCCTAGGCCGGGGTGTAACAAAATAAATGGAAATTGCAAACAAGTGTGGGAAATAGCAATATTTTCTACCATAACTCTAAAATGAGAAATGATATGGAAAAACTAAAAATTTCAACATGTCATGCTTTTTCATGCTTTATGACGTGGTAGTAGTCGTTTTCTCTATCTGCAAAACTGAGAGAGTTATGGGTGAAAACTGAGTATCTTGAAAATCATGACCTTGCGTTTGACCTTTCTAGGTCATCCAAGGTCAACAAGGTGACCTCATCTGTGCCCTGTTCTGTCCTGACCTATGACCCCAACCTCCTCCCCCACCCTCACCTGTCTCATCTGACTAGATGGACCCTCTCATGTGCCCCCACCCTACTGCATCATTACAGACTGGAACTACATCCGTAAACCAGCCGTGGTGCATCTGTAGTCCTGGTGCATCTATAGCCTGTCTGTCCATAGGAGTGGATCTCTCCTTCAGTGCGGTTCTCCCCGAGGTTTCTCTTTTCCCACTGGGTAAATGGAGTTTTTCCTTGCCAAGAAGGAGGGTCTAAGGATAGGGGATGCCACATTAATCCATTTCCTTCATCTACTGTTTATTTGACTGTCATTTGTTTTCAGATCCAACTAATTCTGTAAAATCCTGTAAGGCAATCCTGTTGTGATATAGGGCTCTACAAATAAAACTAAATTGAATTGAACTAAACAACACTGGTACCAAATGAAAGGTCATATCTGACTTCCTATAAATCGATAATACAAAGTTAGTCGATATCCGTCTTAGTTTTCAAGATAGAAACCATTTTCTGAATATGCAAATTAGGCACTTGACCCCAAATTTGGCCTATATCTCAACTGCACTTTGGCTTACTATTGCCAAATACTAATCAAGTCCACTAGAGACCATGACAAATCATTTGGTCATGGTTTGATATCAAAAATGCTTGAAATGTGACCTCTAGAGCGCATATAGACAAACAGACAGACAGACATACAAATTGACCAATATGCTTGCCTTCTGGCAAGCAATAAAAAAAACTTAATCCCTTCCACAGCCCACCAGTTTTCTTTACCATGACCTCAGACATGATGAGGAGCACAATGAGGTAGAATGTCATGTAGACTTAAGCTAAATTGGTGTGAGGGCATTATTTATCATCAAAGGACTTTCTAATTACTCTTGATAGTTTAACGTGTTGAGACGAACACAGAGAATATGAACTTTAGCTCTTATCACCAATCTGTAGCAGAGGCAGAATTAAGGATTGGCCCCGCACATAATCACTTGGCAGAGGCAATTATAAAAATAATTAGAATATTAATTAGAATTTCTCATTAGTGCACCCTGTTGTTTTAGGAAATGAGTTTAATGATAGGGAGGCCCCAGGTCCTCATTGTTCCCAGCGGGCACACACTTCGCCCTAAGTGCAGGAGTTGTGGCCTACGGGAAGTTATGGAATATGATGAAGAGAGAAGTGAAAGGGAGAATCAAACAGAAATTAACTAGTCAACATAAGCTCAGGCAAGATAGTCATTTTTAATTGTGAGCTGGATGGATATTTACATAGTAAATGGCTCAACCCAGATTTGCGTTCACTCCAAGGCAATGCAACGAGACTGCCATCATGTCATCAAAGGTCCAGTTGAATAAAGGGCGGAACAATGTTGCTCAATGCTTTTGTGCTACTTCCTGCCACTAACAAATGCTTTCAGGCACCCGCTCAACAGAAAATCTCATTTAGCTTCTACACACTTGTTCTTTTTTGTGCTTTCCTTCGACTCTGTGGTCTTGTTATCTACCGCATTTACTTTTAGGCTGAGACCATTTTGTATCCCACAAGACACGCTGCTGTAAATTCACTCAGAATGGGATCTTTCAATTAGCCCCTGTCTGTGTTTTTTCTATGAATACCTCCATCTATTCCCACCACCCACAGCAGCAAGTTGTGTTTCAGCCCAGCCGAAAAGCACAGTACAAATGGGGGAAAGGGGGGGGGGGGGGTGTAGTGAAGGGGAAGGTTAGTGAATAATCAGCCAAGGCCCCTGCCTGACACTGGTTTGAAGTGGAGACTGGGCCAGGTGCTCTGGTTCACAAAGTTATTTATTAACTCAGATCAGCATTCAAATTTATTCTGCTGCCACAGCTGCCATTCCCACGGTCATCTCACAGTCACTGCATAGTCGCTCGCCATGTTTATCATCTCCCTGTGCCTCAGTCTTTATCTGTAGTCGTCTCGCTTGTTCTCATTTGTTGTTTTTCCTTCCTCACCCCCCCCACTCTTGTCTTACCCTTTTTCATTTGCACAGATTGCAAAGTCTCAAACAAACAAAAGCGGAGAAGTCTTGAATTCAAACAGCAGCTCTGACACCAGATGAGTTCATGTAACGCCATACATATTAAAATGTTGTGCTGACAGCTAGTCATGGGACTCACAGTCCTAGATTCATACGGTCTCCATCCTGTTAAATTATTTGCCTCTGAACTTTCAATTCCCCTGTTAAATTACAATAACTCCCCATGTTTCCAGACGTGCATAGTAGCTGTCAATGTATACAACACGGCAAGTGAAATGCAGAAGAATCCATATATTTACACTTGCCAAAATTGACTGTGGATAGGAATGAGCAGCTTCTTGTAACCTCCATACAATATAAAACCACAATAACATGCCTGGCGTCAAAGCAATCACACTAGCTATCCAAAGAAAACCTATTTCACTTCAAACCAGCCTGCACACAAACGCTTTACAAAACCTTCAATTTGACTTCCTTTGAAACATATATCATTGCATTTGACAAACAAACCCACATGAGTAAACAGGTGCACCCATCCCCTTAGCGTATAAGCATTAACTCTGGTGATTGCTAATTTGCATGAGTGACTTGAGGTGTCTAAACAGTGAGAAATAGAGCGCTGCTTATTATAGCATGCTATTGATACCACTGTGTAGTGTGCCTCCTCTGCACGCAAAGAAACGCCTTTCATCCTTTGTCAGGGGACACAATGCTGCTTGTATTGTCATGTTTTTTTGCAGCAGGAAAGCTGAAATGATGAGATGTCCCAATGTGCCATTGTATGTTTTTTCCATCACGTTTCCATATGTAGCTGACAAATGACAACATAGGCCTCCATCACAGCAAGAGACCGATCTCTGGAAGCTACAATTTTCTCTTTTTACATATTCTAGAAACGCACACACTGATGCAAGAACGAATGATAATGCTCTTGCCCTGGGGCACTGTTCTCTGCAGTATCACAGTGCATATCCCAGACTCTTCAGCAGCTTCAACAGTGGAAACAAAGAGGCCGCAGCCAAAGAAAGGAGTGCCCGATTGCCTTTCACCACCTCTGCCAGTAAGTGACAATTTGAGACCTTGGCCATGGAATGTGCCATCCAGACAAAGATGGCGGAAAGAAAAGAAGTATTAAATGTAACACTTACACAACTGTACATAAATTACTCATGTTTCATCCATGGCCTTGCGCATTTATTTGGCATGCATGTCGAATAAATGTGCATACAGCTTTGGTTGCAATATAGTTCAGTCAGTTAATGTTTTCACATCACTGTGTCTCCAGCAATCCACTTAAACTGAGGTAGTTTGGGTTGTGTTCAAACCATCTGAAGATGTCCCCTATCAAATTTCGGCCTTAAGGCGAAAGCGCAATACAGTTGTGGCCGAATATTTCACATCACAATTCAGGCTAGTGCCATTGCAAGTTTGTGACAGTTGCGGCACATGTCCAGTAAAAGCTTTCAATATATTTGCACTCAGTGTTGGGCAAATTACTTTTAAAAAGTAATTAGTTGCAGTTATTAGTTACTTTCCCAAAAAAAGTAATTGATTTAGTAACTGAATTACACCTTCATAAATGTAATTAGTTACCAGGGAAAGTAATTATTGTGTTACTTTTTTGAAAAACCTTCAAATATGTAAAAGAAAACAGATTTTTGAGCGTGTTTCAAGGGCCAGTTGTATAGAGTAGAACAGCATGGACGGGTACTTAATGTAACTTAATAATTGTTGGAGTGTGAACAAAATTTAAGATATCCATGAAATACTAAAGCAGTGTCATCCTATGTTGGTTCTACTGTCTCTCCTTCTTATCTTTTCAAATAGTAATTAATTAGAGTACCCGTTACTGGAAAACAATAACAATGTTAGTAACACCATTATTTTTAACGCCGTTATTCCTAACACCGTTTGCGCCACACCATTCAAGAGAAATATTGGTGGATTCATCATTCTCTGGAGTCTCTTCTGCAGTTTCTCCATTTGTCTGATCCAGAATCCTCAGCTCCTCTAGGTCTATGTCCAGTCTCCAAGAAGACACATACATTGTAAACTATTTGACTCATATGACTTTACACAAACTCCTGTCTCATTTGTGTAGTTGCTGGCCAGTACTGCTCCACACATTGTCCTTCACTTCACTATCTTACTCTTTTTCTCTTTCATACTAATCTAAGTGTGGCCACATATCAACAGGTCTTGTGTAATCAATTTGAACTGCACCATCATTGCTGTTGTCACATGACATCAAGTTCCCACGAATGATTGGTTAATGCTTTTATTTGTGCTGCGAAAGCTCAAAAGTTTCTTGTGAAAAAATAAAACATTGCCTTTTTGCTCTCTAATCAGAGTTACAAGAAAAGGCTGGATGTTAAAAGGTTAAGTTTGTTTCTGAATGTGCATCACATATATGGAGCTTGAGTATTTCATGCAGACTTGGAGTCAGATCTAGTCACCAGCCTCTTTCTGAGACCTTGTCCATGGAAAGTGCTATGCAGACACAGAGGGCAGGAAGAAAATAAGTATTAAATGTAATATATACACAACCTACTTATGTTTCTCTTCATGGCCTTGCACCTTTATATTCATGCAACGTAAATGTGTACATAGCTTTAGCAGCAATAGTTTAGACGCTGAACCTTTTAACATCACCAGGTCTTCTGTAATCAATTTGAACTGCTGTAGTTAGAGTTGTATTCAAGTCACACACTTAACATGGAAATTAAAAGATGTTTCTGCTGTTACTGAAAAGGGTAGATATTAAAAGGTTAAAGTTCTTTACAAATGTGCATCACATATACGTAGTGTGGCAGTATTTCAGTCAGGAATGGAGTGGAGTCAGATGTAATTACAAGCCCCTTTCTGTCCAATCATTCTTATCTTTATTTTGACCACCTCCAGTCAATGTACTCTTCTTCAACAATGACCACATTGCTTCTACTGATTGACCTACTACAGATCCAAAATCATCTAAAACTTGAAGCTTTGTAATCTTGATTGTAATATGATGCAGGGACTAGCTGCATCATACGTGCTCATGTGGCAAGGGCAATCAAGGTGGACTTAAAGGACCGACAACACCACCTGGATCTCAAGTCCAGGAAATGATAATACTGAAGAAATGGATGTGGTTTTAATAATCTTACTTGCAGATTGTTTTATAAGGAGCTCAAAGAAAATTGCACAGGTTCGTTCCTGTGTAAGGAAGATCAAGTTAAAATTAATTAGTTTATTCAAATAATTTGAATGCAGTAAATCATAGAAAAATGTAAAATACTGGAACTGCTAAATGAGAAAGAGACAAAAGGTGTTAATACACACAAAGCCACAACAAATGAAATCAAAAGATGATCTTATTACAAAAGCCTCACACAGAAATCTAAAATCACTAATATAAATTTAAAATTAGCAGTCCAACTGAAAAGAAACTATATTTAACAAAAAAAAAGTTAAGCTGGGGGCCACAGATGGGAGGGAGACAGGGTGGCCTAGGGGTGCCACCAAATACCCACCTCAGTGCAGCACAGCAGACATCACAGCAAAATTAAAAGTGCAGTCTAAAAATGTGTGTCCCAGTGTATTTACTCACAAACCAGTGTGCTTAACCCCTCAACCATGCGGTGACCAGCTCCCTGAAATAAGAAAACTGAAAACAGAATTGAAAAAGAAATATCCCAATTAGTTAACAAAAAAAAAGAAATTAATGACAACCGATCCATGAAAAAATTAACCAAGGGGACACACTAAACTAACAAACTAAGCAATACAGCTTAAAACAACTAAAGGCGAAACAAGAGAAAAACAAAGGACAAAACAGCAGCAGGTTAACCTATTAAAACAAGAAAAACAGGAATTAAATCAGGCTCACCTCCCTTAAAAATGATGCCCAGGGTCACAGCTCACCTCTACAGTACAACAGTAAGCCCAGACAGTGCTTCCCTGGCAGAAGCCACCAGCTCAGACAGCAGGAATTAGAGAGAGGGAGAGCGCCCACAACACACGTGTTTTTACACACCAGTGGGTCATAAGGGAGTGGTCAGGGGAGGAGTGAAAAGAGAGCTGTGTTCACTCTACGCAGGAGTGTCACTCACCACACTCAGATTGTCCCAGAGCATCACCGAAACAGAATCCCCTGATACTGAAAAACATGCATCATTTTCAGGATTAATACAGTCATGGAAAACCTGGAGAAGTCATGGAATTTTAAAATCAAATTTCCAGGCCCTGAAAAAGTTTTGGATTTTTATAGGTCCTGGAAAAGTTTTGGAATTTTAAAAATACATATACACTCAACTAAAATATAAACGCACCACTTTTGTTTTTGCTCCCATGTTTTATGAGCTGAACTCAAAGATCTAAAATTTTTTCTGTGTACACACAAGGTTTATTTCTCTCAAATATTGTTCACAAATCTGTCTAAATTTGTGTTAGTGAACACTTCTTTGCTGAGATAATCCATCCACCTCACAGGTGTGGCATATCAAGATGCTGATTAGACAGCAGGATTTTTGCACAGGTGTGCCTTAGGCTGGCCACAATAAAAGGGCACTCCAAAATGTGCAGTTTTATCACACAGCACAATACCACAGATGTCACAAGTTTTGAGGGAATACGCAATTGGCATGCTGACTTCAGGAATCTCCACCAGAGCTTTTGCCTGTGAATTGAATGTTCATTTCTCTACCATAAGCCATCTCCAAAGCTGTTTCAGAGAATTCATGAAGAAGACTGTGCGAGGAAAATGGTGGTCACACCAAATACTGACTGGTTTTCTGACCCCCCTGGACCACCCAATACAGTAAAACTGCACATTTTAGAGTGGCCTTTTATTGTGGCCAGCCTAAGTCACACCTGTGCAATAATCCTGCTGTCTAATCAGCATCTTGATATGCCACACCTGTGAGGTGGATGGATTATCTCAGCAAAGGACAAAGGAGAAGTGCTCACTAACACAGATTTAGACAAATTTATGAACAATATTTGAGAGAAATAGGCCTTTTGTGTACATAGAAAAAGTTTTAGATCTTTGAGTTCAGCTCATGAAAAATGGGAGCAAAATCAAAAGTGGTGCGTTTATATTTTTGTTGAGTGTACATGGTTTGTTCATGGTGGATGGCACTTCGAAATTGTTCACCATGAAAGAAGAGATTCAGGTAAGTAATCACAGAAAGACTTACAGATTCGTGATACTTAGGCTATGACTGGGGTTTTACAGATTTGATGAAAAATTGGTGACGAAAGTCTCCTGCACCTTTAAGGGCCTTGTCTGTGGCTGTGCAACGTTGGATCATTGCCTTTACTGCACCTAATCGCCCCACAATAACCCAGACTTTATCACCATCCTTCACACACCAGACTCTGAATGCTGCAATTGGGTTTTTCTGTTTGTTCCCCTTGGTTGTTGTTTCTATTAATATATCTGTTTTTCCCTTCAGCACCATGCATTTGAGTCCTATCCATTCATACCCCTTGACACACAACAAGCACAACAGCGCAAGTGAAATGGGTCGAAGGAGTCAGATTCAGAGGCACTGGATGTGGCAACAGATGACAGAGGAAGCCAATCATTTAATTCAGACCGAATAAAATGATTGGTCAGACTTTTATCTGAAATATATGAGAATTAAATATTTTTGTGTTTCAAAACTTGATGGATTTCTTTTATATTTTAGTTTGCCACATGTTTATTAGGAGAATTTTAAGGTAACAAAAGATACATGTAAAAAGCTAAAGATGACTGACTTGAAAAACACAATCAATATGCAGTTTAAGTCACTTATTGTAACAACTTATTCTCAACTATTTCTCTTAGTACATTACAACAACTGATGATAATTAATTACATTTTAATTATCTTCACAGGCAATAAGCGCTACTTCTCCATACAGAAATAAATGGTTTTTCTTTGTATTTACTTTACATGTGCAACACATATGAAAGTCTCATTTGATTTAGTATTTGGTGAAATATTGCTATTTAAGTGCAGTAGATAACTGTTCATGTAGCAGTAACTTGTTTGCAGGTCAACAGTAGGACCACAACTGTGTCCATGAAGCAGTTAGCTAATGCAAATTAACCTTGTTAATGTGTAACAACTGTTTCCTGCCATAACTGCCCCCAACCCCCCTCTTTTAAAACTGTCACAGAATTTACATGAACACAATTCATTCTTGTGATATGTCCGTGTTTGCTAATTCATCAGCTCCAATCTGCCAGGGCACTTAATGTGGAAGTACCATTCCTGACACATTACCAGTGAACATGCTGCCTGCAAATAATCGTTCACTTTCAGGAAGGATGCTTTGCATCAGATTTACCATTTAAACAAAATGCAGGGTTCATACAGATTTCCACTGAAGTCTATTTCCATGACTATTCCATGACCCTTAATGAATTTTCCATGACCCGAAATACACGTTCACACATAAAGTTGAATTATTTTCTGCATTTATTTGTTGAATTTTTTTTATCTGATTACAAGCTTTTTGCGGATTTCTAGAGTTAGAAAAAAGGCATAATAACATTTAAAGGAGACATATCATGTAAAATCAACTTTTTTGAACTTTAAACCATGTTATAACGTTGTTCCCTCATCAAAAACAGACCTGCAGTAATATTTCACTTCATGCAGTTTTGAGTGGTCCTGTTCACTTTGGTTGTTTCTTCTTTTACTGCTGAAGTGCTCTGATCTGTACTTCCTGGCTTATATGGTGTTGTAGGTAAAAACACAAAACATTGTTAAAGTCATTAATCCAACACTGGATCAGTTCTGAGCAGTTCTGTGCTCGAAGTGTGCTCGTCATAGAGGCAAGAAATGTCAGTGCTGGGGTACCCATAAGAAATCCATTCTTATGGGTACCCCAGCATTGATATTTTACATTTTGCAATATTATAAGCCTCAATTATGCATATGTCCACTTTTTAACAACCCTTAAATACATTAACTGCTGACTCTTCAAACAGAACGCCTTCAGTGTTTGTTACAAAAACAAAATACTAACAGTACTGCAATTAGTTCCAGTAACAATAAGTAAGCCTATGTTTTCACTTATTGATTATTTGAGAAATAAAATCACTGCAATGCATTTACTGTAGTTCCTGGCACAGGCCAAGTAGGCCTATGTTTAAGAGACTCTTACTGAAGGACATGTCCCAAAAAACCCATCTTTTTTGAAGTTATTTCTTAAATAGGTGTAAAAAAAAAAAAAAAAAAAAAAAAAAAAAAAAAAAAGTAGCTGCAGTGCATTAACTGTAGATCAAGTTACAACAAAATAAAAGGCCCCAGTACAGACTGAGTAATTAGGCTTATGTTTCCCAGTTAATTCTTAAATATAAATAAAATAACTGCAGTGCATGTACTATAGTTCAAGTAACAATAAAATGAAATAAGCCCAGTACATTCACAAGTGTTCATCAGTGGAATCTGTAAGCAGGCCTATTATTTTAGCTAAAAATATGATTGCTGCATCTCATCTATTGGCAAATCTTAAAACAGGTCTTTCTGTCACTTTGCTTGTAGTTGAAACATTCAGATCATTCATTGGTTTTCATCTCAATAAGAGTCTCTTGAAATACGGCGCAAGGCCAAATATGGTGATATAGTCACACCTCTTCTCACCCCATGTAAATCATGTCTCAATTTGGCTGTCCTGGAACAAAGCTGCAAATAGACAACTTATGTCCTCTGATGATTTGTATGAGTAATGTGAATTCATTCATTATCTGAACCCGCTTTATCCTCACTGGGGTCCCTGGAGTCTATCCCAGCTACTTATGGGTGAAGGCGGGGTACCCTGGACATGTCGCCAGTTCATTGCAGGGCTGAGACAACCAGTCTCACATTCACACCTATGTGCAACTTAGATTAACCTATCAGCACATGTCTTTGGGTGGTGGATGGTAAAGTGAATTCATTACTTTTAATACCCACAGTTTCTCTGCTTTCAGCACCTAATTTTTAGAGGAAACGTCTAAAGTTCCTTGTCTTGTTGTCAAAGTTGTTGCAGCTGGCGTGGGGGTTTTCTGTACACTAGCACCTGTGAACTGGCTGATAGGAATAGCCGTGGCATTTGCACTCACGGCGAGCCCATGCTTTTTTCCTTTCATATGGCTACCCAGAGCAGACTTGCCCATGTTTGAAATATCAATAATTTTACTGCATAGCTTACACTTGCTGTGTCTTGTGTCTTGTGTCACTTGCTGTCTTTTTGAAGCCAGCTCCGATATTTCTCCATAAAAAGCCATGCATTGTTGAAACTGCACTTTCCCGGCATTTTTGTTCTCTCATTTTAGCTTGCATTCGCTAAACTGTGGTGATGTAGAAAGGTCCATGAGGTACCTTAGGGGCCTTGGGCAGGGGTGTGTCACCACTGCAGGCTTAACCTGGTTGCCTGAATAAAAATATAGGCAGTGGAGACCTATTAATATGGATTTATTCATTTCTTATTTATTTAGCGTTACTTTGGATATCCAAATACACTCAACAAAAATATAAACGCACCACTTTTGTTTTTGCTCCCATTTGTCATGAGCTGAACTCAAAGATCTAAAACTTTTTCTATGAACACAAAAGGCCTATTTCTCTCAAATATTGTTCATAAATTTGTCTAAATCTGTGTTAGTGAGCACTTCTCCTTTGTCCTTTGCTGAGATAATCCATCCACCTCACAGGTGTGGCATATCAAGATGCTGATTAGATAGCAGGATTATTGCACAGGTGTGACTTAGGCTGGCCACAATAAAAGGCCACTCTAAAATGTGCAGTTTTACTGTATTGGGTGGTCCAGGGGGGTCAGAAAACCAGTCAGTATTTGGTGTGACCACCATTTTCCTCCACAGTCTTCTTCATGAATTCTCTGAAACAGCTTTGGAGATGGCTTATGGCAGAGAAATGAACATTCAATTCACAGGCAAAAGCTCTGGTGGAGATTCCTGAAGTCAGCATGCCAATTGCGTATTCCCTCAAAACTTGTGACATCTGTGGTATTGTGCTGTGTGATAAAACTGCACATTTTGGAGTGGCCTTTTATTGTGGCCAGCCTAAGGCACACCTGTGCAAAAATCCTGCTGTCTAATCAGCATCTTGATATGCCACACCTGTGAGGTGGATGGATTATCTCAGCAAAGAAGAAGTGTTCACTAACACAAATTTAGACAGATTTGTGAACAATATTTGAGAGAAATAAACCTTGTGTGTACACAGAAAAGTTTTAGATCTTTGAGTTCAGCTCATGACAAATGGGAGCAAAAACAAAAGGGGTGCGTTTATATTTTTGTTGAGTGTATTTACAAACAGAGCCAGTAGGTAACTCGGGCATCTTCGGAATTTTGTTGCAAAGTGCATTGTGGGAAACGGAGGTTCACGCAGCTGCCTGGCAGCACAACCATATGATATCATATGAAGCAGCTCTGTTTCCCTTCAGCCGTTCCTGCATCGTGTTTGTTGCTCCTAACAAAACAGGAGGAAAAAAAAACAAAACAACAAACCCCCTGAAATTTGTCAGGTGAGCTCTCCCAGACCCGCTGTGTGTGTAAGTGAGTGACAGAGACAGAACGGAACTGAATGACAGCGTCAGGCAGGTGTTGAACAGTGGCGGCTGCTCGTCTTTCAGACAGGGGATGCTCATTGTCAGCTTACATAAAAAAAAAAATAAATAAATAAAAAAAAAAAATTGTCAAGTTATTGGAATTTTGGTGGGTCTATACCAGTGGCGGCTGCTCGTTTTTCAGACAGGGGAAGCTCATTGTCGGCTTACATCAAAAAAAATTGTCAAGTTATTTAAACATACATTCGGCCCTCCGTTCCTTTTTAAGAAAATGGTCAGTGACCTTATCGTACCAAGTAGACGTCTTTTCCAGGGACTGGACCAGTGTCCTCTCTGCTTAGATTGCCTTGGCCCATTGTGTTGTGGGTGTAAGACTTCAGCCTTTTTAAACCAGAGATGCTCCTTTCACTCCGACCTAGCCGACAGTTTGATTGATTTAACTATCTACAAAACGATATTCAACTCGAACAAGAAATGATTAAATTATGTAACTGAAACAAGAAAACGCTGAAATTATGTTAAATTGAAACAAGGAAGTACAATGAGTGTTTTATTTACAGTGCAAGAAATGAACGAGTAATTTCGTAGTGGTTTCTCTGATTTCACAGCAGAATGTGCGACGGTATTAAACTGAACTGTGTCAGTGAAGGAGTAGATCTCAAAATAGCTGTCAATCAAACGGGGTTCAGCCTTTCGACTGATCCTCCAATCAGCACATGGGATTCTGGCATCCAGCCCGGCCGAGCTCCGCCCACAGCTCCATTTACCCCCAGAGACGTCCGGCATCCGGGAGCGGGACAACATCGTGGCATTTATCCAATTACCATCCAGTTTTCAGGCAATGAAAAAAACTGTTCCACTCAGTTCCATTGAAGCCCATAGACGCCCGCAGTCTACGGACAAATGCACTGAGCAGAGATGTATGAGAAAACAGAGACACGGGAATGGATGAGAAGTGAACAACATCGCGTCGGTTGATTTGTGATAAAGCTGATTCTGAACGAACTCGTCTGGGAGATGAACATGTTCTAACACATTTGTGGTCAATGAAATGTCAACACAACCGAACATATTTAACCATTTAATTTATGTAATTTTAGGGGAAGCCGGGCTTCCCTTGCAGTCTATGAGAAACTGGTGTTGAACTAAGCATCCAGGAAAAGGTTGTAGAATTTATCACCATGAAAAGGCCTTCCAAGCCTGTACCTGCACAGTTTAGAAGCAGAGAAAAGAGGAGGCAGAAAAGTAATCCAATTGTAAAGGTATGGAATCTTTTATCATGTTAAAAAATGTTTGATGTTTCTAGCTACTGAATTGAAGATGAAGCTGAATTGAAATGAAGCAAAAGTTGGCTAATAATGTTACTGTAGATGATTATGCTGTAAGATATCTGCTAAGGTGTCTGGTTTACTGCTGCTGAGCTGGTTTGTATATGTTTCTACACAGTTTATTTATGTTTCTATACAGTTTCTATATGTTTCAATCTGATTTATATGTTTCTATCTGGTTTACTGCTGGTTAGCTGGTTTATATTGGCCCTTTGCACATTACATCATGCTCTGTTTGCGCCACAAACAAGCGCCGGTGATGGACGGTGGAAGTGCTGGACTGCACACTGGACGGCAAACCGGCTAATATAGAATTTGATCTGAACGTTCTAGTTTTTTTTTTTTTTTTTCGTTTTTTAACCCTGCTTTACATGTACAGTGGTCACACACAACTGTTTCATCCTTCTTCAAAGACACCCATGGTTTCAGCTGGGTTGCAGACAGTGCCTGACTATGATAGACCTGAAATTACAGATAGAGCAAGCTCTGTTTGTGTCGATAACACATTAGCACCACCAAATACTAGCTAGGTGGCTAGACTGGGTTAACTACTATGAGCCACTATGTTCCAGTGGCTGTCATAAATAGCCTTCAATATTAGCTCTGTTGTTGTAGTAACTGCCTTTCTACTAGTTACACTATATGTCATACTGTTATTGTCATTACGTTGTGCCATATGTTACACAGCTAGCTAGCTAACGTTAGCTGTATCTTTCCTCTACCATTATGAGATACATTCCTCCGCCATGAGCAGCAACTCTGTAATCTAACCTGAGACTAAGAACTGGTAAGCATCCAGACTTTTGTATGCTTTTAGATTAGCACCTGTGTATGGGGACACTCCATTTATAACATAATGGTACAGATCATGTGCATTAAACACCGGTAGACTGGAGGATTTTGCTAGATCCATAAACACATCAGGCAGGTCCCCTCCTGATGTGTTTATGGATCTAGCAAAATCCTCCAGTATGGGTCGGTAGCTTGCCCTGCTATCACTAGCTTCTCCAAATAGCGTTCTTTGTACCATCCAGTAAGGTGAGTCACTTCGCAGGAAAACTCCAAAACATTATTTTCAGTGCTGGTAGCCATAATCCATCTCTCCTTTGTTTGTTTGCTGTGTCGCTTTTGCTGTCCACCATGGCACTGCACCCTTAGTCACGTGATAACTATGACGTTGGTGCAAAGGGTCAATATGTATATCTGTTTACTGCTGGTTCACTGGTTTATATATGTTTCTATCTGGTTTATATATGTGTCTGTGTGGTTTATATATGTTTCTATCTGGTTTACTGCTGGTTGACTGGTTTATGTTTCTATCTGGTTTACTGCTGGTTAGCTGGTTTATATGTGTTTCTATCTAATTTACTACTGTTAGCTGGTTTATGTGTTTCTATCTGGTTTACTGCTGGTTGGCTGGTTTATATATGTTTCTATCTGGTTTACTGCTGGCTGCTTTGTGCATCTCCGCTTTGTGACGCCCCTCCCTCCCCCATATGTGTGTGTGTGTGGTGGTGGTGGGGCAAAGTCATATCTGACCTAGGGCATCAAAATGGCTAGATCCGTGGCCATGCCGGAGCGGACCGTGACACCTCCACCTCTACCTCCGCTCTCCACCGTGTGTGTCAGAGGAGGAGGGGAGGGTTAGAGGTCAGGCAGGGGAAGTGGGCAGGACTTTGGAGGGAGGCAGGTTGTTCATGTTCAAATTTTTACAAAGTGCTGTGCGACATGCCAGATCGGTAGATTTAGCTTTAGTGAGACATAGTACATATAATACTTTCATTTTTTTTTTCTTTTGTTCAGACAAGGTGTAGTTTTTTAGATGTTACCTGCTTGATAGTTTCAACTGTTACTCCAGTCTTCCTCAGAAGCGTCATCCGATGTGCTGCTGACGTATCATTTATCAGCTGGTCGGCTCGACATTCTAATCAGAGCCCGTCGAGCTGACGGTAAATCTAAACTGGCCAAACTGACATGAAACATGAAATATTGCTGATTGTCAAACAGTTTGTGTTCCTTGACCTCCCCTACAATCCTTGTTTTGTTTTGTTTTTAAAATGTTTTTTTATACTGCCAGATCATATACCTATCTTATCTTGCCTATGTTATATCCAACAGTTACCTTGGTGGGAATAATGCTCATTGCCAAAGATATGAAAGAATGATGTAAAGAATGTTATGGACATAAATTACAATCTATGCTTGTCATGTAACCAGAGGACTTAGCCAACTGAGGCGACCTTGACATCCTATTGCTTGAATAATACACTGCTTGACCGACCTTATCATATACCTGCACTATGACTGCACTGTACATGAGGGTGAAAATGGGTAAAGTGGAGTTAACACCCTCTCCTCCTCCATCCCCTCACCCAGCTGCTCACATGAAGCCCATCCTACAGTTTGTAACTGTAAGTAGCTGTCTGCATGTTGACCTTGCTATGCTCCATTGATTTGGGTACTTGAAGCGGAGGTTGTCTGAATTTATTAGGATCAGGGGCGTATTGGGGGGTTGGTTTGAGCTGACGGGTCTGACACCCGACACCAGGTACCTTCCCTTGATGCTCTCAGGTCTTCTGACATAAGTCTAATAGGCTCTGACAGGCTCTCAGAATGGAAAATATTAATGACACATTATGTTGACGAGATGTTACCAGAATTCTCTGATATTATCAAAGGGTGGGGGGTGGGTAGGTGGTAGAGGCATATGCAAGGTCCGCAAGTAGTCAGGAGGCAAAGTGGAGAAAAAGAGACATATGTAAGAGAGATCAAGGGAAATGCATGAATATTTCAATCCTAGTCAAATTTTCGATAGACTTGCCATAGTAGTACCCAGTGCCAAATGCCACTTTCTCTGGTTTTATGAAAAACAAGCTGATTTCCCTTTGATTTGTCCTCGTTCATTGCCTCACTTAGTTTAGCCCTGTGCATAATTTTTAGACTTTCCAAATGACAAAATTACCTCTATCAAAGAAAAAAGGAGGAAATTACTTGAGTGTCCTTTTCATTTTAGTGTAATTTCAGGAAAATGGAATTTTGTTCAAATTTGCACTGAGGGCACTAAAATTCCACTTGCTCTCAGGGTTTCTAATCAAAATGTACACTTCAACACACCGTAGACATTTCTCCCTAGTGACCATAAACGACCTTAAAAGAGTTTAATCCAACCGCATTTAGCAACAAAATTCACAAAATTAGACAGTATATGTGGTACTTTCAGGCTAATTTCAATTCATTTTCTAAAAGGCAGCTTCCTGCTGATTAAGTAAGTAGAAGAGGTATTATTTTGCTCTGGTGTACACTCAGTATGGGGTCCAGTATGCTGCAGCAGAGAACAAGTAAAAAGTACAAAGGTTAGAAAGGCTGAGATGAAAGATGAAAAAGCCTTGTGTATGTGTGTGTGTGTACGCGCGCGCACGCGCGTGCGTGTGTGTCAGTGCTTGTGTAAGACTTGGTTAGGTGAGCAGTGTGGATAATGATCAACCAGTCAGATGTGCTTAACGTCTTGAACATTACATATAGAGCTTCAGTTCTAAACACATTATACATACACCGTTGCTGAAAACATACAAAAAGACTGACCTACGTGTGATACTGGATTGTGGATGTAAACCATTAAACAGTTTTGTCTTGCATATCCACCTATCTGTGCACTTTGATTTAAGCTGATCTTAAAAGCAGGTCTAGGTGAACCCATTATCATTCTGGAAATACCTCTGTGGTTTATTCATAGTTCTTTCAGCCAATCACAATCATCGTTGGCAGCCCTAAGCCAAGGCTGAAGCAATGGTGGCTGTATGAAGACTGCTGGGGTGGAACTTGTTTTGGTTGAGCATTTGCACGAACGCTGGCATTAAAATGTCAAAAACTAAGAAAACACCATAAATAACCAAACAGGTCTACCTAATGCATGATCCAAATATTATTCTGAAATATTCACCCAGCGGTAGGATTATTCCAACAGAACACTTTCTGGTAGTAGTACTGCTATAACATTAGAAACTAGAGGACATTAGAATCAATGGCTCTCCTGCTCAGCTTTGAGTTACTACAGTTACTACACCAAGGCTATGTGATGCTGGCCAGTATTACCAGTCTAATATGCAGTAAAGGCAGATTAAAAAAAAACCAAAAACAACAAAAAAAACCACAACCGTACTGTTTCAGATTGTGGCTGATTTCAGGCAGGCCTGCATAGATATTGCATGGATATTGCTGCACGTAACATACATGCAAATGTATCTACGCTGTGTAATTTGTGGATCTAAAAATAAATGTAGAGTGGGTCGTCCAATAATCAAAAGGGCTGGCGATTCGAATCCGCCCTGTTCTAGTCATGTGCCGTTGTGTCCTTGGGCAAGACACTTCACCCACCTTGTCTCCAGTGTCACACACTGGTGTATGAATACGTATGAATTTTCAGTGGTGGTCGGAGGGGCTGTTTGGTGCGAATTTGCAGCCACACTTCTGTCAGCCTGCCCCAGGGCAGCTGTGGCTACACATGCAGTTTACCACCACCAGAGTGTGAGCGAATGAATAATGGATCAATAATGTAAAGTGCTTTGGGTGCCTTGAAAAACGCTATAGAAATCTAATCCATTGTTATTATTATTATTATTGTTATTATAAACTGTGTATTGGATTGTTTCACAGGAGTTTAACATCCACCTAAATGGGTTAAGGAGGTATATATGATGATGATGGTTCTTGAGGTGGTCCCATTTTAGGAATTGGAGATCACAGATGGTCACCTAAGGCTTGCACCTTTTGCGCACTGAAATACATCCAAATTCCTTATGATCATAACAATCGATTTTAGTTAAATGGCACTTTTCAAGGCACAAAGAAACATTTTATATATGCAAAAAAAAAAAACAGAAAACAGGGAAGAAAATCATACTAGTAAGAATAATGTATAGCACAAAGCTGATTCCTTGGAAACTTTTTTTTAGCAACATTTCGATAATTTTTTCATATTTTTCCTGAAGGACTAGAATCATGATAACAGTTACCTGTTCACATCACATATTTCAAATTGCATTGTTATGTCAATGTATTAGGCAAACTCAGTATTAGTCCTAAATTGTCCCTGCTTATAAAATTTATTGAATGTGTTGCAACCAAATTGTGAGGAAAGGATGTAGACTGCTCAATAAAACTAATGCAATATTTCTTTGAAATGCCATTTTCACCCTTTACCACCCAGTGTTTATGCATTTAACATTTATTTCTGTCCTCAATGATGATGATTTTTGGCCAAGAACTTCTTTTAATTATGGGAGAGTTGGACAACTGTAAAAAGTCTTCTCCATCACATCCCAATGCTTTTCAATGGGGTTCAGTTCAGGATTCTGTGGTGGACAATCCATGTGTGTAAATAATGGCTCATGCTCCTGAACCATGCTTTCACAATCTCATCCTGATGAATCCTGGTGTTGTTACCTCAAAATATGTCATAAATTATCAGGGAAGAAAAAAAATGTTCAGACCTAATCCTTGTTCAGGTTCAGCTGAATTCATTTAATGGACACGAAACGTTACTGAACCTAGACCCAGCGTTTATACTGGTAAGGTTTTATCATGGCATAGCGACACAGCAAAATCTATGCTGCCAGACCGACCATTTCATACAAAAAAAATCATGTCGCATTAGACTTATTATACACATGTATAATATATAATACAACAGGACAAACATCCTGCCCCCTCAAATGAAAATTTGCAAAGCTTCAGGAGGTAGGGAAAAGATAAATGAGCATAAAGTTTCACTTTCATTTCTGCAGGGGGCACGGACTGCATGCACTGCCCGTACCCCCATAGTATTATGAGTAGGATGGAAACCGACATATGTGTGGCTACCGTGCACACACCCCTGGCCAAACTATGCAACAACCCCCCCACCCCCCCAGTTACACTGCCTAGAACTGACCAACCGAACCAACCCCAGACCATAACCTGGCTCCCACAGGCTTGTACTGTAGGCACTAGGCAGGATGTGTAATCACTTCAACCACCTCTCGTCTCTCTCTGGAACAGGGTCAATCTGTTTAAAGGGTTAAAGAAATTGTAGCTGAAACATATTAATCACTGCAATATTAATCAATCAATCAATCTTTATTTATATAGCACTTTTCATACATTAAGGTTGTAGCACAAAGTGCTTTACATATAAGTTTAAAAATCAGTACCACCCCCCCACCCACACACACACACACACACATATATGCAAACCCACAAGCTCACACATACTTAAAAAGACTAACTGAGCATGGGAGGACCAGAAAGAAAAAGTAAAAGTAAAAGAGGAAGTGCTGTCTCAGGGAGCCATACGCGCCAGGAGGCAGCCGCCGACCCCGGCAACCAGGCACCAGCCACACAGCGCCGCATCCCAACCAGTGGGAGAGGGCCAACTGGGACCCCCACCCACCAGAAAGGAGCAAACCCCAGTGAAAGAAGGCGCCAGTGGAGGGTTCTTCTGCTTCTTCTTCTTACAAAAGAAGTGAATTTCACCGGGCAAGACATCCATCCATCCATCCTCTGAACCACTTTATCCTCAAGAGGGTCGCGGGGGTGCTGGACCCTATCCGAGCTACCTAAGGCAGAGTACAACCTGGACGCGTCGCCAGTTCATTGTAGGGCTGACATGTACAAATGTACAACCAATCACTCTCACATTCACACCTATGGGCGACTTAGGCTGACCAGATAATCTACTAGTGCATGTCTTTGGACTGTGGGAGAAGCTGGAGTACATAGCAGCGAACCCACGCAAACACAGGGTGAATATGCAAACTCTACACAGAAAGGTCCCACCTGGGGAATCGAACCCAGGACCTTCTTGCTGGGAGGCGACATTACACACCCGTCCAGGAAAACCAGGATATATGTTATGTTCATAATATTTTCAGTGAAATACTATATATGTCAAAGTGCATACATTTCCATCGGACATATATTATATTATTTTATATCCAGTATTAAGTATTAGCCCTATTGCTAACTTATATAAGATGAGAATTAAGCAGCAAAAGCAGAAGGTTTGGATAACTTTAATGCAGCAAAAAGGTTGGGAGAGGAGTTGGAGTGAATACAGCAGATGAGAAATGTGAAATTCTTATCATCCATTAAATATAGATAATCGAGAAAATGTTAGGACTGTCCTCAAAAAAACAGACAAAAATAATGGACGTCCTTTTATCTGGCACTGACACCAGTCTTCATGAAATACTGTATATAGAGTCCTAAACTATTATGTAGTAAACCCAAGAGATAGATTTTTAATGGTTAAAGTAAAGAGGACAAAATAAATATTTTTTACACAACAAAAAAACAAGAGGCTACAGACAAATCAGCTAAACATACCCAAGAGTTCCTTGGTTCAATCCACTCCTGCTATTTTAGGCACTGAGTGTCCTTCTGTCCCTGTACCTTCTAATAACTAAGCTTTATTGATTTCCCCTCCAAACATTTGTCCTATTAGTATGTTCTCATCAAATCTCTGATGAGGCCTATTTCCAAGATGAGATGGAGTGAACCATGCAGCCATAACAACAGAATCTCATTAATGGAGCCCTGAAAAGGTATCTAGATGTAGATGGAAAAAAATGGAAGTAGTGAAAAGGGACTACAGGAAAAAAAATGGAAATAAATGCGTTCGAAAAAATGCAACTACTGTTTTTCTTTTTTTTTCTTTTTTTAAATGAAGAATAGCTCTCCTTAACTACACTCAGTGTCTTCATTTGGTCAGGGTCTGTACTAGAGTAGAATGAACCACATATTTCCAATGTACCTCATGTCTATCAGCTACAGTCATCTATATCATACTGGAAGGTCTCAGAGCGTCTGTGTGTGTGTGTGTGTGTGTGTGTGTGTGTGTGTGTGTGCGTGCGTGCGTGTATCTGCACAGCTCTGAGAAACTGAGATGTTTCTAAGTAGCCAATTTGGTACCTACAGTTGAGGAATAGTCAAATCTCCACATTAAATATTTTGGCAAGTTGATAGGACCAATATTTTGGGAGATATTTGTAATTTCGGAATACAATAGCCTTACCATCAGGTTGCTATGCCTATGACGGTTGACAGGAAGCCCAGTACCACGCTGCATGACAGGAAATGAAGTTAGAAACAAGAACAACACATTTACAAGCTTCAGTCCATGACGCTTGATGGGAAGTGCAGTACCACACTGCATAACGCAAAATGAAGTTCTCCTGAGCATAAAAACTACCACATTTAGAACCTGTGGTTCCCCACAGGCATTGAGTGCCTAGCATAGTGCCTGTTGTAATTTAGATAGTCCTGGATATTTGAAATTCACAAAACACCTAATAATAATAATAATAATAATAATAATAATAATAATAATAATAATAATAATGAAAATTACAGGTCTTACACTTTTACATATGGGCTGGACATACGGAGTAACTCACAATACATTAATATCATGTTAATGATAGTACTACAGTACATGATGTTTTTCCAACTTAAAAAAAAACTACAACAAATACCTAAAAAGCAGGAACTGTGAATCTCTTCAATGTATCATGGAGACAGTTTCACAGAATTTAACAAATGAAGTGTACAAATAGTGCATAGTCTTGCCTGTTTAATTAGAATATCAATATCTGGCACATTTATGATATGATAAATTGATTTGATATATTCTATGTATCACTTCTTAACTGGTCTTGTCTTGGCTCCTACATTTTCCCATGGTTGTCAAGTTGCCACCCACTTTCACAGAATTCAAACCCAGAAAATATATTTTTTGCAAATACAGGTTGAAAATATGCACATATTTTCATTCCCACATTCAAATCACAATTTTCTAGCAATAGACTGAGTGAACTTCATGACAGCACATCTGTGTTTACACAGAAATTAAGTAGGGCTAACTAAACTGGGTTTGATATTTTAGTTATGACATGACACACTTGGGTCTGAGAGCTTTTTTCATTGTTTGTAGATCCATATTTTACACTCACAGGATCATATTTACATCTTGCCTGTAAATGAGAACATAAGCCAAACCTGTCATCTGTCAGTCAAATGGCTGCTTCACCTCCCCAAAAGCCAGCTACTCTCTGCCTTTAGATGCAGGCCTGTCAAAATATAAGTCTGACATTAGGTAGCTTTGAGATAGAATGTAAACTGCTCTGCTGCCTTTAAGAATGGCCCACTTCAATCCTTTCAGCACTTTTCCTCATGTCCTTTGTGAAACAGTATTGCAGTATTACAGTTTGAGTGATAAGAAAAGAGATTTTCAGTTTGGAGAGATTAGAATGTGAACAGTAGACAATTAGCACATACTCCCATAGTTAAAGGGATTAAAACTGAAGCCAATGCAAAGACAACTAAGTAAAACCACTGATGGTTGCTAGGTGCTAACTCTAAAAATATAAAATATATATATATATATATATATATATATATATATATATATATATACACATATATATATATATATATATATATATATATATATATATATATATATATATATTAAACTTCTCTGTTAAATACTAAATATTTTTTTTCCACATTCTGGTGTCAGTCAATTTATTCAAACTATTTAATATGCATACTGATTGTTTATTAATAAATTATTGCTCACAATAAGAATTTTGGCTTTGACCGACAGGTGTGATTGACAGCTTGAGTTTTGGAGCTCCTGTTTTTGAATAACAAGAATTGCATAAAAGAGAAGGACCAAGCAAACTTTGAACAAATTTACTCAACGTAAATGTCAAATGTGATTTTGGACCTGCAAAATGTGAGGACATGTCCATCAGTCAGTCTGTCCCCATTACTTTTAACATGTAATATACGAGGACATAAGGAAGATTTTGGTGTCAAGGTCTATGTGACCTCATGCCAGTCCAATCTAATGACTTACATCTTAGAAATCCTTTTTTTTATGTCCATAAATATTTCCTTCAGACTTGGTGGTAAAAGATCAAAGTCAGTAAAAGTATGTTACTAATTGTTTGTTGCTAATAATCAAGACAAATGCAAATATAGTTTATGATGCATGAATAAAGGATGCAAACATTCTTTGTTTTTATTTAATGATGTTACTCAATTACAATACACAACCTGTTAGCCTAAGTTTGCTATATCACCTAAAGTTAGCAGTAATTCCGAATAGCATTATTATATCTGTCAGGTATTATAATTATGGCAGCTAGCCTGTGGAGTAGTGTTTATTTCTTACACATATACTACATTCAGCAGACATTACTGTTATCAAACACAACTGTAACATTTATAGTGGAGATGCAATTTCTTCTACTTGAATTTTTAGCATATAATTTACTAGTTAGCAGTATGGTGTTTTCAGTGGCTAAGTGAGCTCATTAGCTCATACATCACTGTTTCAGTAACTACTGGCTCCAAAAGCCAAGATAGCCCCAACTAAAAAGCAAACTTCAAAATTCTTACCTGCAGCCCAATGTGCAATATCCCAATGGTCAAAATTGTTTTTAAGTCTATGGTTCTAATACACGGTGCTAAGCACTAATAAGCAGTGTTTTGACTGTCACTCTTTCCTTGTTCTACATTAGAATATAGCCCCGCTTATTCAGCTACAGCAGGTTAAGAATATCATCTAACACCATCTGGCTGAGCAAGAAGTAAGACAGAGGGAGGTCCTTATCAGTGCTATGAGCTAAAATAAAAGTTTAGGAAGTGTTTGATTTTGTTCACAAGTGTAATGCAGCAGTACCGGTAACACAGAGGATAGCTATAAAAAGTTGAAGAAAGAAGTGGAGGGGGTGAGAAGTATGAATCATATAGAAAGTGTGTGAGTTGGAACCTCTGAAACAGCTGTGTAGCGCCTCATAAATGCACCATGGAGACAGGTGCTCCCTAACATGGAAATATAGCCGCCATGCCAAAAGGAGAGGCCCTATTTTATGCGGCGCCCTGGGATGGAGGGGTGGAGGCAATTCACGGTTCATCTCCGCTGACCCGTCTGTCCTTCAAGAAGATTAGCCCAAACACATCAACTTGCAGCCAAAGTGAAGAAAGGCTGGACCGCGGATGTATGGGTTCATCCTTTATCAGGAAGGGGAACATGTAATCTGAGCTACAAACACATTGGACTGAGGTGTTACAAGAAGTACTGACACGTACAAGTGGCCTGCACGCTAAATGCTACAGCCTTCACCTTTCCCGAATGCTCTTCAATCAAAGTTTAGAAATAGAGTTGGTGACAAGCCTCTGACCATGATTTAAATATGAAAGTGAGCTTTCATATTTCATATGTTATAGAAGCCCTACAATTGGACACACACTAATGGTCGAATCCAGGGCTTTTTTCATGCTGATGTCCCAATTTTGTACATTTTTTACGCCATTTTCCTGTCAGAATAATAAGGTTTCAAGCCAGCAGCAGTGAAATGATTCTGTTACAGGATTCTATCTAAATGCATAAAAAATGTATGCCTGTTTCCCTCCACCACTGATGAAAATACAAGGAGATTCTTCATGGAGATAAGCAGTAGGTGCAAATTAGTAGTAGCTGCATATCTTTACAACCCATTTGAGCAAAAAAGCTGCAGCTAAGACTGAAACAATAATTAATAGCTACCAAACAACAGTCCTTCAGTGTTACTGTAACAAAAGGTAAGTTTAAAGTGGTTCTCTGTACATAGCGGTGTTGTGTCTGCATGTGGAAGACTGGAACATTAAAGAGACATTAGCTGTTGGTTCATTTCATTGAATTTGAGTCATGTTTACCTGTTTTACACACAATGGTGCTGGCCCCATAGCTAGAAGGTTGTGAGATTGATTCCCAGTCAGACTGGACCCTTTCTGTTGCACAGGTGTGGTCTGGTTTCCCACACAATTTAAAAAAAAGAAAAGGTATTTATAGGTTAATTGGCCTCCCTGAGCATCTACAATGGTAGCTCACTGCTCCAAATGGGCTAATGCTAAATGCTAATACTACATGTTATGTGCTCTATGAGGGATATAAGAGACTGCAGAGACTGAATTTCCCAAAAATAATAAAGTGAGTTATACCAACTTTTCTACCTCTGAGCATTTTTGCAATACTTAAAAGTTAAGTCAAGTCAAGTTTTCCTGCTTTTCTACCATGGTTTCTTTATGCTGAAATCAGTGTAAATGCACTTTATGTAACCAGCGGTCTACAAGGGACAAAACCTTTTGAAGTTCCTGTGAAGATTAACATAGATGTCAAATGAAATTTAATGCCATGTCTATGCTGACTGGGCACACAGAGACACAGCAGTGTATTCTGCTTGGGGAATCCTCCCCTTTCTTCTGTGGGTAGACTACAACGTCTAAGAAACTCGGCATGTTTGCGCAGATGACAGAAGACAGAGGTCACACAGAGGTAGAGTTGGGGAAGACTTTAGACTCCTGTGGCATCATCCCGCTGGGTTTGGGGGAGGGGGTTAGCAGGTTGGTACATGACATACATATCCTGCCAACTGATGCTATTTCTGTCTGGGCACCTGCTTGGAGGGTGGTTGGAGTGGCAAACAAGTGCAGACTCTGTCCTCCAACCCTTCAGAGCACCTGCACTCTTCATAAGTGACAGTCACTGGCATGCTACAGTAACTTTGGAATAGAGTGTTGACATGCCCCCTGCTCGTTCTGCTATATTCAGCTGACTCGGAATCCTGGCGTGAGTGTGTTACAGAAACAGACACAAACTCTGCAATGGAGATGTTTGGAAAAAAAAACCACCAGATTTGATTCAGGTATTATTATTTATAACTGCTCAGGTTCCTGCAACATTTTACAATCGTAAGTTATGGCAGTGATAATAAGGTTTATACTTTTTATACCATCCAACACACAAGGATCATAAAAGAAATTACTGGCAATGTCTGTTGTTGTTCAATAACAGTGACTCAATAAATACTCATCCAGCTGCAAAGTTTTGTGGCTGTCTAAACTTTCTTTCTGGCCTGTGCTGTGTTTTGGAGCCTGATGTTCATTCTGAAGCCAGAAACTAAATTACAAGTCAGTGCTGTAACTCCTCTGTTTAGCAGCATTTCCCTCATCGTCTCCACCAAGAAACCTTTCATCCTAATCGTTCTCCTATTAGACATGGAAGGAAAAGTGATTCAAGTTTTCTTAACATTGTTAATCGTGTAAAATAACAGGTTACAAACAACAGAGGAGTAAGATTCCTTTTTTTGTAAGTCTGTTTGATATAGTTTTTGCTATGATGCAAATGACTTTTTCATAGCAGAATTAACTATTGTCCCTTTAATTTTATGGCTTAAAAACTAATGCTTATTTGTTAAATTGCAACTGATTGAGTTGGAAATTGGCAGAAAATGTGAGGCAGCACTTGTGAAGAGCTCATTTGTATTCAAGGAATCTGCAGTTTTGAAAAATATGATGTTAGATTTCACAGGGGAGGAAGTTATTGCCGTTTAGAACAATGGTGCATTAGGATATCCTAAAGTCTTCGCCGTGTCACATAAAGCTTCATTAGTAGTTCCTTAGTCCACATCCCAATGGCTGTGCTTGGCAGGTCAAAGTCATTACTTGGACAGTATTGCCAACGACAATAGCATGTGTAGAGGAAGGTTTGGATACAAAGACTCCACTATTGCATTAGGAGTCCAATGAGAAGGAAAAGCGATACCCCATAATGATGTGTCGTGGCTGTCTAAAAAGGCATGGTTTCATATGAATCAGAAGGTTTGGCCTCATAAATTATAATTATTTTGTTACCAGCATGGTTTGAGTGAACCACTTAGCATCTCAGCATCTATCACTCCACCCATATGGCACAGAGATTAACGCTGACCCCCCCCTCCTCAAAAAAGTCATTAAGAAGAGGAAAAAAAGTGATGTGGTGAAGGCAGTACGATGGCTGCGGCGCTCACGTAAGGGTCACAAATGTTATGCCAACATTCTTAATCTTTATATTGTATTTTCTTCAATATTAAAAAAGCATTAAATGAATGAAAACATATACAGTTTATAGGGAAAACTGTTTAATAGAGTAGATTTTAATAACTACTTTCACTATGTCAGATACTGCTCTTTGAAATGTTACTTGTTGAGACTGACCAATCCCAATATACAGCTGGTCAAATATGAACTGGCTGCAGCCTGGTCCCAGTTAGTAAATTCTGATTTCTTAAACAACCATCTTTTTTCATCTTTGATTATACAGATATATTCCATGATGACAACACCAGAATCATCAGGATCAGACTATGAAAGAGTGGTTCAGGAAGTCATCATTTTTACACATGGATAATAAAATACTTGTGTTTAGCTAACTGATTGTTGCACTACTAGTTTTAACTATACAAGTATAACATGATGGGTAGTTTAACGTAAACACTGTTGTGTTTGAAAAAATAAGTAACTATCGACAGTAAAAAGCAGATGTCAATCAAACTTAGGTACACTGAGTAAGTCAGCTTGTATGACTTCAAAGCAGTAGTAACTTATTAAAGACTGTGTTAATAACACATTTATTTAAAAAAAAAAAAAAAACTGCGATAGGTGCACTTCTTTTTTTGTAAATCCAACAGTACTTTTTTACAGTGTATACTATATTAATCTATTTTAGGGTAATTCATTCATTCTAAGATTAATAACAGCTACACGACATGACTTTTTTTCACCTAAACACAGGAAAATGTTGGCTGGAAGAATTGTTGGTCCATGGATGCCAACACTGTAGTTCTTTTCTACAGTGGAATTCTTCAGAGACATCATCTGAGTTTCCTCATTACAAGCAGGTCATAACCAGGACCATCACCATCATAAAACCTAAGTTGGTACAAGGGAAATATAGGCAAGAAGAAAAGTATTCATAGCTGAGTACAATAGGGCATCTTAGGATGTCAAACAAAAGAAGCTACATTAGGTGGAAATTTAGAACAGAAAATGCCAGAATCAAATATAAGAAAATGTGATGCTGTAGCTCTTTCTACTTTCTCCTAAAACATGTTTTAAAAGATGAACAACCCAATTTCATCTTCATAAAACTAAAAAATGAAGGCAAAATTTCACAGGTAGGGGAGCTGCTTTTTTAGGAGCCACTTATTAAGATTATTGGCTAAATTTTCAAGGATTGACTTCATAAACCTTGAAAACAGAACCGAGAGAGGGTGCAGACAATTTGTTTTCTCTTAGAACCTTTAAATTGCACCAGGTTCTTGGGGAAGTTTAGTCCAAAACAACCACACTGCCTACTAAAGCTTTAAAATCCAAAATGTCAAGCTTCCTTATCTACACAACAATACAGCACATGGAGTTTCCAAATATCTTTGTTTTGTTCCAAAAGGTCCATTGTAAAACAGTGTGGGTATAGCAACAGTTAAAACACTGAAAACGCTTTGTTTTAGAAAATATTGTTTTCATATAGACTAGACCTGATATTCATTGAGAAAATCTGGACCTGACAGCCCATGTATTTGAGTTAGACTGGCCAACTTTTCTGAAACAAGAGAGTACCTGAGCTGCTGTAAGAGGAAGCACTGGTTTTGATCAGACATGCTGGCTCAAAGTGTGTGTTTCCTTACCAGAAATCATTTTAGTTTGACTCTGCAGTTCAGTTTGGCATGTGTGCAGCTGCTGGGAGTAAATGAAAATTTTATGTTTGTCAAGTTGTATTGAGATCCTGCTTTACACACCCCCATTAAAGCAAACTAAAGGGGACAGGAAACAGTTTTATTCTGGAAGTTTTCTGGAAATATCATTATACTGCAATTTTACACAATTTTCATAACATTCAGTACGTGTGCCACAATGTGAATTGTTTTCATATGTGATTTAGTTCAACTTCCAATCTACAGTGAAAGCGTCTGGCTTCTCCCCTCATAGAAAATCAGAAATGAAAAACCCTGATCCTGTGCTTATGAAATCTCTCTTGAGCAGAGCGACACATGCTCACACAAGCTTCTGAAGCCAACACTTGTACTAGGTTTCGTAATTTCCAATTAGTGTGCAATTCCAAGTCTTAATTTGATCCCTGGCTAAACTCGTTTGCCAACCAGTCGTGCCTCATTTAAAAGTAACTATCTTAGACAACTATGAGAACAGCGAGTGATCACGTTGCTGTGGTTGTATAGGCTGATAAGAAAGTCTAAAACATCTTAAGAAGAACAAGTAACCATGACAGCGAGAAGACTATGTAAGAGACCAGGAGAGAGAAGCAAATACCAAGAAAGTCAGAGAAAACAAAGCACCTTGACAAAGAGACAAATACAAAAGAGAGGAAAACAACTTCTAAAGTTGATGGGTCCAGAGGCTCGTCCATATTCTCCCTGATGCTTTTATATGACCAGACAGCAGACCACAGGACATGAGTTTCTCTGATAGCATATCCTCCTTAGTGGTTTCCCTCCTGCACCAACCAGCCGGCACAGACTGCGAGTCCTGTTGGATGATGTGCTGCATAAGCTATGGCCTCGGGATAATGTGGCTGCTCAGTTTTCCCTCCAGTCAGAGTTATTTCAAACCTTGCAATTTAGTAATCAAGTAAAATAAATAAAACTTGAAAACAACTGCTGGCAATTGCTCATGGCCGGCTCTGAAAAGAAAGAAGGCTGTTTCTCTATTTTGATTAATACTATACAAGAGTAATTTCATTGCTGTACAGGGCAGATGTCTACCTGCAGTGAAAAATATTGTTTATGAAATATTAATGCCAGTGTTCAGCAGCACTTTGTGTATGGAAAGCCCAGGCAGTACAGAAAAATAATGACAACACAATGA
Organism: Sphaeramia orbicularis; assembly: GCF_902148855.1. Taxonomy (NCBI): domain Eukaryota; kingdom Metazoa; phylum Chordata; class Actinopteri; order Kurtiformes; family Apogonidae; genus Sphaeramia; species Sphaeramia orbicularis. The sequence goes on from NC_043976.1 coordinate 6,967,289, forward strand.
AGCTTCTAGCCCAGGCAGAGAAGAGTAATATTCTGGACCATTCAAACATCAGTGCAGTAGTTATGACCTTTGACCTTTAAAAACTACTAATGTGTGTTTTTGTAGGAAAGCTTTGTTTGGCACTTTATAGTTTGTACTGTTAGAGAAACTGACATTTTCTTCCAGTTAAGAGTTCAAGGGTGAATATTGTGGGACATCAATAGACTAAACTAGTCATATAGTTGGATGATTCATACTAAATAGAGCATCTATACTACATACTAGCTGTTACAAAACATCCTGTAGATTTTTATAGAAACTGCATGTTTTTATAGAGGCTGCAGCATAGATTTTTACAGATAAACCTATGTGAGTTTACTTGCTACGTATGAGATTGCACTATTGACTGCTATATGTAGCACTTACCTCATTATGTCATGTAAAAGTTTCAAACTGCAACGGTATTGTATTTTTCTCAACAAATCATATTTATGAAAATGTAGATATATTCCATTTACTCACACTAAAGTCCACTGCAGTGTTATCTGATTCCGCAAAAACACAAGATGCACCTCTTTACCCTACTTGCTATTTACTTACACTTTCCTTTGCCATGCTTTGTTAGCTGTTTAGCTCAGTTTGGTGGATCAAACTGCACTTTGTTATTATTTGCCACATGTAATGTAGCACGGCATAACATACAATTGTAAGATTTTGTACTTACACTTAATTTACCTATGTCAGTCGCTCCATAGCATTATCTTACTCATTAACTGATTCAAAAGGCAAGAGTGTGCTACTTCTTCACTATGAATAATTATTTCCACTAACATTTGGCAATTTTAAGTACATACACAATTGATCATGCATCTCCCAACAACACATGCCTGTTTTTCTCAGAATTTCCTGAGCTCAAAGTTTCTACTTATTGTATCACTGTGTCTTAAATAATGTACTCCTGTATCTACATGTACTATTTTAAGTGTCTGAAGTACTATTTGGAATGGATTAGGTTTACATGGGCACGTGGGGTAAATGCCACTTTACCACAGGACGTCAGTAAAATAAATGGCTAATTCGCACGGGATAAGAAATGCCAGTAAAGATACCAGAAGTAGGAGGGGTAAATCCGTTCACGCACCGCCGTTCCTTCCTGTCGTCATGTACGTATGACATTGCTTTCCAATTAGGCTTGAGTGTCCAAAATAGAGTCAGACTTGAACCGCATATTTCCATCCGAACCCACCCCGTGCTCGACACAGTTGCGTCCAAACCCGACCCAAATCCGACCCCAACCCGACAGCCACTTCAGTGCTTGTGTCCAAACCCAGTTAAATCCAGTTGTTCCCATATTTATGTTATACATAGATTGCCATTGAATTTACTCCTTTACATATTTGTGGTATGTGAATAGTACCTTTATTTAATAACTACATGTGCAACAAATGCTTTGCGTTGCCATTACAGAAACAAAACCTATGACATGGGATGACACCAGGTTTCACATGCACTTGTCCGACTGCCTACTGAAAAACTGAGTGCTTCTTCACGAGCCTTCATGACTGAAAATCTGTGAAAAACCACTTGTAAACAGGATATGATGGAATATCTGCACACATATTAACTACTGGTCTATTCGCACGGGATTAGTATTATCTGGGGTCATTTTCCCGGACCCTTTGACAAAAGGTGAAAGTTGCAGTAATCTTTACTGACATTGTGCGGTAATGATTACTGGCATAGCACATTTGGACAGGACTAAAATCTCTGGCAATTATTACTTTACCCCACGTACCTATGTAAAACTAATCCCATCCGAATAGGGCTTAAATTCATTCACTGGGTGTGCACCAAAATGGTCAAAATGCAGAATGTGGATGGCGGAACACTGCTTACCTTCAATGACTGCATTTTGGCTGAGGAGAAGAAGTGGAGGGACCACCGGATGGTGAAGGAAGCAAAAAACCTTTAATACAATATAATACAAATAGATGGGGGTGGGATGTTTCTGTGTGGAGTTTGCATGTTCTCCCCGTGTCTGCGTAAGTTCTCTCTGGGTACTCCAGCTTCCTTCCACCATCCAAAGACATGCACTGATTGGTTAACTGGTTAATCTAAATTGTGAGAGTGATTTGTTTGTCTTTATATGTAAGCCCTGTGATGAATTATGAATTGGCAACATGTCCAAGGTGTACCCTGACTTCACACATAAGTAGCTGGGATAGGCTTCAGTAACCTTCATGACCCTAGTGAGGATAAAATGGGTTCAGATAATGAATGAATGAATGAATGAATGAATACAAATAGAAGTTTAAGTTCGCAAAAAAAGTGGCAGACAAATGGAAAGTGAAGTTGCAGATATTCTTGCAGGGTGAAATGCTCAGCTGGTTAACCATTAGAAAGTGGTGATCAACACTGCATTGCCATTTCTGGTTCTGATTACAGCCAGTTTGATTTGACACAACAGCACTTTGTTGAAATTTCCACAGTATAAGTAAGTTCGCTATGTATATTGTGTACTGCATATAAGTTTAGAACTGGAAGTATTTGATATTAGACACAATATATGGTAAAAATGAAACTTTGGGCCCTGTGTAAGTTACATGTCAGATAGGAAAATGGTTGAAAAATATAAAAATTAGTGTTTCCAGAAAAAACACAGCTCACTGTTTACTTCTGTGTGTTTACAAGGCAACCAAAGAGGTCCAAAAAGGTTGAGCAATAATGTTGTGTCTACCGTATGTGTGACTATGATTGAGATAGTTTAACACATAGACATTTCTACACGTACATCAACTCTCATTGACTCTGGTTGCTGTGATATGTCAGTGTGTCCGTCATTTTGGACTGGTGTGTGAATACATGCAGCTAAATGGGAAGCAATAGTTTCTCTAATAAAAAGTCCTCTAACATTTACTTTTCATTGGATCATTTTTACATTCAAAGGTTTATGATCTTTGTGTGCCCACTGTATTGTAAGGCCTTTTAGTCAGAAGGCCTGAAAAAGTTGGTCAGAAAAGTGGTTTGGATTTAGCTGCTAAATCTAACTGTAACCCTAAACCCTTTTCTGACTGTAGGGTGCTTCCTGATCTATGCGGGGTAAAAAAAAGAGACTGTTTTTCTTTATTTGGCAGTGATATTGATGTACCATCCAGACGCCAATGCTTCATCTACATGTAAGTAGCAACAACTCATTCAGTTTACTGTTTACTTTAGTCAGTGAAGTTTGTCATTCTTATAACTTTGGTATATATTAAAAATTGTCAGCATCATCTCATACTAACTTGTCTTGGTCAGTATTCCAATTTTAGTATGCAATTTCAAGTACAGACAGAGTTTGTTGTATCACAAAGGTGTCAGACCATACATTGCTTTCTGATGGAGATGCATTTTCCTCTGTGGATCATCAAAGTATTTAATCCACTGATAAAATATGTCATGTTGCTGAAATCCTTCCAGTGCTGACGTTGTCCCTTGTGTTAAACTGGACAGCCTACAGCAAACCTGCCAGACCCACTACCCATTCATGTAATTCAAGTGCTCGGCAAAAACAGGAAAAAAAGACTATTTTGCCCTAGAAATCCATCGCTGTCCTTGCAGTGAATCTTTGATTTAGAGAAAAATAACAATCAAACCATTGTATTAGATTCCACTGGGATATGAAATTAACATTCCAAACAGTAGATCCACAACACCTCCTCCATATGCGCCATCTCTGCAGAGTTGAAACAAAAATAAGAGCAGGCAAGAGAAAAGAAATTCTCACCTTTGGGCTATATGCTAATTTGAATGATCTTAACTAGTATCAGATTTGGAAGTGCATGCTGAAAGTAAAGTGAATAAAGGGTAGCTCTGGATCACAGACGAAGTGAGAATGACTCAGTGTGAGAGAGACCCGATACCGACTGTAATTATCATAAGCCATATGCCTGCAGCCTGTGGAGTGGCTGCAAGGTAAATAAAGATGATGACAAACAACACTGCACATAGTACCATTACCGCCTCCTCACTCCTCTCCTTTCTCATCAGAACAACACAGGCTGCCAACCAAATTAGCATCAGCTGGCTGATACATTTGTAATCTATTCTGAGCATAACAAACAATACAAATTGGATTTCTAATTTATCCTGACTCATTTATGCAAAGCAAGAGTAATGGAATGTCACCATGGTAACAGCTTTGATATGTGGAAACTTTCATCACAGAGCTCAGAAACACCTTCATGTTCAGAAGAAATTTGTGTCAAAGTGTGTGATTTTGGGAAAATCTGTTTCACACATTTGAATTTCAATAAACTCTCCACTTCTCTTATCTCAGTATCCCTGTAAATACACCCTCTCAGAAGCATGCAAACACTCTGGTGTCATATAAACAAAATCAAACAACCATATGGACACAGGCTTCTCTTGTCAGGGTTAAAACAATGCATACCTTCTTGCACAAACACAGAGAAAAAGACTTTCTCCAGTAAGACAACAGGTGATTCAGAGAGAGACGAGTGTTTGCACTAGCCTGAGGCGTCAGCCATTGATTAGCTAGATTAATTACAGGATAGCTTCCAGACGCCACCTCTCTGCAGCCAGGAAATGAAAACAAAAATCTGCTCCTGAAGCAAATTCACTACAAAAAGAAAAAAAAAAAAAGAAAGAAAGAAGCTAGTACAGAAAATCGATGGCAAGGCCTCACAATGCAAGCAAAACCTAAACCCTCACTCTTTTGATTATCTAACTCCCAAGAACAACAAACCCAATTAATGATATCGTTTTCTGGCTCCATTGAGCCATTTTCTCTGTCCGAGATAACCTAGAGACATTAAATATGCTGATAAATGGTCCGTAAACTTCTATCCGCTAAAATAACAACATTGAATAATATGTCCACTAGGATGCTTATCAGAATGTAATCATTATTGTGTTTGCACAGAGATTACGATGTAGGTCAGCGCTGTGTATAGAATATTATGTTCGTTATTTAGCTTTGACTTGACATTGAAAGTGTTTTGCGTTTTCACTGTGGCACAGCCTCTGCAGAACCCATTAAACATCCAACAATGTGTGCAATGCAGGTTTAGAGATTTTTTATCTGAATATTACCCACTCAAGTGTGACGAATGCGTTCTTATTCATGCTTGTGTTCTGTCAGTCAAATTCTAGGGAAAAGACCCGGTTTGTATGTATATTTGAAATGTTGATTAGAAGTAATGTAATTTCACTTTCTAATTATACGATTACGCCAAGTCATCCATTGCTTTATGTATTACCATAAATGTGTTTAGCATATCTCTGATTGGTATGGCTTCAATCTGGGTGAGGCAGCCGTGGAATATGTACTTTTCCCCCTGCAATCAAATTGGCTGTGATTACTCATTCTTTTATCACCTCTGAAGACATTGTAAAAGAAATTATTTTGTGATTTGCTTAAACACAGAGTAATAATGGCAGGAGAGAGAGGAGACAAATGTAATGTTTGAAAGGGAATATCAAGCAGGTCAAAAAACCATAACTGTGGTAATTGAATGAATACTGAAAAGGCTGCTTCATTCGAGCATTTATTCATTCAGACTATGAGAATGACAAAGGCATTGAAGTTCTGTTCAGGAAGTAAAAAAAAAAAAAAAAACTCACTGAAAAGACATCCATCTGTTCTATTCTTGTGAATGTGATATCTCAGGAATGTCTTGATGGAATTTCTTTAAATTTGGCACAAAAGTTAACAATAACTCAAGGATGAATTCATTGGAATTTGGTGGTAAAAGGTCAAGGTCATCTCTCAAAGGCTTTTCTAGTTTCACTTCATTTCATGTACTGCATTTGTTCCCTCCTTATGAGAGGCACCAGGCACAAAACATACACGCCAGATCCAAAACTAGTACCTGTGTTTAGGGCACTGGTAGTGGAATTATCCTATCATACCTTAAAAGATAGGAGACAATAGAGCCCCCCATGGAAACCTACGTGATAGTACATACATTTGGCTTTTCATACAAATGCAGAATGGGAGAAAATGATGACACATTGACATTTTATATCCAAATGGTTAAAGGGCCACAAAATACGACATCTTGTCTCTTTTTTTTATGACAATGACAATAAACTGAAACTGAAAGATGGTGTGCAAAGACATGTTTCAGATTATTATTAAAGACTAAGATTTTAAGACTCAAAGCATTGTATGACTTTCATCACGGTCATGTCTCCTCAGATATGTTAATCATGTTAATGTTTAGTGTTTCATGTCTCGTCTTTGGTTTTCAGTGTTTTGCCTTTGTTTGATTAGTCATTTTATGTTAAGTTAGAGTCGTTCACATTTGGTCCTGTCTTGCACTTCCTGTTTTATTTTGTACAGATCGCTTCCCTCTCTTTTCAGACCCTGACTTCCTCCCTTTGTGTGTTTTCCCACCAGTGTGATTGTTAGCTCCACCCCTGATTGTTGTCACCTGTGTTCCCCTACCTCATGTATAAATAGTCCTGTCTCCCTTTGTCTTGTGCCAGTTCATCTGAACCTGTCAGTCCGTGCCTTTACATGACAACTTTTATTCCTGGTTTAATCTGAATAAACGTTAGATCCTATTTAAGATGACCATGTAAACACCTTATTCCAGTTGAAAAAGAATAGTTCGGAATAAATTTAAATCCGAATAAAGTCACTGGTTTAATCCCCTTTTAATTCCGAACTAAATGATTCCTCGGACATGTAAACCCTTTATTCCGTTTGGACTTTATTCCTTCCATTCTGCACATGCTCGTTGTCTTGTCCTGTCGCGATGACGCACACATTCTGCACTGGCGGAAGAATATGCATTGCAGTATAGTCTTACCAAACCGCTCCAGTGAGCTATTCTGATGGGATCTACCAGCCTCTAAAACCCTGAAGGAAATAGTTCACCGCTTGTTTTATATTAATTCATTTGTCATGCACTAATGAGTTCGATAAGTTGGCAAATCAGTTTGCACTGCAGTGCACCGATTGCCTTGTTCTTGCAGCCCTTCTGTTAGCTTAGCTTAGCCTAGTTTAGCATAATTGCTTCATTCCTATGGTCAGATGTAGCCAGGCTTTCATGGGTGATCCGTAGTAATTTTATGAGTGATTTTGTGAAATTCAGTTCTTCCTAATCATTCATTCAGTCCGCTGGGGTCAATATGATCACAAATTGAGGCTCAAATTATGGCGATGTGACTTACTGCACTAATAAAATCTTGGGAAATAAAAAGTAATGCAAAGCTGAAATGGTAAAGCAAAGCTAATTTAGCACACGCATCCCTTCCAACAAAAAGATTTTCCAACTTTCGTCAACACAAAAGTCCCAAGATTGTATATAAGTGCAATAAGTCGCAGATCTAAAGAAATAATTAGGGAGAATCGGATTTCACAAAATCGCTTACAAAAGACAACAAATCACCTTAAAAAAAACTGGCTACATGTGACCATGGAAATGCAGTGACTATGCTAACAGAAGGGCTGTGAGAACCAAATAATGTTTCTCATGTAAACTTTTATTCGGGTTCAACATTTCCATGTAAACAGAAGAGAAAATACTTTAGTACCGAATTAATTTCTTCTGGAAAAATAAATCGGATTAAAAAAAAACGTCATGTAACCGTATCCAGTGTGTTCATGTCAAGTAGCCAACCAGGTTTTTTCCATGTCTGTCAGTTTTTCTGTAAGAGTTTTTAGTTTATCATAGAGATTTGTAAGTAGTTTTTTATATCCTCCTTTGGCACTCCTTTTGTTCAAATCACTTTTTCATTATTAAATACTTTTGTTAATCTTCAGTTTTCGGAGTCGTGCATTTGAGTCCACCATTTCATGTATCAAGGATATTACAATCACCATTTTTTCAAATTTGTAAAACCCACGTGATAGCCTAATTATCACTAATCCATTAGTCTTTCCATGCTTACACCCCTGAATCACTTCACTCACAGTCAACAAGTTTAAAGGTGGCTCTATCATAAACACAGTCCACTTGTTGACATAACAAACAGAAATGTCACCCAGCCTTTCCTGAAAATTTGTTGTGAAGTGCATTGTGGGAATAGGAATTCCACACAGCAGCAACAAAGATGGTGATCAAGTGGAAGTGGTTTCTCACAGATTCAGGTACAACGTAAAATTATACAGTCCACCAGGGTTGTTTTAAAGGATGAGTTTAGTTGGTGGATGGATGTAAAGGTGACATTTGGGTTCACCACTCATAAGGAGACAGTGAAATTTCCCTTAAATCGGTAAGGTACAAACATAAACAATTGATCATTGGATGAGATGCAACAGGCTACACAGCTATACAGCTCCAACTAATAGCAGCTGTGAAGTGCGGTGGCACATGCCTGTGTAAAATTATACACACAGGGATGGATCACTGGATGATCAAAGGCTGTGTGGCCTGTTGCATCCACAGGACTATTACACCAGTATACAGGTACACACCATCCAATCCTTGTGCAGAAGGCCCTGTGGTTGGGTCTCATCCAATGATGACATATTAAGCCAAACAATATACTATACACAATACATGAGTGTAAAGTTCTATTTCACTGATGCAATAAACATTTAAGTAAGGCATTTAAGACTAGTTTGTAAAGAGAACAATTAAAAATCAACCCAAGTCAAGACGTCCTTAATGCAGTCACAGTCATCAAATGTAATGTAATAAAGGAAACTGATTTCATTCAAACTAGATATAACTTATTTTTATTGTTTTCAGTACAGTGAGTTTGTGTGTAACTTTGAAAGACTGACTGTTTACCTCATAGATGTTTTATAAATACATGTTGTACAGTACTGTGCAAAAGTCTCGTCATAAGGTTTGTTGTTTTAATAAGTTAATAATGACCATAAAATATATTCATTAGTGTATGTATAAAGATACATACAGCATGTGTATAGGAAATATATAAACATCATTAAAAGCAGAAGAAATCTCTGTATAATGTACAGTGAACACAGAAGTTCAAGATAAGTCACACTAAAGAACAAGCCATGTAGTTTAGTTACATAGTTTGTGTATTTTTAATACGGTGGACAGTACTGTGCATGTTTTCGTATTTAAATAGACACTGAAAAATAAAGAAATTGAAAAAACACTACAAGGACTGGAAAAGAACAAAGCTAATATAAAGCTGAAGGTGGTCAAAGACTTTTACAGTATAGTATATAGTATGCTATAGTTTAAAATATAAACTCAAAAAGCTTGTTTTGCATTGTCCCAAGGACTGCTTGAATGAAGTTACAATGTGAGTTTGGTTTATGTAATGATTAGTAGAACATAAGCGATGCTCCATATGACATGGGCTTAGGATTGCATCAACCATCATGTTTCTAACCTGCAGTTAATCCTATGACCAAGACAAAGCTTACATCAGGTAAACATATTGGTTTGGGAGAAGAGGCACAACAGTAATCATCAGGATATCACTGACCATGGATTGTCTAACCTTAAATTTTCCACTCGGCCAAACATCTGAGATTGTCTAAACCTTCACACCTGATTCAGGCAAGCTGGGCAATTTACTCAGTCCCATCTCTCCCCTGATCTTATTTTCTCTGTCAACAAGACAAGATGGACAAAAATAAAGTGTTACATGGATAGCTGCCGAGACGAGGGCATAGCCTTTTTTTTTTTAATCTGAACACCCACTGAAAGAACTGTATATCTCCTTAAAAGAACAAGAAAAAACTCATTTAGTTTCAACAAGTCCTCCTGTCAGATACAACACATGCTGATATCTGTGAGAACCTTTAACCTCAGTGTGATACCGTTTCCACCTGTAGGACATACTGTGGCTCCTGGTTCAGTGGCTTTAAGTAGATTTTCAGCAGGCAGCAGTAAGCCCACCGCTTCTATCCAGGCTTAGTTCACCACCTGTTTGCGCTGGAACATCCAGTGTACACACTGTTTCTCAGTATGGCTTCTCATGCTTCTTACCACCTTGTATCTTGCTGCTCATTCCTCAGGACTCTATAGCTATAGCCAGTGGAGCATCATTTATTGAAATAAAGTTTGAAAAGAGGGAGGGATAGAGAGACAAGAATAAATCACAAGAAAACAACCAACCAAACAGGGCTATGTGATCTGGCCTGAAGATCTTATGATAATATGATATTCTGAAGTAGAATCATGATCAGCAATTTGATCTTTTGTACATTTTGGAGAACTGCAACAAACCAGAAGTTTATCCCTGGAGCCTAATGGCCTATATTATTGTTCTTCAATTGTTTCTCCTCTGTAATTTTTCTTTTTTTTCTTAATGGTAGGGTAAAGTATTTATGTAATCTGTAAATACACATTGCAATACTGAATCTGAACCAGCAGTTCATGGAGTTACTTTAATTCTTCTTCATCAGAAAAGAAATAGCACAATAACATGAGCTTATAGACTTTTAATGATAACAAACTCTGAAGAATCACTATATTAAAAAAAAAAAAAAAAAAAAAAAAAATAGGACCAATGGCCCCGTAGCTTACCGGCCAAATGAAAAGCTTTGGGAAATGTATCCAGATGCCATTTATTATCACCCAGTTATGTGTATTTATTATATTACAGAAATAGCCCATGTTTTGGTCATATTCCAATCAGATCTGTAAAAAATTCAAATTCCAACTTCATATCATTGATACTTAGTGATTTATTGGATCAATCCACTTCCTATGTGCTATAATGGGGAAATTTTTCAAAGTCGCACTAAATCCAGAATCAGATACAGATCGAAATAATTTCAATCCCTTGTGTTGACATCATCATACAGAAGCTGCATACCAAGTTTGAAGTCAATCAGAACTCAAGTTTTGGAGAAGAAGACGATTGAAATTTTTTCCCTATAAGAGCCCATGTTAAATTTTCCATAAGTTCCCGGATCCAGAAGAAGATCCTGATCAGCATGTGGCCATTATGTTTTGGTCATCTCCCCATCAGGGCTGTACTGTAGAAATTTACACTTGATATCATATATATTTACTGAGTTATTACATCGAACCACTTCCTATTTCTTATAATGGCAAAATTTTTCAAAGTCGCACCAAATCCAGAATCAGATCCGGATCCAAATAATTTCACTAACTTTTGTTGACATCATCTTAAAGAAGCTGTATACCAAGTTTGAAGTCAACCGGAATTGTAGTTTCGGAGAAGAAGACGATTGAAATTTTTGTAACAGACGACGACAACGGACACCGCATGACGACAATAGCTTACAGCCTGTCGGCCAGTAAGCTAAAAACAGCCCTGCAACTTTAATGTTACAAATGATCCATAATACAACATTATACACATTCTGTAAAATACAATAACGGACCTGATTTGATAGTGGAGGAAGCTGTGTGTGCTATGGCTACCACTCATTGGCTATGGCTACTACAGAAAAAAAAAAATAAAAATCTGCTAATAAAATACAATTAAGCACAAGTTGGCAAAAAATGTGACAGATAATGAATCTAAACAGCAATGCTCCATTGCTTAATTATTATAGAGGAATTTCCATTTCCAGTAAGAAAACAACAGCCAGTCTGATTACATAAACACAAACTTGGTGAAAATATGCACAGTGTATATGCACAGTGTATACACCAAGTATACTATCTATATGTACATACTCACCTGATTTTCAACTCTTATATTAACACAAAAACAACATTTACACTTACTTTCTAAAATCCCAGGAGCTGACATAACTTAGAAATACCAGTGGATACAGTATTCACACTTTAGAGAATGGGTTTCCAGTGGGCACTCACAGACTGTGTTCACTTTGAAGGATGGGAAATTTAAAAGTTATTAGAAGAATAATTTCATACTGCAGTGTTAAAGGGTACCAGTTGTAAATTTTCATTGCTAGCTATTTCAAAAGATCACCTATAATACTAGCGGTTCCGGCCAGTAACTTATGTTATAGCCCGCTGTCAAGAACGTGTGAGTATTAAGTCACTGCTCCGTCAATCAGACATGGTCAGAGATATGTTCCCCCCCTTCATCGGCCGTTCTAGCACTGGTAGTGATGCAGACTCGTTGTATTGTAGGATTAGCTGGGCTGCAATGGAGTGGTCACTGATCCCGGGCAGCAGACACCGGTCTAAGATGACACATTATCAACCAGTGCTGGATCGTGTCCCTACGACAATGGTGGATTACAAAGCTTATGTCTGTACAAACAAGAAGTGCGAACACATGCTTTTCACTCAGTCTCACTCACTCACTGCTGCTTGTTTACTGACTTTCAATCAATCCGGAATCAACGCTGGCCAGCAATGGCTGCTCCCCATGGGTTCTGCCCCCCACCCATAATTCACATAATATAAAGGTCTAATGTGGTGCATTTATTTATTTCTTTAACTGAATTTGTGCCTCTCTTGCTTAAAAGTAATACACAAAGCACAATTCATGTCGTAAGCATAGCCAGTACAGGTACACTTTAAAGGTTGAATATAGGGAAATGAAAAAAATAATTATAAAGAAAGACATAAATGAAGTCTGAAATGTCAAACTGTTGTGTTTTATCAGGGATAAAAGACAGCAAGACAATTTTTCAGACATTCATATCATGAAACACAGTAGTTAGGAAGCAGAGGAATGGTAACTTTAGCTGTTGTCTAAAATCAGGTTATGAATAAGGTCTTTCCACTGGATTTGGCTCATTCAGTATAAATATTAACATTTGAATTTGCTGATAATATGATGAATTAAAATGGTCCACAATAGAGGCTCTTGAACAAAATGGAAGAAAAAGTGTGTTCTGTCACCCAGTATTTGTCTCAGTGTCCACATAACCTTTAATTCATTTCTGCTGCTTTATGCCTAAAAGTACACATTTGATAATAACTTCAATCCACTGTTGTGCATCATGCAACCTCTGTTATGAGCTTCTTGTGCCAAAGGTCATGGCTAACACCCGAGTGCTTATTCAAGGCATTTATCCTTTTTACTGTCAGTTAGGATCACACATGCACAATGCCACGATAGGTGATCCATACATCAACGGAAGACATGGAGATGACAGGCAACAAAGAGAAGGCTGTCTGAATGGTGAGATGGTAATGTGTTTATGGGGGGAGGGGGGATCATGAAATGACAGCGAGAGAATTGGAGCTCAGCGCTGGGATTTGTCTTACATTTCCCTGATCTTGTCCCTAAGCGCTCCCTATTATCATTTTTGGAGGGAAGAATTTATTTCTATTTAATTCATTTTTATTTGGGACTTGGCCTGGATATTTATACATTCATTTGTGCCTCCGTTGGTGTCTGAGAGGGAAGCCGTGAAGTGCATCACATTAACTGTATTGACATAAACAGCTCGCCGGGCGCATTGCCTCTGCCTTTGATGAGGGTTTAAGTAGGAAGCCATTGAGAGACTTGTGGAGAAACATTCCCATGGGATCAATAGATTACAGACCTAACTAATCTTAGTGAGCTAGATAGCAGTGCTCATAAGGCAGAACGACAGTCATATCAGTAGCACATGGTGCATCATCACTCCTCTCTGCCCTCAAACTGTAATTATTCTTTGCTTTAATGTGGGTCATGAACAACTGAGCACAAGTAAAAATGTCTGTTTTCTACGTGTTTCAGAATCAGTTTCCTTTGTCTCTGAGGGCTTTGCAGAATAAATGTTTATGCAGTTGACTCATGTTGTATTGCACCCGACCAGTGCTGTTTTCAAGTACCTACAGTACATTAGTGCTTAGTAATGGTTCATTTTTTTATGTGATGTATCATACATAAAGTGAAAACCACAAGGCAACCAGGAGGGTGTGGCCCCTTTTAATACGGTAAACACCCACCTGAAAACATGATTTCTGGAATTTTGGTGGGTCTATACCAGTGGTGGCTGCTCGTTTTTCAGACAGGGGAAGCTCATTGTCGGCTTACATCAAAAAAAATTGTCAAGTTATTTAAACATACATTCGGCCCTCCGTTCCTTTTTAAGAAAATGGTCAGTGACCTTATCGTACCAAGTAGGCGTCTTTTCCAGGGACTGGACCAGTGTCCTCTCTGCTTAGATTGCCTTGGCCCATTGTGTTGTGGGTGTAAGACTTCAGCCTTTTTAAACCAGAGATGCTCCTTTCACTCCGACCTAGCCGACAGTTTGATTGATTAACTATCTACAAAACGATATTAAACTCAAACAAGAAATGATTAAATTATGGAACTGAAACAAGAAAACGCTGAAATTATGTTAAATTGAAACAAGGAAGTCCAATGAGTGTGTTTTATTTACAGAGCAAGAAATGAGCGAGTAATTTCGTAGTGGTTTTGCTCTCCATTTCACAGCAGAATGCGCAACGGTATTAAACTGGACTGTGTCAGTGAAGGAGCAGATCTCAAAATAGCTGTCAATCAAATGGGATTCAGCCTTTCGACTGATCCTCCAATCAGCACGTGGGATTCTGGCGTCCAGCCCGGCCGAGCTCCGCCCACAGCTCCATTCACCCCCAGAGATGCCCGGCGTCCAGGGGCGGGACAACATCGTGGCATTTATCCAATTACTGTCCAGTTTTGAGGCAATGAAAAAAACTGTTCCACTCAGTCCCATAGAAGCCCATAGACACCCGGCATCTACGGGCAAATGCACTGAGCAGAGATCGAATGAGAAAACAGCGCAACGGGAATGTATGAGAAGTGAACAACATCGCGTCCGTTGATTTGTGATAAAGCTGATTTTGAACGAATTCATCTTTGAGATAAACGTGTTCTAACACATTTGTAGTCAATGAAATGTCAACACAACCGTATATATTTAACCATTTAATTTTCGTAATTTTAGGGGAAGCCGGGCTTCTCTTGCAGTCTATGAGAAATCGCCACTGGTCTATACTGAATACTTTTTGCCATGGATTTCTATTTTCCCAATCTTTGTGAACCGAAAATACATTTCACATTGACATTTTTTTGTTACTGATCATTGTATCACAGGTTGAAACAAGTGTACAATGGCAAGATTCTTATTCTGTCCTGGAAATGGATTAATCTATGATGGAGATTCATAACTAATTTGCTTTGTAAAAGATATGCTGTTCTTGTCATGACTATAAATACACAGACACAAAATCAGAAACTTTACTCACTTTAACTCAAAGATCAGAAAATCCTGGTCAGACATAACAGATGCAACATTTATTAGAAATAAAATGTTCATTGTTTCTACAATGACACAGAAAATAAAATTTTCTTCCTGAATTTGTTATCAATCAGCAACAGAATGTTGTATTATTACTGCACTAAACTGTGTGGCTCTATCATGTCTTTGTGGTGTTTAGACAGTAACAGCCATATTTCTCATCTGTTTTGTCATTCTTATTCATTGGAATAATGATAAATTAAAGCTCAAGGTTTTTTTTTCAATCATGAAAAAATTAAAAATGAGCTTCTCTGAGAGCCACTGTATCATTTTTACAGTGATCCTAAACACGTGCACCCTCAGGATTGAATAAACAGGCGCTTACCTCTTCTTTGTCCTCTCGTATTCTTTAGTCCACCTAGTCTCTGTCCTAGCACCCTCTGAGTGAGACGGCCACTGGGTGACAGATCCAAGGTGAATCACCCAGGACAGATGCCCAATTAGACCTCTCTGTGGGGAGGGAACCTCTGCACCATTCATCATACCATTTCAATTAAAGCCATCTAAGAAATGATTAAATAATCAGCTACAGGCTAATGGAGCCATATATCCTTGTTATGGGGGACATTGGTCATCGGCTTGGGAATGTCTGGCCAGTGCCAGATGTCATACAGCGATGCCAAACGAGTAAGACAGATGACGGAAAAGAGGAAGGACTGTAATGAGAAACAAAGAGGAAGGAATGCTCATTAGACCCAGATGGAATGAGTGTGAAAATACTGGATCTATAACTTTTCCCACTTTGTAAAACATTCATGCCAGTTTTAATGTCAGTGATAAGTGAAACCAGGGCAGTAGAGTCACAAATCCCCAGCAGACAGCGAGCGGTGGCACACAAAATGTCATGAATATTTGTTTGTCCGCATTAATGCAGAACCTGTCACTGTCAGTCTGCTATAGCTGCACTACACAGCCTTTGCTTATGTACTCAGAGATATTTTAACAAGGCTTAATTCTAAACTTAATTCTGAGAATACATTTTTTTGCAGATACACAAGAGCCCTCAGTTAAGGTTATAACTATCTGAAATTTCACAGTAATTAGAGAGAATTTTTAATTTCAGATTTAATTTGTTTTCCCCTCTGTGTCTTTAAACAGCCTTGAAGTTCCTGGAAATTGTGTCATGAGATGTCCAATTTTCATTCATGGAAGGTTTATTTGGGGCATATGCATCATTGTATTCCAATGTTCTTGGGAAAATCTCAAAATATCATAAAATCAGCTGAAACCTTAGAAAAATACATTAGATTTCCACCACTCTGCTTTCTCCTTGGAGTAAGGTTTCAAATATTTGAAGGTAATGTCATCATCTATATACAAATAGCACAGATATTGAAGGAAGGAGATGTGTACTTCCAGACATGAACAGATCTCGGTGCAACAGGTTCAATAGTATTTCAGGACAACAGTTGCTGAAGTGATAACATGTTGAAGGTAACAACATTATCATATTTGTTTAATTGTAACATGAAACGCCATTCCCCAAACAGGAGGTGGTAACTCCAAAACTTGTATAAAAATATAAATACACTAAGATTTGGAAAGAAGTCGACAAAGATGTGCCCTCTAAGGTATCTTTAGATGAAACAAAATAGAACTTTTTGTCCATAAAGATCAACATTATGGATTTGGGGGAGACGTTACAGAAGAATGTAAAGTTATTAATCACCCCATTGTGGAGTTGTTTTGCTGCAGAGGGACTGGTGCACTTCATGAAACTGATGGAGACTCTGTAGATATGTTGGAATGTCATCTGAAGACATCAACCAAGAAAGCTAACATTTAGGCAACAAAGGATCTTTGGACGATGATGCTAAGCAGAGCCCCATAATGGAAACAACATGGCTCATGGCCAGCACAGTAAATGCTCCGGAGTAGCCATCATGAAGCCCTAAGCATATTCCAACAGAAAATTTATGGGCTAAGGTTATGGAAGGCTACCCTTAGCATTTGATTCAAGTTAGAGACAATGCCACAAGTATATTGCTTGAGAATCAGACTTTTATTTGCACTGACACATACATCTGGCCCTACATTCAAACCAGAAAGAACCAGCCATATATGTGAAAAGCCAATCACCAGTGGCTATGTAACATGGGATGGGTTTGATAATATGACTGACAGAGACTGAGACTTTTTTTCCAGAATCCAAGATGGATTTCATTGACGTGATGTGCTTTTGAATATTTTCTCTAAAAGAACAAAAAAAACTGCATTTTCATTGAGATGAGCTTGAGAGAGATGTTTTTTTATTTCAGTAGTGTTTGGGTTGAT
Source organism: Sphaeramia orbicularis (assembly GCF_902148855.1). Lineage (NCBI taxonomy): Eukaryota > Metazoa > Chordata > Actinopteri > Kurtiformes > Apogonidae > Sphaeramia > Sphaeramia orbicularis. The sequence goes on from NC_043976.1 coordinate 6,984,651, forward strand.
TTGCATTTTGTTGCTCTGGTAGGTCAAAGGTTTATCTAATTGCATCCAGAGGCATTTTGGAGCGCAACCACTAATAAATCCTCCTTGGTTCCACAGTAAAGGCCTTTACACACCAGGGGCATGATGAATAAATGACATGAAATTGCATCAAAACTATTCATACCAGCGGCTTTGCAAAACTGCGACAGTTGCAACACTTGTTCCATAAAAGATTTAATTATATTTGTAGCAGACTATTCAGCAGAGAAAGTATCAGATTCAAGATAATCTGCAGTCTCTGCATCTGATCCTGCATCTTCTGTCCCTGTGGGTCTATGTCCATTGTATGTGTAAAAATACACAAGTAAATTGGATCTGATTTGTATGATGTTCACGTTACAGAAAGTCCTCACCAGCTTGATGGTCTCTTTGCTGCTTCACACATTACCCTTCATTTCACTATCTTTATCATTATCTGTGGTTCATTCACGGTGTGGTAAAAATGAAAATTTGATGAATCAAAGGTAAAAATTATCATTGTGGCAACCCTCACAAAGTGATATGGTAATTCAGTGATATCTTCAATCAGCCAAAAATATACAGGTAGAGAGGAAACACTGCAGATAACAACATAAAGTTTGATAAGTTTACTGGAAAAATATAGAATATTTATTGCAGTTGCGCAAAAATGTAACACTCCAACATGTAACTGATAAACTGTAGCAAAGATACTTAATGGTTTTCCAGTTCTGCTCCAGAGATAAAATGGCAGTGATAGAGTGAAATTAAAATTATTTCTTTTTCCACATCATCAAAATAAGGTGACTATGTTAACTGATTTTTAGCACACTGGCTGAAAGACCATGAGCTCTTGCAAAGGCACTGTGTCCATTGCCATCTTTGTTGTCATCATTGTCGTTGTCTTCATCGGCAATTTCTTCGAACATCTTCTCTGACGAAACTACTGGTTGGATTCATTTCAAATTTTATATGTAGCTTCTTTGGTACAATGTCTACAAAGTTTGTTCACAGTTTTGAGAAATTTTAATTTCTTAAGTTTCGAAATATTAAAAGTTTGCCTTTACTTATAATGGGCCATATTTTGATGCTTATGACATGGAAATGGTTACAGATATCAATATAGTTACTAATGAGCACTGATAGGAAGTCATGTATGGATATTCATTTAATTTCTTGAGTTCTCCGCCAGTGAAAGTACCATCCACTTCTATTGTGAGATTGATCTCAAGCATCAAGACCACAGGGCTCTAACATAGCAGCAGAACCTGACAAACCTTGCAAATTCAACTTGTTATTGATTCTTGATCCTTTTTTAAATTAGTACAATACTGACATTTTCAAAATTGTGAAAAAAAAATGTTTGAAAGCATTTTAGCTGAGGTGTAAATTCAAACTCAACAGTGTATTCCAGAGTTAACCATCTCATTTGGACTTTTGCGAAAGGACCACACTCACACACATGCACACACACAAAGGCATGTACAGTAGGACAGGGTGGGTTAAATAGGCGTCATTATGAGGCTGGGTGGCTGTAGGTGACCCTGGACAGTCTTCTATCTTCGTGCTCTACGGCTGCACATTAATGGTTAATTGATGTCACAGGGGACTGCTGATCAAAGGCTTTCTAACCAGCCCCCTTTTCAAGCATGCTCCACTGCTATTCTATTAGCAAAGCAGACATGTCAGACTGAGGTGGGGGAACTGGAGGGATGGGGAGCTGGGAGCGAATGGGGGTAGGGGGGCGGGGTTGTTGTTCCCATCCTTCTCTTCTCTTTCACTCATCTCTGTACAAAACAGATACCCCCACCACACACACACACACACATACACACACACACACACCCTGCCCTCCCCCCCATGATAATTAGCCCTGTCATGCACAGACCAAAACACACAAGTATGCACGTACACACACTCACACACCCTGAGCTGCCACCATATCTGCAGCTTAAAGTGCTGGTGTTCTGACAGCCATCAGCAGAAATAGAGGCAAATCTTATTTACCTCACTGGGTTTTCAATTTTTCCCCTCCCTTATCCCCTCCTCGATATTTATGCCACTTTCATGATTTCTCTCCTCACTGTTGTCTGTTCCCCCAGATTTCCTCTTAGCAATCATACTAATGCAGAAAGCAGGGGGTATTGTGGACGCTTGGCTACCATGGCTGCAGTAGCTGATGATGACCGGCACCATCAGATGAGGTGATGATTGAGGATGGATTCATCACCAGTTATCTGTCAGTCAAAAAAAAAAAAAAAAATGGGGCAGTATTCACTTGGATCCAGACAACATAATGAACATAAACTATACTGAATGCAGGTTTCAGCTCCACTCTGGTGGTTTCAAACAAAGAACTTAAAATATTGCAACACTCAATGCTTTAACCATGTCTGAACACGCGTCTATGATTGCTGCGATTATATTATTCACAAATGGATGTCATCCAGCTGTATACCAACCCTGTCTCATGAATTACACTAAACATGTACCATAGTTAAGCTACATGTTTATATATAAGGGCAGATAATTGTTTGACTATAATTGACTAGGGGGCCAAACAATATGCAAAATCTAAACCTGTTTGTCATTAAGAGGTACAGTATATGAACAATGGAATAAGAAACTAGCAAATTTAACAATTGGCATCCATAATTACAGGGTTAACAATGAACAAAAATACTTTAAAACAGCATATCTAATAAGAGTATTGTTTTTATAAAAAAAAATAAGACAAATAAACTTTTCAGTTGTTACAATAATTACAATTATGGGTCAGATAAATCATCCAGATCTTCAGCAGGAGACATTTTGTGCAGAGATGAGTTTTGTGAGGGTTTTTTTTTTTTTTTTTCATTGTAAAAATGCAAATAAAACGGAAACATAAACTGCAAATAACAGCAAATATGTTTCATTGCATATTAGCCACATTGCAGTTTAATTCAACACTAGCGGTGTGCAATATTGCATATTTTGGTATTGATGCAATACCAAGTAAATATAGGGTCAGTATCACCAATATCGATACTGATACGTTTGAATAATTAAGGTGAATGCATCATCGAATTTCTAAATCTCGATTAATTTCATGACCTTTATTAAATAGTTAAAACCCAGGACAGAATTAGGACACAGTTTATAAGTAAATAGAAAATACTCACTAATCAAAATAAGTTTTTTTCAGAAACAATAGAACAGTAACAAAACTATTTTTCCTCATATGTTGTCATGTCTAGAATTTTTTTCTTAAATAAACAAAGTGCACAAAATGATCACTGGAAAACAAACTATTTTTTTCAAAAATTAGATAAAAATGACCTGTACCTTATGGCCTTTTTACTGCTCCGTGTCTCAGTCTGTGCATGCATTGTGTGCGTGCTGGTGGGCAGGCGCACCTGAGCCGGCAGCTTGCTTGTTTGCTTCGCGCTGCTGAGTCACGTGACAGCACAACATCAAAACACAAGAGGGGGGAGGAGATGCAAAGTGTACCAGCTCCGTGCTAAGACAGAAGCGGTGAACCCGGCGTCCTGGCTGTCGCCTCTTTTACAAAACCGCAGCAATGCGTACAAGAGAAAAACTGAACCTAAAGTATTGATCTCATCACTCTAGTATCAACCTGATATTGATGCAGACTTGATATCGATACTATCGATATTTGGATCAATCCGCCCACCACTTTCCAACACTATAACTGAATGTTTAATGTATTTTCAAAGATGCAAAATTTTCATTCTTATCATACAGATTTTCCTTGATTTACAACACTGAATAGTTTTTACAACAGCATTATTAAACTTGCATACAAGGCTGGTTGCTGTGTATGAAAAGGAGACAGAGAATTGGTATGTATTTAATACATGTAAATCATCTTATCCAATTTATAACCACCTTTAACCAACTTTGATAAGTCAGGATGTAAACCCCACTCTACAGTGGTTGTGACTTTATACACCGCGCATGGAAAATAATTAACAGAATAGATCTTTCACAAGTTCAGTTAGATTAAGTACTGACTTGTGTTGTAGCAAAATGTGTGTAGAAAACTGCAATGCAAAACATCGCTGGACTTAAAGGAGCTACATGTAGTATTTATACTTTGAAATGTTTCAATGTGATGTAAAAATATTGTTCACAAAAAATGAAGTTATGACAAAGATGAAGCTATGAAGTTATGACAAAGATGCAAATGTATTGGATTGTAGAGACATGCATTGAATATAATCATACCAAAGAGTCGTTGGATTTATGTGACCACTAGAGGGAGTAGTGAGTCACATAAAACGAACGTCATGTGACCTTTGACCAGTGTCAGAAAGTGACCAGATGGGCTGAGAACCACTAAGAAACAACTTTTAGAGTCAAAGAAAGTGACAATGTGATAAAAGGTAGAAGCACTGTTGTTATTTTCACCACTGGTCAGAGCTCTAAATGAAAAGAGTTTAGTTTGATGCTGAAATTGCAGAGTTTCTTCTACTCGGGTGAGTTTGATTATGAAGCTTACGGGAGCATAAAGTTTCTGGTGGTTATGTTATTATACTCGCTATGTTCTCTGTTTGTTGATCCATGATTCAGAATAAAATATGACAGTTGTGACTTCATTTGGATGATTCCTAACAGATCTTTAGTGCAGCTACTGACAACACAGACTGCACAGAAAACCGAGGTGATTAGTGGTTTTCTGCCTAAAAACAAAGTTAAGCTAACAGAGCTATCATGTAAAATACTGGCTAATGCAGTAACATAACATTATTTTATTTGCAGTAGAAAATTTGTTGATACCCGTGAGAGGATGGGCTACTCACACTATCCAGATTGAGATGAGAAACCATTAAACAATATCACTCAAGTAGATAAAACTGATCGGATGCCACAGTAGGTAGAGTGGGTATGTCTGTATTTGTGCACCTGTTACCCTGGGCAGACTGTCTCCTAGAGTCCCCATCACATCAACATCTAACGCAAACCAAGCACATGCACTAAGATGGCTTAGTGAAGCTGTAATATTGTGAGTCTGGCGGGTAGCCTGGAATAATTAGTGTTGCTCTGGGTCTGAGTTACTGTTTGCTGGGCTCGTAGAACATTCCCTCTTAGGCTCTGTTGCTGCCAATTAACTCACACATGCACAAATGATCTCACATGCGCCCTGAGCTGTAATCTCATTACAGATTGGAGTGTACAAGCCTCATTTCTGTGCATCGTCTAATGGTTCGCCTTCTGATTTCTACAATATGTCACAAACACAGATTTGTGTCTGATTGTAGTCACAGAAATGGATCATGTCACACCCAGGGCACACATCTTAAAAATGAACTTGGCCTCCTGAAAAAAAAGACAGAAATGAAAAGAAAAGAATCAAAGTGGCTGCCCTCTACCCGTACACTTGTGTTTGCTTTAACTAAACAAAAATGACAGGTGAATAAAAAGCGTCTAATGTTTGATGCATCCGAGCTGGTGGTTTGAAGGCATACTGTGCGCTGCGAGGGGGAGGCCAGCAGAGCCAGTTATGCATCACAGAGGAAGCTAGATAAACGCATCATCCTCATCGCTCTCGCACAGCGATTTCCCAGTAGTAGGTCTACTTGATGAAGTGCCAGATCCCCTCCCTGTTATTCTCTGTGCGCCAGCCAAGTGTCCACATGCATGAGTGTATTCATCAGTCAGGTGGCACTAGCCCGGCACCCGGCATCCCCCCCACGCTCCTCCTATTCTTCCTTCTTGCTGTGCCCAGGTGTGAATAGGATTGGGCTGATTTATCTCTTTTGTAGGGCTTATCACTGAATTGTAGAGATAACCAAATGAACTGAGGTAATGCAAAAACACACACGCTCAGTGATTAAATGTGTTGTTAGCATGCAATTATGCTCTGTATCAGACATGCAAGGCAAACTATACAGAATAGAATACTGTGTCTGCAAATACGTACATGATTAATGACTCACCCAGGAAATCCTGGCCTGTAATCAACTCATCTGAAAGCCAAGAAATAAATAAGAGAAAAAATATACTGTACGCGGCATTAACGACAAGAGGTTAAAAATAATTGCAGTAATTGAAATAAAGCCTGAAGCTATTGGCACTTTAGTCTGACATTTCTCTTTTTCTGACACCTGCATGAGCCCTGCTGTTATTCCCCGTCTTTTGTTTTGGGGCCAAAATGATTATTGGCAACAAAGTCAAGTCTTCACTTGTAGCAAGCCACGCTGACCTTTAAGTACACCCTGTGTTTTTATTCATCGTATCAACAGCGCTATCTGACATACTGGTAATTACGCCAAATCCGAAAAACTGCAGAGTCAAATCCAAAAGGTTAGGAAATCTCTCTCCACCCTGCCTTTAGAGCCAACAGTGCTGCACATTAAATCAGACTGACTCCATCTTAAAGCTTACTTTTAAGGCCCTGCAGATGATTTGTATTTACTTATTCTGAAAAGTATGAATTATAGGGAATGAAGAAGTGTTCTATTTAAATGACAAATGCAAAAAAAAAAATTCTCAGATCAATATTAAACAAACACCAGTGCATAATTCACAAGGACACTAACTCTGCTCCAAAAATCTAACATTTTAGGTGATGGTGATTCATTTTCATTTGATTCATTTTGAAACTGGATGCTACCTGCTATAAAACAGAAAAAGTAGAAAAGTCTTTTCTGAACCACTATAGACACATGGCTCAAAATACTCATTTTGCAAAAGATCCATTTTATTGTAGACAGAGTGTTAGTTGAGTTGCCTTTATTTGTTTTTGTGATGTACATTATTTGTTCTCCAGTCATTCTTTAGAGAAAGTCAACTTAATCTTAATGAGACATCCTGAACTAAGTGAACCATCATCCCCTATATCTCCACCCTTGTACACTATATCTCAAACTGCTGACTTCTCACAAATATTCCCCTGTTTATACCCCTCCCACCCCCACCCCGTTTCCCTCACTATATCCTCTGAGGGCTGAAGTAATGAAAATGCAGAGATGAAGGGGTTCTCTGATGAGCAACCTTAGAGTTCCTCTCACAGCACTTCAGAAAAGAATTAATAGAATTAGTCGGTCAATAGAGGGGGGCTGACTGAAAATGTCAGACGGTGCTAATCATCCGCTAGAATAACACTGCTTGAGACAATGAGTCATTGCATAACCCTTGGACCCCATTGAATGTTTTGGAGATTACCTCAGCGCGTCATTCAACAACACACACAGTTCATACGGGTCAACAGGATACACAGTTTAAATGTGCATCTTAAGTTACACGTAAAGAATAATAGACTGAAGTAACAAGATATTTTTTTACAACTAATCCACTGAGATAATTCACCAAAAGAAAATCCCCTGAATCACTGAAGGACAAAAGAAAAGCAGTCCAATGACACCAGAAAAAAGGCAAAACCAGTCAGTTAGAATTGACAACACTGACATGTTTCTTGCAAAATCTTAGAACTGCTCATGGAGGGTATTGGGAGTAGATAGATAGATAGATAGATAGATAGATAGATAGATAGATAGATAGATAGATAGATAGATAGATAGATAGATAGATAGATAGATAGATAGATAGATAGATAGATAGATAGATAGATAGATAGATAGATAGATAGATAGATAGATAGATAGACTATACATAATAAATTAGAAATAAGTACAAATAGAACTGGTTCAGAAATCTGGATAATTTAACAGTAAGGTGCGATAATAACCTGTAATGTGTAAGTTAAATGCAACTTTCCAGTAGGATAGAGGTGCATAAATAACAGTAAAGTAATGGAAATATGGTTTAAGACCATAAATAAGTGGAAAAACAAAACTTGTCAATTTGTGCATTTCTTTTTCTGCCTTGGATGTTGGTTGGCCCTTACCCATCATATTTTCTTAATCCAAACTTATTTGTTTTTGTGTAAAACCCTAACCAAACTTTATGGCCTGGCATTATCACATCTTAAATGTCAGTTATTTTCTATATTTTAATACATTCTGTGGTTATTTGCATTGTTTGTCTTGTTCTACATATCCACCATTTTGTGGAATCTGTCCTGTTGCCTGTAGGGCCACTCGGGCTGGGAGATCTTCATTGATCTTAATCTGTTATGATACACTCTTCAGAAGCACTGCACAGATCATATCATTTAAAAAAATAAAATAAAAGTCAGAGTGCTGTGAAAATGTTTCTACTCATCTAAGTTTCTTTTTAAATGGTCTGTTTATCAGTGTCATAACAGTATTTTACAGAAAGTGTTGCACTAACCTGAATTTGTGGCATTCATGTTTTTAGCACATTACTAGGCTATTGGGTTCATTTAATTCACTTCAGTGATGCTTTGATACCAGTCGACACTGAAGTTTTGCTTTTAGGGTCAGTCAACTTCCAGAGTTTGAGCTATGTATTGTTTTGCTGAAGAAATAATGATGAAGAATCACCGTAAGTCTGTTAGCTGTGGCTTTGACTTCTGAACTCTGACAATGTTTTTAATTCATTATAAAATTATGGCGGGACTAATTAGGCCAGCACAATCTGGGTAATTAATGAAAACCCTGCAGCTGTATGTACAGGAAAATGAAGGATTGAAGACCAAGGAGGTTGGCCACAGGAATTACGACCATTAATACAACTGTGTTTCAAGGGGAGGAATCTAGGTGAGGACCTGAAGAGCTACAATTTCAAAACAGAGAACAGAACCACATCTACATCACCAGGATTTGACTGGATAAAGACTCTCTACATCTTGTAAACAGAGTCAAGGGGAAGTGCAGAATACTCGTTTTCTACAATATGCCCAAAGGTAGAAACTATAACAGACACTTTTATCTGACAGTCTTTTTTTTTTTTTTTTTTTTAATTTCAAACTAAAACTGCAAAGTTTCTGTTAAGATATGAAAACATTCACCATACATAGCCTAAGCCTGAAACCAGAACCCAGAGAAAATCACCAGAAAAATTACAGTTTGTTTGTAAGTTGCCTATATTTCATATGTGGGGATTCAGATTGGGGATTGTGATTCTACCTCAACAGATTGTCATGTGATATTTTGGTCCGATCACCCAGCTCTAAAATGCACTAATCTGTCAATTCTGCCATCATACAAACACTCACATATGCAATTTTTGGAATCATTTATATTCACTCTGTTGTGCTGTTGAAATTGTATTTAAGAAAACACTGGAATCTCTACCAACAGGGTTAGTTTCGGCACAGTTAATTCCTCCTAAACCTGAGCTGGCAGTTTGGTTAGATCCCTATAATCTGTGATTCATGCAGAATTGGGATTTATCAAAGAATAATCACTAAAATTAGTCCATTAACTATTAATCATTCAGTAGTTTTAGTATTCTTGTTGGGTTTATGAGATTTCATGATTTCCATTTGTTATAAAAATTGTAAACATTTTGAATTTCTATGTCTGTCTAGTTTAACCCAGAAAGACCCAGTGCTACTTTTGGAGCAGTTCCCAACTGAATTTTTCTCTGTTTTTAACCGTTCTTAAGTTGTTTATCCTCATTTATTCTAATATTATGCTATGGATTTTACATTTTTTGGAAAAAATCAAGTATTTTCCTACATTTAATTCACTGATCATGTAGATGTTCATAAAAGCTCAGGTTAAAGTTGAGGGTTATTATATTAGGAACAGAAAACTGAAAAAAGTGACTTTTTCAGTGCAATATATCATTAGTTGAACATAAACCAAGTGTGTCCATCCACTGTTATTAACTCTTTCCCCGCCAGAGCATTTTCCAGTGAGTTGGTAGCCAGCGCCAGCCGTTTTGGTCATTTTCACTAATCTTTGGAGGCTCACTGAAAATGTTGTGTTAGGAGTATGTGAACACTGAATACATCAAAAGAAAGAACAGAACTTCAACTTTTAAACACAAAAAACTATTTTATTCTATCTTTATTCGTTCGTGAGATATAAACATTTGAATATTGGTCATTTTCAGGAAAAAAATGAATTTTGAGCAAAAAGCTGAGAAAATTGCATTTTTTTCAAAGATATTGATTTTCAAGAGAAAACTGATTTCCTATTTACATTTTTGACTCTTTCTTATTTACCAACAGTAACACTGTCTTCAAAATCACAAAATAAAATAATAATAACAGCAATAATAGTAACAAACAGCTCTAAGATATCCCATCATTCCACAAAATGTTAGGGGAATCCACACCAAACTTTAGACTGAACATCTTGTAAAGCACAAGGTTCCTTCTAAACTTTGCACATTTACATACATCAGTTATAAGTCTAACACATAGTAGTTTAGCTTTTGGATATAAACACCTCAATATTCCTCATTTTCAAGAAAAAAAGAAACAAATGCACTAAATACTGTAGATTTCTGGCCTTTGGCTGCACCAGGTCCTCCTGTTGGACCAGCTGCTGTGTTTGATCTGTAAATAATTATATGGACATCTAGTTATTTATCTCTGTATGAATATATGTATTTATTTATTTCATACTAAAGCCAAATCCAACAGTGTCTTCCATGTGTCCTGCTGACATTCTACAGCTGAATATGTTCTGTGTCCTCAGTCTGAATCTGAACTCACTCTAACAGATGCAGACTAGCTTTCCTTTGTCTTGTCCCATGTCTGTATGTCTGTCTTCTCCTTGAATGTCCTCTTCAAATGTCTCTTTTCTCTTCCTCCTGTCTGTCATTTTCTCCGTGTCGCTCTGTGCCCCCGCCCCCCCCCCCCACCCGCACCTCCGTGTCGGACCTGAGCCGCTCCTTGTTTCCCGTGTTCCGTGTCCGTCTCCCTCACCTTCTGTTTCTCCGTTCCTGTCTCTAAATGGTTCTTCTGTAGCTCCATCATATATTGAATTGTCAGACTCTGTCTCCATAATCATCTTTAAGGCTTTTGAAACTGCGCGCGGTTCCTGCAGTCTTCATTTCCTCATTCAGTGACTGCCGCTGGATGCGTTGCCATGGGATACGGAGACTCCAGTGCAAAAACGTTAAACCCGGCCCGTCATTTTTCCGAAAAAGCTGCTTAATTGTTTGTTTTTGGACTAAGGAAAGTAATTCACATGATCCACAACACCTCCAACTACAGTATAACAGTGAAAACACGGATTGACGGAATATCTCGTCAATGGCGGGGAAAGAGTTAATCAAACTCCGTGAGTTTTATTGGTGAATCAATGTTGTAGAAGATGATGGTGTTTCCACGGTAACTACAGAACCTCTGAAGATCCAAAAGGATCATATCTGATGACCATGAAAAGATGACAAACTGCATTTCACACCAATCATTTACATTGATTGATCGGATTAGTGAATCAACAGGTATTAAACATTTTAGATCAGTACATGATTTTGGTTTCTGGTGGCTGTTCAGGTCTTTATGGGTTAAAAGAATAAATTTAAGCATAGATTAAAAGTGAAGTTAAAATATCCTCTGGGGGAATTTTCATAGTGACCGGTGGTTAAAGCTGACAAGGTGAGGAAAAGGCAGTGTTTGATGTTTTGATGTTTGCATTTTTAGGTCAGCTTTGAGTGATCTAACAACTTCCAAATGATCTATAACTGAACTTTGCCCACCCTCTTTATAACCACCACAGCTAGTCCATCTGAAAACTTAAATAGTTTAAGGCAGTTCTCAATCCAAACGAAGCTGATCTGACTCTTGAACTTCTTGCCATCCAGCTTCCAGTGGGTTTTTCACTTTGTTCTATATTCTCATCATGAGCATCTGTATCCTTGCGGTCCTCATTAGTGTTCAACGTGTGTTGATCTGTTGCTTCACTTATGTGCATTAAGTCAAGGGCAGCTCATTTAGAGACTAAATAAATCATACTACGCATTTAAAATGAGTTTAGGAATTGAGCACAGTTGAAATATTAGAGAAGGGAATGTATGGTACTGTAGAGTCATACAGCCAAACCCTCATATTGTAATGTCTGCCTTTTGCGAAGCTTAATTAGACATGATATCTTAATTTGCACACAGATGTACCACAAAGTAATTATAGAGTATTTTCCAAAGACTAAGCAGAACATAGTGAAATCCCCCAACTGCCTGTTGACTGCTCAAGTAAAAATAGCTCATTTAAAGACAGTGGAAGCCTGTCGTCTTTGAGTAAGACTTCTAGTCTGGCCCCTTGGGATGAGGCTTGCTGTAATTTATCACAGTCACTAATTATTCATGTTATAAGCCTTTCTCTTTTGCGGGAAGAAAAAAAATGAAGAAAAGAAATAGACAATAATAAAATCACCACTTGCACAAGTGCTGACACAAGAGTAGAGCAATGAAAGCACCATATGTCTGGATTGTACATCGCTTGCTGGTTGTAAGACGTGTGTCTCCTCGGGGGGAAAATGAAGACTTGTGCTATTTAAGCGCAGTGTCTGTTTCCAAGTCTTGTTTATTCAGAGGGAAAAATATGTCACCAATCACATGTCTCTTTTTAGCTGTTACGCCATGTCCACTATTTAAAAGCTTAGCAAATCTAATTATTCATTTAACTAACTTGTTAAATAATATAAATCTAAATAAAGTCAAGGAATGAAATAGTAAAGAATCCAGACACACAAATACAAAAACAAGATGAAAGAAGGAACAGCTCACAGAGCCTACTTCAAACTCAATGTCTTGTAGTCTTTGAATGCGTTTTTGCCTTCATTATGTTGCAGTGCATTCACATTATTCTAGGTCAATGGCTCCATTGAAGACCTATCTTACAGAGAAATCAGCACAGGAGCTAATTACACTAATAGGCACTGGCAAAATGTTTGATACAAAACTACTCACCCTAATCTAAGCACGATAAGCAACCGCAAGCATTCTTTTTTTTTTTTTTTGTCTTTTAATGTGTCATTTTAATGCAGCTGTAATGCTATTTTACCCCTCTTTTTCGGTCTGAATTATTGGGTTTTTCATCGCAGGTTCTATATACTCTTGATAATAATATAGTATTGCTTCTGAGGCCTTTACTGTGCCTGCAGTGCACTATAAAAAGCGAATTTCAATACAGTAAAAAGAAAGCTTCATTTCTGGGAAATGAGGTTTTTTAATGAAAAATAATCTTTCCGAGCATGTTTTTCATTAGAAAAGTAATCTCATTTTGGGAAAATATATCTAACTTTATCTTAATAAGACATTCCAGCTAATATTGAGTTAGATTTAACCAGTAACAAGGTCAGTGCTTTGCATAATAGTTGAGCTGAGTGACAAGATTCTTTCCCTTATTTAAGGAATGAGACCAGTTGCACAATTTCTCAATTTAAGAAGTTATGTCCATCTTAAAAATCTGGGTTTTCGTTGCTTGTAATAAGGACTCCGTGCTTAAATTTTGGCATTTTTTGACGGGTATCTCAGTGGCTCGTATTACAGTGTTTCAGTTTTACTGTAAGAATATTTGTCTAGAAAGTCTAGGGCTATTTTTGCAGTGGAGTCCTGGGTTGGAATAGAGTATTGGAGATCAGGGAAAAAAACTGAAATGTGCATCACATGTGAAGAAGTAACACATGGAGGAAGGAAAGCCCTATGCTTCTGAAGTTATATAGACACTCATAACAATCTGACTATAGACTCCTGTATTGAGACTCAGCTTTTGTTTCTGCAAGGAAGCTGTCTTAAATATAATGTCAAGTCTTGCCAATAGAAGAAATACATGTGTGTAACAAATGTCTCAAGGTTGCAATTCTTTCACTGTGTTGCCATTTGTCCATACAATTACATGTACCAGCATGTTCTTGTATTATATATTTTAGTTGCAACCAGGCCTATGCAGACAATCACTGTCTATATCTGTCTCCCACTCTGTTTCTTTGCTGTAATCTTTAAACAGATCCAGCCCAGTTGAAATGAAGCTGAAATGAAACACATTGCTTCTGTATTCAGCATAGATCACATTCTTTCACAAGCACAGAAGAAGGAAGAAGAAAGACCCCCTAATCCCAGTAATACAAGAGGATTCCAGCTATAGAAGCTGATGTATCTGATGCTATGACAGATTTACTGTATGGAGACACATGAAAAGCCACCCTCACACATGCACCGTGGTTGCAATTTGGTAATTTTGTCCCTCAAACCAGTTTTAATTTCGATAGTGATTTTTAATTTTGTGACTGCTTTGCTTTTTGTGATTTTGTGACTATTTTGGTGACTTCTGACTAAAATCTCATTCAATTTTTTTTCATTTTCAATTAGCCGACTATTTCTCATTTAGATTTAAGTCAACTAAATGTCGTAAGATGATAGTAAAATGGAAATCAAAAAATGTCATCTATCGAGATTTTAGTGTTTAGGTTGGACTATTTTCATAATTTTATATAGATGTGTGTTAGAGACAGGAAAAATGTTCTTGCTCTAAAAAACATTTTAGAGCAAGGCCATACTGGTATTTTAGACTTTATGTACAGTTGGTGAGACACACAGAGCGTTTCTGTTGCCATGGTAACCCAAATACCTGATGCATGTGACAACAGAGGCTGGAACAGAAGAGCAACTGATTCAAATGCTTCCTGATGATAAATTATAGTCTAACAGATCTGGATATTTTGTGGTTGTCCTTATTGATTCCATGGACACTTCTCTCTCTCTTTCTCTCTCTCTCTCTTTCTTTTTTTTTTTTTTTTTTTGCTGTGATGTTATCAGTCAAGAGCGACTTTTTCACTGCACAGGAAATAGGCATTTGGTGTGACACCATGTGAACAGTGTCAGTTGTGTGTGAGTTGTATAGCCTGAGACAGTGTCTTTACCTACATGGACTTCAAAATGACTCCGGCAAATATTGCTTCAAGGACAAATACAGTTTCCGCAGCTTTTTTTCATTTTTGCAAAGTATTTTTCTTGACATGAGACATTAAATGTAACTGTGTGTTTGTTGTTCTATTTAACACTGTTTGTCCTTTGAGATATGTACTTTATAATATCCTGTTTAATGCCCACTGGTAGACTGAACTGTGATTGCATCTGCCTTCGATATGACACAAATGAGCTTTGATTGGATCTCCGCCCAAATTGTCCCTTCCTATTGTTTACATCTTGCTTTTATTCTCTTATAGAAATGTCAGCTCATTTGCACAGTAGCTTTTGTCATCATTAATCAGATTTTTAGTTCTTGTCTCCTTTTCATCAGCAGAAAACTGTTGACAAAAACTACGATGACAATAATTCAATGAATTATTAAAAATCTCATAGTTGTTTCATAGTAAACTATCAATTAGCAATTGTGTGTAGCTGATGTACTGATGCCTTAGAATTCTGCCACACATATCAGAGACACATAATAATAAAACTACAGTGAATGCAACAGTTCCCATCCTGTCATAATACAGCTATTGTATGCCATTGCCTTGACCATGACTTCAGGCTTAAACTGCAAAGTGCAAACTCATACATTTTCTAAATTAAAACGAAGTCAGAGATTATGATTTGCCTCAATCAACATTTTACATTTTGTAGGAAACCCAACACAGATTACCTATTCAAGATGAGGTCCCATTTTGTATTTGACTTTAAACAGAATCCACTCATGGTAACTAAAGCCTTTAAATTTTTCTGAGTGGTACTTAACCTGCAATCACAATTTACTGGACGCTTATCCTGGACTGAAAAAAAAAAAAAAACAAAACACAACAACAAAAAACACATTGTTAAATGTTCCCTACATCAAGTATAGCTATTTGAAACACATTTTGTAAAAAGAAAAGTGCATAATTGTTATCCACAGGCAGTCCTACATTGTGTACATATCAAGTGCAATCTGAGGCTATTAAAACTACTATCATTTAGCAATGTATGCTATGTCTCCTACTCTGAAGAAGCAAAAGACCTTTTATTGTAGCAACTGCAACAACAGTTTACAATATTTAAGATGTTGGAGGTTTTTATGGCATATTGTTACTACAGTATGCATGTTTGTACAAACCACCTCCTGTGTAACAATCAATAAGTAACAGTCGCAGCGTGTTGAAAAATGCTTTATCTATCCCCTCTGTGCTGCATGTGTGGGAGTCCATCTGTTCATTTCAATAGTAGCACTACTGTACTGAGATTACAGCAAACTGCCTTTCCAGCTATTCTTCCCAGTAGCCATTCATATTGCCTAGTTGGCCAAGTATCCGGATTGACACCCAAGTAAATGTGCAACCAAGAGAAGCCCCATGATTACCACTGAGCTTCAAGCCAAATCTCACAACTTGCAAAAACACATCCACTTTAATTTTATCCAACAGCTATGGAGCAAGCACGGCTTCAAATTAAAATTCAGCAGTATCAACAACATTCATTCACTGAGTTTAACAATAAGTCAACAATGGGAATGTGGGATGAATGTGCTTGATAGTGCTGATATTCAATTATGATGGATTGAATGACGGCTTAGTCTGCATAATGGTGTCGCTCTTTCCCTATTGGGTTGTTTATTTTGGGCTTATTGTTTGCTGCCTGTGAGTAAATTGTTAAAATGGTCTAATATGCAAGATGCCATTCTTCCCAGAGCTTCAAAAACACTTCCAGAGTATGTGTTCATGCAATCGAATTATTTCCAAGTGGGTGGATGGATTATGGATAAAAACCTCTTTCCAAAGCCAGTGTGTTTAAACACTTACTTTTCTTTCTTGTTTTTGCTGGACTGCTTGACTTAAAAGCAACCATCTCAAAGTTATCAAGGGTACAGAGTCTTTACCAATATTTGATCAAATTAATTTGTGTTATTTTTTCTGTCAAGTGGTGAAATTTGTTAGAGGAATACACCTCCAGTCATAGAACTGGAGTCGCATTCAGTAACAAGCCTTTTCCTCCACTGCATGCCTGAACACATTATGTATGTTAATGTATGTATGTTGACGCCACCATTAACAAGCACCACCATAAAGAAAATGAGCCACCAGGATCTTGTTCACCACCCAGAGCCTATGTAACACACAAAACATAAGAAGTTAATAAAATAAAAACCTGCAACATAATTCCACTGGTCTTTCTTCTGTGAAAACTTACCCAAGCCAATATTAGTTAGCTTTACTTAGCATGATAAACCTTGCTTCTTTCATCTGTCGGCTAGCAGTCACATTGACAGCAGAAGTAGTGGATATATCATATTAGTAGTGGATATATCGAGTGTAAGAGGAATTTTAGTTTCATGGATGCCATGAAGACGTCAATGTTCCTAAACTATTTTGTACGCAAGAGGTAGAAGATGTTGAGGGGGAAAAAAACAGGTGTACAAGTGAACTCTAAATAATAAATTGAAGATGCATTAAAGTTCTTGGCTATCTAAAGTTCTTTTCTATCTATCTATCTATCTATCTATCTATCTATCTATCTAGCTAGCTAGCTAGCCATCCATCCATCCATCCATCCATTGGATAGTGTGGGATATCCCAATTTTGTGACCAAACCACCTTGACAATCATCCATGCTAGGGATGCACTTAGTGACATGCAAACATAGATTTCCAAGTTTAAAATGGTCCATCACGAAAGCATGAAAGAAGTTGTCTAATGGAGGAAAGACAGGAGGGAGTGGAGGGGTGAAATTGCTTGCTAATGGCCTCCATCTCCCAGCTGTGAGAGCTGCAGCTGTCTGGGGCTGCTGAGACAAATAGAGGTGGCTCATGTGGGGACCACAGCATCCAGACAACAGCTCACATTTTTCCCTTGCACACTATTTGGTCACAACAAATTAATTTTGGACCACTTGGGAAGGAACGGGATCCAGCTGGGTGTTGGCTAACAAACATGTAATGTATTTTCAGTGTGCCGAGCCTATTCTATCAAGGAGATGCATGATTGAAAAGTTGGACGAGTTGAAAAATATATTTGCTCCAGTTACAAGTGATTCACCACAATGTGACCTAGAAATTATGGCTGTGAAAAACTGGGAGGGAGAGAGGAAGACAGCATGTAGATGATGGGAATGAAAATTATAACTAGCACATCCATGCTGGTTGGGGTGAAAATATCACTCCTAGATCATCAAAGAAAAAAATAATATGGCACCATTGCTATCACTGTGGCCAACTCATTCTTATAACCAGATTGAATTTAGAAAGGCACTAGGATGGAGCTTACTGGCATAATGCAAAAGTACAGATAAGGATGAAATCTCCTTGGCAGAGACAAAGGAAAAAGCTGTTACCAACACCAAAAAATATATGACCATATATATACAGTGCAAATTGGATTCTATATCACATATTTACAATTAGTGCCAATATGCAAGCACTGTGTCCTTTTTTTAGTGTGAAAGAGTGAAATGTGTGAAGGGCGTCAAGGTGAACATGGAAGATTGGTTGGTACATCTGATTTTCAGGCTTTCAGCGTCACCATAGCAGCTGTAAATATTGGCATATTATCACCTTACACAGTTGCCTATAAACTCTAAGAGCAACATTAGCAAGTATAATTTTCACCACCACAGGGATCTATAAGGCTCTTAAGCTGCTAAATGTTGGTGCATGTAAACCAGTAGCTAACTTTATCTGTATGTTGTGCAGGCAGTGTAACAAGTTATGTTTAGTGAGCTTTTTGCTTGTATCATTTGGCTCGTTCGTAGTGAAAATGCTAAGAGAGAGAGAACATAAAGTAGTGGGGTGTAAATCAGAACAATATGCTAATAGAAAGAGGCCAAAATTCTCTGAAGCTGGGCAGATGGTTGTTTCCCCTATGAGACCAAAAGCCACTGCAGTTTAATTGTTGTTGTTCTTCTTCCAACTGGAAAAACGAACTTCAGCTGGTAGCTGGTAACAATGCAACAATCTGGATAGACTGTTCTTCTGCATGGGACAAAACATCATTAGCATCTGAAAGTCAAATAAGTCTGGCAAATGGAGTTACATTAGGTCACTGTGGTTTAGGGGGTATAGCAGGTATTTCACAAGCTGCAAGACTGGCAATGTGATCCTGTGAATTATGTTGGTATGTCCTTGGGTTGGATGTCACTAGTGGTTGCTGACCTTACTGTCCGCGGTCTATAGTTCAAAGTGGTTACCAGGTCAAGCTAGGTTTATTTGTAGTTCAGTGGCGGCTGCTTGTCTTTCAGACAGGGGAAGCTCATTGTCGGCTTACATCAAAAAAAAAAAAAAAAAAAAAAGTCAAGTTATTTAAACATAAATTCGTCCCTCCGTTCCTTTTTAAGAAAATGCTCAGTGACCTTATCGTACCAAGTAGGCATCTTTTCCAGGGACTGGACCAGTGTCCTCTCAATGTCCAGCAGAGCTAGGCCGCTTAGATTGCCTTGGCCCATTGTGTTGTGGGTGTAAGACTTCAGCCTTTTTAAACCAGAGATGCTCCTTTCACTCCGACCTAGCTGACAGTTTGATTGATTTGACTGTCTACAAAACGATATTAAACTCGAACAAGAAATGATTAAATTATGGAACTGAAACAAGAAAACGCTGAAATTATGTTAAACTGAAACAAGGAAGTACAATGAGTGTGTTTTATTTACAGTGCAAGAAATGAACAAGTAATTTCGTAGTGGTTTCTCTCTTGATTTCGCAGTAGAATGTGCGACAGTATTAAACTGAACTGTGTCAGTGAAGGAGTAGATCTCAAACTCACTGTCAGTCAAACGGGATTCAACCTTTCGACTGATCCTCCAATCAGCATGTGGGATTCTGGCGTCCAGCTCCGCCCACAGCTCCATTCATCCCCAGAGACGCCCGGCGTCCGGGGGCGGGACAACATC